>NW_022631052.1:11267192-11689697 GCF_010015895.1 Lontra canadensis
CCCGGCCCGGCCCCCTCGGGCTCCTTAAAGGGACCGCATCGCCTCCCGGGCCTCCCGGGCCCCGCGCGCACTCGCGCGCGCTCACGTTGCCACATACGCGCGCGCACACACACACACACACACACACCCTTACACTTGGGCGCGACGCCGATTCTTTTTAGCAGCTCCCCGAAGGAGGAAGGAGGGGGAAAGCGCCTCCCCGTCCCGCCCCCTCCTCCTTCTCCTGTGGGGCTCCGAGCCCTCCTTCTCCTCCTCTTCACTGGAATCGCGTTTCAGCTATTAAATGATAACTCCAGAGTGGCCGGTGGGTAGGGAGGGAGCGTATGGGGAGGGCCACACGCCAGTGCGCAGGGACGCGCGTGAGGGAGCCCACTCAGGGGGCTGCAGCACACAGTAGAGAGCCCACCTCTCCGCGACGGGCTTACACGCCCTGGGCCTCGCGGGACAGCAGATGTGGCCCAGTGATCGCACAAGGAAACTCACAGCGCACCACAGACGTGCGCGTAGCCTGGGGCATCGACTCAAGTGTAAGATCACCCACAGGTAAACACGGGACACGTACACACAAGTTGCACACGCAGTCAGGCACACACACCAGAATGTCTCTTTCCCGAGGGCAGGGATTTCTGGCTGTTTCTACAAGGCCTTTTCACACAGTAGGGACTCCATAATGTGTGGTTGAGTGAACACCCATTTGGGGACCCCGGGGGACACAAATGCATGGACTTGATGCTGCAAGCCTGTGATACCATCCACAGGGACCCACACACCCTCACAAGCCCAGACGGCACAAGCATGTGGGGTCACAGACACACGTGAACAGTCCCGGGCCGGCTCCCAGGCACTCACAGTCTCCAACAAGAACCCTTCTGGCCCCCTGCCCATTGAGCATCCCTGCTGACCCCTTCCCAGGTGGCCCTCCCAAGCTAGGGGAGATTTTTTTAAAAAACAGCAGAGGGCACTGGGAGCCCCAGGCCTGGAGCCTCCCTCCTCCTCTCCTTTCCCCTAAGATGTTGGAGAGTTTGAATTTTTGTTTTCAGTTCAGCTTTCCTTTTTTGGAGCGAAGTCTCAGCAGATTCAGTTCTGCCATCTGCCAACATCTGAGAACCCCTAGGGGGAGTGGGGAATGGCTGCGGTGGGGAGGCGGCCATGCGGTTTCCAGGGGCCCCAGGCGTGCCTCCTGCCAGCAGGCGGGGTGTTGCCCGCCTCCCCTGTAGCAATTTGTCCTTCTCTGCCCCCTCAGGCTGCTCGTTTTCCTTTTATTGAGGGGAAAGAAGGAGCACCTGGGGCTGACAAAAATCTGGAAAAAGGGGAAGTGCGTGTGGAGGGAAGAGGAGAGGTTTGGAACAAGAAGGGGATATGGGTCAGCGGTCCCTTCCCTCCCCATCCTGGCCCCACCAGCTCCACAGCTGCCAACCAGACCGTGGGAATCCACAGGCAAAACGCCAGCCCGGCAGAAGGAAGGCCTAGCCCTCTGAAGGGCCTGGGGAAGGGAGGGCAGGGAAGGCAGAAGGGGGCCTGGGAAGCCCTCCTCAGCCCTCCTCCCCGCCCCCCAGTGTCACCTGAGACCGCTCCTGACATCTGCATTTCAATGAGATCTGATCTGGGATTTGGCACCGGAGGAGAAGGATGTGGGGTACCGTCTTCAGAGGTTCCCTTGCCCAGCTTCTGCCTCCCAGTGGTGGTCCAGGGACTTTGGCTGAGGCTGTGAACATTGGAGTGGGGCAGGCAGGCAGGGAGACTGTCCCATGGGTCACTTGGAAACCCCTCAAAGGAAGCCAAGGACGGACTCAAACGTCAGTGTCCTCCGGACCAGCCATGTTACAGAAGGAAAAGTATAAGTACATGTCCTCAGGATCTCACAGGTTCCCCCCAGAAACCCTCAGAGGGCGGGTTCCTAGGATTGACCCCACATTACAGATAGGGAAACTGAGACCCAGAGAGATTAAGAACCTTCTGCTAGTAATTCCACATGGGCACTCGAAACCATGGCCCTGAAGGGATGAACTGCGAGTCTCAGCTGAGCCCCTGCCCTCCCGAACTCCTCCCCTCCACCCCCCTGCCTACCCGTGCCAGACCCCACCCCCCACCCTCCTCCCCTCCTGCCACAGATCAGTACCCAGCACCCACCTTGCTAGTCCTCAGCACTGCACCATTTGCTACTGGGCTCTGAGCAGCAGCTCCAGGGGTTCTCATATAACTAATGGGAACAACAGCTTTGAAAAATTGCCAAAGAACACTCCGCCCCAAAGAGCCTCCCTGGAGGGCCCTTAGACACTGGGCTGGGATGGGGGTCAATAATAATGCTAGCTAAGAGCTTCCCAAACATCTCACCGTGAGGGAAAGACTGTCAATATACCCATTTTATAGGTGAAGAGACTAAGATCAAGGGAACTCGCCCAAGGACATCGGGCCACATACAGTACATGGGTCCTGAGCAGCTGGGAACAGGTGAGAAATCCAAGGGACAAATTCTGCCCTTAGGCTATGTTCCTACTATAATTTCGAATCATTCAATCATTCCCTTCTAAATAATTAGCAGACTAGTCAAACTCATTCCTGCCTCAGGACCTTTGCATTGGCTGTTTCTCTGCCTGAGAGAGCCATCTTCTATCTTCTGGTCCCAGCTCAATGTCACCTCCTTAGAGAGGTTCTCACTGATCCTCTATCAAAACTCCCAAGGCACTAACTAACCCATTACCTTATATATTTTCTTCACCATTTATCACCACCTAAAATTATCCTGGGTATTTGTCACTTATATATTGTCTTCTGTCACCAGAATGTCAGGTCCATGACAGCAGAGACCTCATCTGTCTAGCCCACTGCTGTATCACCAGCACACAATAGACAGCAGTTAAAAAGTGTTGACAATAAATGAGCAGTGAATAATGAATTCATGCAACACGGAAGGCACTGGCTGGGTATCAGGCTTGGCCTTGCAGAACCCGGACTCAGGTGGGAATGACTGATCCTTGCATCCCAGTTGTCTAGCGCTTGTCCCTCTGGCATATATCACGGTAAAGTCTTCACTTCTCTCCACCATCTCAGCCTCTGGGTAGGTGGGGGGATCCAGCACCCAACCCAGGGCCTGACACCCAGGAGAAACCCATTCAAGCTAAGAGTCCATGTGGGTAACCATGATGTCAGATCAAACTCTCTGCCCCGAAAGAATGCCGCCTGGACAGGCCTGGAGGAGAGCCCAGGCCAGAGGGCATGATGACCTGAGCCTCCCTGCCCCCAGCATCCCCACAAGCCCTGGACTGGCCTTCAGAACACATGCAAAGGGAAGCCCTCTTCTCTGGGCCTCTACCAGGACACCCCAAAAGGCACCCTGATGAACATTCACAGGACAAACGTTGCATGCCCACCAGAACCACGTGCACAGAGGAAATCTTACATGTAGTGTTCATACTTTAGACATGCTTTAAACCACGGTTGCAAACTCAAAAGCCCGCAGAGCCTGGCAGGAACCGTAAGCCAGGGACTGACGGAGAGGTGAGTAAACAGAGACAGGTGGGGCCTGCGGTACACCCCTACGCCCGTGCCCAGGCTGTCATAGTCACCCTTGGTTTAAAACACAAATCAGCCAAACCAAATACCAAATGCCTGGATGGGCTGCACTCAGCAGGTGCCGGGGGCCGCCGGCATTCAGCAGTAGGTGGCCACCTACAAAGTGTTAGCTGCTCCCGCCAGTCTCCCACTCAGCCATCAGCGGTCCCTACCCAAAATAGAGGGGCCGAGTGGGGACAGGAAGTTAGAAACTTCCTTAGTGAACAAAGGACCCTCTTGCAAAATCATAGGCAGGAGGAGGGAAAGCCTGCTTTCAGTGAATGCCTCGGAGCTTTATTCATTTAACACGTAGTTAGTTATTGCCTACAGAGCGCTGGGCATTGTCGGATAGAACAGCGAAGGAACTCAAGCCCAGCCCTCAGGACCGGGCCTCCAGTGGGGAGGTGGGGAGTTGCATCGACGCCTGTGCACTAAAATCCCTTTAGAGGGGTAAGAAAAATACTCTGGGGTTCAAAACAATGTTACATGTCAGAACAGAAGATTTGGAGGGGTCAGGATGTCCCCAGATCCCCACGTTTCCAGAATAATGGAGTCCCAAGTCCCCTTCCAATCTTGCAGTCCTGCAAACAGATCACGGAGGATGTCGCCCAGCCCCACCCCCGCACCCGTTTTGCTGAAAGAAACTGCAGCGTCACCCTCCCCCCTTTCTCTGATGTGTGCACCTTTATTGATAACACCGTGCATTTCAGAAAGAAGGAAGCAGAGAATGAGATCCAGCCCCTGGCTGATAGGTTTGATCATCTCCGAAGATAACTCGCTTTCTCCTCAGGCTGCATTTCTGGAGTGTGCTCCTGGCCCCCCCCCGCCCCCACCCCACACACACCCCAGGACATCTGTTTGAGTCTCTGCTCTCAGACGCCAGAGGGATGGAACCAGAGAGGGCAACATCAGAGGAGACATCCAGTGGGGACCATGGTCCCTGCAGCCTCGCTTTTAGTGGCCAGAGGCTGGGGTCGCCGAAGCAGGCGTCAGTGGAGCTGGCAGCATGGCCCTGGGCGTCTGTCCAGTGGAACAAGTCTGGCACCTGTGGACAAGCATGAGAACACAGTGTACGTTCTACTGGGGGCAGAGGTCCAAGATACATTGTTTTAGCACAGAAGCAGGTGCGGGCTGGTACGTAGTGTGGTACCTTTTGTGCAAAAGAAAAGCTTACTGTGTGCAAAGCACCATGGCCTGTGAAGAGAATTCAGCAGTGACCAAGATAAGCAAAGTCCCTACCTTCATGGAGCTGACATTCTAACGGTGTGGGGGAGGGCGGTGCATAAGAAAAACCAAATAAATATACAATGTATTAGAAGACAGCCAGTGCTTGCAGAGGAAAAAATCTGGAAAGGAAGACTGTGCACAGGGATAGGGAGGTCAGGGGCCGCCTTGCTGAGGGGGATCCGTGCAGTATCTGGGCAGAGGGCACAGCCTGTGCAAGGGCCCTGGGATGGGAATGCCCTTGGCCTCTTCAAGGACCAAGGAGGAGGCCAGTATGAGAGCAAGATGGAGTGGAGGTGAGGAGGGAGGGATGAGCCTGGAGGGGGGACAGGGGAACGGGACACTTGAGAGATGCTACTGGGGGTTGCCTCTGGGTAGAGGGGATGCCTGGGAGCTGGAGTTGTGGTAGGGGGTGGTGATTGGCTTTGACCATGCCCCATGTGGACTATTTAAAGATGCATAATGAAAGTTCATTCGTCTTCCCTCCTTCTCTTTCTCTCTTTCTTATTCCTTCCTTTCTTTCGCTTCCTTTCTTTCTCTCTTCCTTTTTCTCTTCTTTCCTTCCTTCCTCCCTCCCTCCCTCCTACCCTCTGTGTCTCTCTCTCTTTCTTTCAAGTGTGGCCATCTGGTTTTGGACATTCCCTGTGAGCACTTCTGGGTTTTTTCTTGAGATTTCAAGGAGGTCTCCTTTCCAGCATCTTCACATCACATTTGCTATTTCTCAGACTCCCGGAGAATGTCAGGAATTAGCCCCTGGGTGGCCTGACCTCCCAGTGAGGCCTGGGAAGCCGACAAAAGCCCCAGGAAGGAGGAAGAACTAGGGAGCAGCTGCGTGACCTGCTTCTCCAAGGGGCCCTGGCCTGGCCCGTCCTGCCGTGGGCCCAGAGCTCCGGTCCCCGATCAAGGAGCAATCAGAGCCCAGAGGCCCGAGAGCACAGCTGGAAAGACTGGCAGCCTCAGAGCCAAGCACCTGTGTCCTTCCTTAGTCCCCACTGGCTCCTGTCTGGCAGAGTCAATCCTAATTCTCATTTAAAAATATCAGCCTTTCTGGGGCACCTGGGTGGCTCGGCGGTCCACAGAGCGTGTGACTCTTGATCTCAGCGTCATGAGTTCAAGCCCTACGTTGGGTGCAGAGCCTACTTAAAAACTAAATGCGGAAAATACCACCGTGGTGGGTTCACCTGACTCAGAGGGGCTCTCCAGGCTTCTCAGCACCCTTAGGGATGACTCAAAGGCCAGCACAGCATGCACAAAGTGTCTGGGGCTCTACACTGTCAAGTGGGGGCCCAACACGCCCAACTATCAAGGGAGAGTGAGTTAAAATGGAAGGATGCAGTTTTGTGTCAGACAGATCTGGGCTCAGCCCCCAAATCTGACCCCTCATTCAGTCACTGGATGGAACCCAGGGCAGAGAGTGGACAGGGCTCCCACAAGCAGAGCGAACTTGCCCGCAGAGCAGCAGGGGACTGTCACGCCTTGCTCTTCCTGGCTTGCCTTCCCTAATAGCAGAAGCCAGCAAGTATGTTCTCCAGACTTCTTGCCTCCCAAGGTTGGGAAGGAGGCACCTCACCAGAAGGTGAGGGCACAGCACGCCAGGTGGAAGGAACAACAGATGCAAAGGCCATCCCATGGAAAGTGACTCGGTGTCTTCCATGCGGCTGGAGTGGTAGGATGGACAGCTCATTTTCCCTCCCCGAGCCTCAGTGTTCCTCATCTGCAAAATGGGCTGGACTCTTTAAGGGGTGGTTTCAGCAATTCAGTGAGAAAACATAGCAGAATACCCTTTGAGACCCCGAATTGCTGGGACCCTTCAGGATCTTAAAGAACATTCTTCAAGAGCTCTTTCTATAATGCGCCCTGGGCTAGCTGACCATTTCCAGGGATTATGGGTCTAGAGATGCTGTGTAGCCTAAGGACTGAGGAGCCACGCTGCCTGGCTGGGTGGCTTTGGGTAAGTTACTCAATCTTCCTGAGCCTAGTTCCTAATCTGTAAAATGGGGAAAAACAACAGATCCTCCTTCAGAGGATTACCATGAAAATGAATTACTGTGAATAGAGCAGGCCGTGTCCGGCGCGTAGTAGGTCCTCTATAAACGGAAGCTCTTCATTGTATCTTAGGGAGCCGCCGACAAACCTGAGAAGACCGGCGCTCCTACCGTTCCCAGTGTTGGGGGGAGGGAATGCAGGCTCAGGGAGCTCCATCACCAACCTGATGCCATCACCGGCGAGCCATTGGCATCTAAGTCCAGCTCTGCCTGGCACCGGAAGCTTCCCTGGACCATCCCATAAGACCTGGCTGGGTCACCGTGTTGACTGTGATTTCCACTGCTCGGAGGAGGCATTCGGACCAGTGATGGAATAAACAGCCACAGAGGGTGTAGGCTTGATGTCCCCAGAGGCAAAAATATGGCTCATTGGCCCCACCGCGGCCAGTGTGTTAGCCCATAGCTCAGAATGCATCGGTTTTGCTAGACTATGTAGGAGGGGGAAGAAAAGCAAGAAGGGAAAGGGCCCTGGTGGGGACACCACCCTGATCACTCCCCTCTGCCCCCCACCAACCTCATCATCCCCACATCCCCCCTCTGACTGTTCCACTGCCCTGGCCTCTTCAAGCACATCTACAATGCTGCCTCAGGGCCTTTGTACTAACCATTCCCTCCCCCTCACCTTGGACTTGCTTTCTCACCTTCTGCTTGTCTTGAATGAAATATCCAGTGAGAGATAACAAAGAAACACATCAGCATACAATGGCATATTATAATTTCAGCTAGTGTTGAAGGAAGAAGAATAAAGCAGAAAGTGGCTGGGGAAGCCCTCTTTGGGGAGGTGACGATGGGGCATAGACCTGATTGAAGAGAGAGAGACAGCTGCAAGGATATCCACGGGAATGACATTTCAGACAGGGAGGAGAAGTGCAAAGGTCCTGAGGCAGGCTGGATGAGCCCAGCAAACATGAAGGTCCTTGTATTCCACAACAAGGAGTCTGGACTTCACCTGCAAGCACTGGAGAGACCCCAAGAGGTTTTCCACAGGACCGTCCTCTGGCCTGGGTCACATTTCAGAATTGTGATCCCTCTGAGCACGCGAGGTAGGAGGCCTTGCGGAAAGAAACGCTGTGTCAGGACAAGGACAGTGCAGCAGGGAGGAGGGGAAGGATGCCGGGGAGGTTCAGAAGGCAATGGGCGGGGGACCCAACCCCCAGCATCCCAGCGCAGAGAGACCTGCAGGGCTGGGCGTAGAGACAAGTCTGGGCCAGGAGAAAGGAGTGAAGCCCGTTGGTACCTGCAAAACAGTTTGCTTTGGCAGCCGCGTGCAGGGACATTTTCCGTTCGTGCTCCCTGTAATTCCTTTGAAGCTATTTATGGAAAGGCACACCTGGGGCTGCCCAGCCTGTCTTGCTCTCCGGGCCATCCGAGTCCAAGTCAAGCCCATGAAGGCTGTCCACGGCAGGTGGATCATGCCTCCTCATCCCATCCCGTTATTTTTCTTAACCTCTCCCTGCCTCAGTTTCTCTTCCATGAAATGGGTATCCTGTAAGCCCCTTCCTCATGGCGCGGTCCTGAAATCAAATGAGATACCGATGTAAAGCCTTTAACGTGGCGTTGGGGCCACGGACATGTCAGCTCTACTCTTTTCATTTACGGTAACCAGGAAGGGGTAGTGGGCATGAGGCAGAGGAATCAGGAGTGGCTTCCTGGCAGAGGCATGGCTAGAGCTGGAACTGGTGAGGAACAGTAATGGCTAGCAGGGCTCTCACAACGTGCCACGGCCATGTTTGCGCTTCCTAAATCCCTGCCAGGACTCTCGGAAGAAGACACAATTATCAGCCTCGTGTGATAAATCTCCTGTCACCGCCATAACAAATCAGCCCAAATTCAGTGACTTCGAATGACAAAAGCATACTACTTTATAGTTGTGGACATCCGAAGCCTGAAATGAGCCTTACGGGGCTAGAATCAAGATGTCTGCAAGGCTGTGTTGTTTTCGGAGGCCCTAAGGAGAGTCCATTTCCTTGCTTTTTCCAGAGTTTAGACATTGGTGGCCCTCCATACCCCCTGAACCTCTCCCTCTGTCCTCACATCTCCTCTCTGACTCTGACCCTCTGGCCTCCCTCTTATGGGGACCCTAGTGTTTACACTGGGCCACCTGGATAATCCAGGATAATCTCTCCATCTCAAGATCCTTAACTTAATCACAACTACAAAGCCCCCCTGCCATGTCAGGTCACACATTCACAGATTCCCGGGATTAGAATGGGGACAGCTTTGGGGAAGGCATTATTTTGCCTTCCAGATCTATCTTATGCACAAAAAAACTGAGGTGGAAGAATTCGCCCAAGGTCACCTGGCTCAAAATAGAGTGCTGAGCCCTGAACTGCGACTGTCAGACTGCGAGGCCCACAGTGGCCACAGTCCGGGATCTGGGCTTTTGCTATGTTCATCGTTTGAACCTGCATTTGCGTGCTTCAGTTACTCTGCTGCACCCTTTCATTGAACAAACACTAATTGAGCACCTACTGTGTGCCAGGCAGAGCTCCAGACACAGGAGATACAGTGACAACCAAACAGGAGAACATCCTTGTCTGCACAAAGCTGGTCATCATTCTCTCAGATCCATTTCGATGCAAGTAACAGAACTCCCAGCTCAAATCAGCTTAAACAGTGAGATCATTTGCTAATTCGCATAGCAAGAAATCAGGAGGAGAGGTAGTCCTTAGTTTGATTAAAAGTGCCATTGCTGTGGACTCCAGGATCCTTCCCTCCTCAGCTTTGTTCTCATCCCAAATTCCCTCATAGCCACAAAATGACTGCCATTGCTCCAGCTAACACATGCAGATATAACAGCCGGTGCATGGAGAACAAGAAATTTCCCAAAACCTCCTACAGGCTTTCGATCATGTCCCATTGGCCTGGGCTGGGTCACATTTCAGAATTGTGATCCCTCTGAGCATGCGAGGTAGGAGGCCTTGCGGAAAGAAACGCTGTGTCAGGACAAGGACAGTGCAGCAGGGAGGAGGGGAAGGATGCCGGGGAGGTTCAGGTCCCATGCCCATAGCTTAACCAATCTCTGGGAAAGGATCAGAGCAATTACCTGAGATGAATCCAGATCCTCCCTCCACCACCACACACCCCCAGAGCTGGAGGTGTGTCATGCTTTCTTGAACCACACAGAGACGCATGGGCCCCTTGGTGAAATCATGGCTTCCCCAGCAAGAAAGAAGGGGATCATTGCTTCAGCAGTAGATGGCTTGGGTTCAAATCTAGCCTCTGCCACATTCCCTCTGAACCATTCTCTGGGCCTCAGTTTCCCCATCTGTAAAATGGGTGTAGTAATGGGACCTAGTTCACAGGCTTGTGTTGACAATGTCATGAGTCGACCACGCAAAGCCCAGCTCTGGACAAGCCCAGCCACCACTATCTTTTTTTCAGCTTCCTCCCCAGGGCACGGCCCAGAAAATCTATTCTTATTCCATTGCCTTGACTGTGGAAGACTTTTCTCTAGTATCCCCCTAGTTCAAAACGAAAAGCGGCTGAAAATGACTGCATTGCAAGACCCATCCTAGAAGCCAGTAGTGGAAGGACTTGAGTGAGCGCTCCGCCCAGAACAAACAAGAATCTGAGTGGTCCTTGCTGAAAGAGAGAGGCTGGGCTAAGTGTTTGGCATAAGGGACCTCTCTCGCCTTTGCCTTTATCAGCTGCCACGGGCAGATGAAGAGACAGAGGGTCAGAGAAGAAGAGCGGCGTGGCTCAGATTACCCAGGGCAAAGCAGCAGAGAAGCAGGGTCTGAGCTGGGGTCTCGGGGCCTGAGGGCCAGCCTGCAGGTGCATGACTGCACCCCACACAATGTCGTGAACATCCTATCGGCCAGAATTGGGTCACGTGCACATTTCTGAACCCATCCCAGAGAAGGGAGATTGGCTGGCTCACAGACCTTTCGAGGCCATCCCTGGAGCTGGTGGTGGGCTCAGCTATCCCTGAGGGGTCCTGTCGGCGGAGGCTGTTAGGACTCTGATAAAGCCGGGGTTCTTCCTTCTGGGTAAGAACCAGAAATAACACCCCCAACCCGTCTTTCTTGAAGGGTGACGTCCATACTGCTGATGGCACACAAGGTAATTTTCGGTGGTGAACTTTTTAATAGGTTTTAGATGAACCTTTTTAATAGTTATTAGTTTTTATAATAGCTATTATAACCTCTTATTTGTGGCCAGTGATACTGATTTTTCTTTTATGATAGCTATACAATTTCCTTTTTAAAATAAGCTTAGGGGCGCCTGGGTGACTTAGTAAGTTAAGTGTCTGCCTTCGGCTCAGGTCATGATCCCGGAGTCCTGGGATCGAGCCCCACATCGGGAACTCCTGCTCAGCGGGGAGCCTGCTTCTCCCTCTCCCTCTGCTCCTCCCCCTGCTTGTGCTTCCTCTCGCACTGCCTCCTGCTCTCGATCAAATAAATACATAAAATCTTTAAAATAAAATAAAATAGGATAAGCTCACATGGCACTATTCTGACCTTTGAAATAATAATTACACCAAAAAATAATAAACACACATAATCACATAATAAAACAAAATATATAAAATGAAATGTATGGGCAAATTCTTTTTTTTTTTAAGATTTTATTTATTTATTTGACAGACAGAGATCACAAGTAGGCAGAGAGGCAGGCAGAGAGAGAGAGAGAGGGAGAAAGCTGGCTCCCCGCCGAGCAGAGAGCCCTATGAGGGGCTCGATCCCAGGACCCCGGGATCATGACCCAAGCTGAAGGCAGAGGCTTTAACCCACTGAGCCACCCAGGTGCCCCTATGGGCAAATTCTCATACATTCAGGTGGGAGGGTAAAATGGTTCAACCACTTTGGAAAAACCTCTCTGCTAGTCTGAACATAGGCCTGCCTGAGGACCCAGCAATTTCTATCCCAGGTAGGTAGGTACCCTTTAGAAATGTGCCCGTATGTTCATAAAAACACAGGCACCGGGACGTCCAGACAAGATTTATTCAGAATAAAAACTGCCTCAAATGCCCATCAACGTGGAATGTACAAATAAATCATGGGGTATTTATGCCGTGGCAGACAAGACCACAGCTCCATATAACAACACGGGGAAAACCAGAGAAGAGAACCAGCTGCAGGATTCCATTCATTTACGTCTCAAACCAAGAAAAGCTGACCTGTCGTTAGAAGTCACAGTAATGGTCACCCATGGGGGCAGTGATAGAAAAAGGACCTGGGAAGGGGGAGTCCTAGGAAAGCTGGGACCGTGGAATTTCTTACAGTGAGTGTTGATTAAACCCGTGTGTTTGTTTCACGAATTCTTTAAGCCATGCGCTAAAGACCTGTGTCATTTCTGTATGTATGACATACCTCAGTGGAAAGTTTCCAGGGCATCTGGGTGGCACCTGAAGCATCTGACTTCAGCTCAGGTTATGATCTCAGGGTCCTGGAATCAGGACCGGCTCCGCACCGAGCAGGGAGTCAGCTTCTCCCTCTCCCTCTAGCCCTCGCCTCTGCTCATACCCTCTCTGTCTCTATCTCAAATAAATAAATAAAATCTTTAGGGGCCCCTGGGTGGCTCAGTGGGTTAAGCCTCTGCCTTCGGCTCAGGTCATGATCCCAGAGTCCTGGGATTGAGCCCCGCATCGGGCTCTCTGCTCAGTGGGGAGCCTGCTTTCTCCCCCCCTCTCTCTCTGCCTGCCTCTCTGCCTACTTGTGATCTCTGTCTGTCAAATGAATAAATAAAATCTTTAAAAAAAAAGAAAAGAAAAGAAAAATACTACCTAAACAATAGAATCAGTATATTAGCTTGTGGAATGTGCGGGTTTTCAGGAATGACTGAAGTCTTGGAATCTGTCTTATATCATCGCTATTATCACGCCTATTTTTTTAGTGGCTGGAGTCGAATGAACAGCCAACACCTGTTGTGATAATGTAGACTAAGAGAAGAGGCTTAGGAGAACAGACATGGCATAAAAAGTACTATTTGCTTAGAGATTATTTCATTTAACACTTGATGGAAATAGATCTGTCTTCGGTTGTTGGGCTGGCCTCTTAAAACCCCCTCTCCCTGGAATAACCTTGGGAAGTCCTGGCTTATTGCAGCAAATACGAGGTGTGCCTCCTATCCTTTCACAATCCACTCCCAGGCAGGCATTGCTAATCAATCCCGGAACTCGCGTCCATTGATTCCAGATTAAGTCGTTAATCCTTCTTTACAATGCAACATCATGGAGAATCCTTGCCAACAGCGGCAGCTTGCTGTTGTGCGACATCTACTTGACATTCCAGCTCCAAACATCTACCCTGCCTTGATCAGGAGGACTCTAAGCCATGGGTCTTATGTCTGCCAAGGACACACCCAGGAGATCACCATGCCCAGCACAGAGTGCAGAAGGGGAGACATCCACAGCTTCTGTCTTGGACTAGGTCATACTGCATGATGCCTGGACCATCTGTGATCTCAGCCCTACCTGCCTTCCCGCTACCAGACCCCTTCCTCTCCTGTACAGCATTCACTTCTAGACAGAAAAGCCTTGCATATGTTCACCTGTGTGCCCCATGCCCAAGCGGATCTCACAAAAGCACCATATAGTTTTCCCGAGCCAGACTGCTACCAATTAGTTTTCTGTGTTAATGGAGGGGTGGCACATGGAGAAACAGTAGCAGATTCATTTTGACTTTGGGATGCCTTCAGACCTGTCCTCCTTGCATGATATTTGCATAACTAATCATAATTTGATTAAGCTGGGGCTTTTTTGCCTGACCAGTACCCATTCCTTTTTTTCCCCATAGTAGCATCTCAATTTTCCTTTAAGGAACTTTTCCTCTCCTACAGCCAAAGGAAATAATCTCTAATGTGATTTGTATGGAGGACATGGACTAACGCAAGCAATCGTGGTGATTGGTTCAGGTATGGGCATACGACCCAGGTGGGCCAATCAGAGCTGGCCCAGATACTGGGGCTGTTCAGGTTGCCAAGGTGATCCAACAGCTGTTGGCACTGTTCTAACTCCACTTGAGGAAATCCAATCTTAGAAACCAAATACGAGGGAAAACAGATCCAACACAGGATCTGTGCAGGATTCAAATCCCCTATGATAGCTCTTCAACACCTTGATCCAGCCATACCTGAAACCAGTTCCACCACTTGCAGACATTTCTGCTTATGACCATTTGAGCTGGATTTCTTTCCCTTGTGACCAAAAGATTCTTGATTAATATAGATTATTAAAATAAGTCTGAGTAGCTTACAAATTGACAACTATTTAGGGAAATGACTTAAAAACATGTGGGATAGGAATTTCCAGATAAAACAGATGCAGAAAACAGAAAACACAAGGCAGATAATCAAGAAGTTGGTAATAATTCCTACCATAAGGATAATAAAACCAGTATTCTACAGATCCTTTAGGAGCGCAGGGTCCTAAGTGGCCATCTGCTCTACCAGGGTGGTCTCCCCACGGAAACGGGAAATTGGCATGAGTTGACACAAGGTAGCTTCGTGAACCTGTGTTAGCTTCTCATGATTATCATATTTTCTTCTAAACAGTCACAAGCCATCTGTGTAAAGCTCTGTTCCAGAATATTCTGCAAAGAGCTCTTGCTGTCAGACATTTCCCATCTGGGATTTCCAGAATCCATATTATCTTCCCTTTTAGAAAATGGGAGTCCTCGCCCATCTTCAGGCTCCAATTTCCATCCAGCGGTTTCTTCTGGGTCCCTTCTTACTATCTCCTGGAGAGCCGTGAATTCAATTCTCTCTTCAGAACCTCTCTTCCTCCCGTGGGATTTGAAAGAACATTTGGCCTCAGTGGTGAAGGCAGAGCTGCATCAAAGATGAGTGATTCCATGTTCTTCCTGTTGTATTACCACATGACCCCATCTCCTCCCACGGGGAGTCTGTCTCTGACATCTCATTTTTCCCTCTGAGTTTCGTACGTTCTTTTTCTTGTAAAAGTCACCTGGAGACCCTATTATTTTTTTAAAGTAACACATGCATATGATAAAATAAGTTCCAGCAGACCCAAAGGATATGCAATTAAAGAGATGCCCCTCCCTGACCCCCAGCCCCCTGAATCCCATCCTCAGAAACAACCATGCCCATCAGTGTTTCCTCCCAGACATATTATGGGCAGAGACCAGGACATATGTGTGTACATGCGTGTGTTGTGTAAGTATCCTCCCCTGCTTTTTTTACCTTTAAGTCATCTCTCCACCCAACATGGAGCTCGAACTCACAGCCCTGAGATCAAGAGTCCCATGCTCCACTGACTGAGCCAGCCAGGGGCCCCACCCCATCCCCCTGCTATTGTGTGTGTGTGTGTGTGTGTGTGTGTGTGTGATTAAAGATGCCTGACATAAAACTTAACCATTAGTGACACTGGGGACATCGGCAACCATCCCTATCTAGTTCTAGAACATTCTTATCTCTCCGGAAGGAAACTCACACCCATTTACCAATCGCTCCTCATTCCTCCCCCCAGCTCCTAGGATTTACCTGTTACGGACATTTCCTATAAATGGAATCACCCAGCATGTGGCCTTCTGTGCCTGGTGTCTTCCACTCTGCAAACGTCTGTACAAGGTCATCCAGGTGGAAGCAGATCTGAACACCGCATTCCTTCTTATGCCCAAAACATACTCCACTGATTGGAGAGACCACACTTTGTTGATCCACTCATCTGTGGATGGACCCTTGGGCTGTTTCTACTTTTTGGCCGTAGCAAACGGCACTGCTGTGAACCTGCCCGTGCAGCATTTATTCGAGCCTCCGTTTTCAATGATTCGGGGCCACACCTAGGAGTAGAACTGCGGAGCCGAAGGCGGTGTAACGGTTTGAACCGCCCGCCGTACTGTTTTCCAGAGAGGCTGCACAATTTCCTATTCCCACCAACGGTGCGGGGGGCTCCAATTTCTCCCCATCCTCACCAACACTTATTTTTATGTTTTTCTCAGAGCCGTCCTGTTGGATGTGAAGTGGCGTCTCGTTGTGGTTTTGACTTACGTGTCCCCGATGACTAATGACACCCTTCCTTGTCCCATGAACGTAGCCCGCTAGCCACTCTCTGGCCTCCCGAATAGTTCCTCAACAATCTGCAACTAGAGCTTGTCCCTCCTCCGTTTTACATCGAATGGGTGATCTCCGCAGAGCTGCAGGCTGATCCACGGCCCTGGTGTTCCCTGACCCACCAGTCGGCCCCCTACTGGCTTCTCACTTCCCACAGCGCTGGAACACACGTCCCTGGGTGGGAGTGCCTCTGATTCTTAGTTTTCTTCCTTGAGGTCAAGGGCAGCCCTGTCCCCGCTAATTTCAGTCTGTAAAAGGCCTTCATCTGGACCTCCCCTCCCCACGATCATCTCCCTGCCACCAACAAAAACCAGTGATATGTTCAAAACCTCTCTCTATTCCGGGCACTCGAGTTTCTCGGTTTCCTTCTATTGCCTTCCCCCAGTGTCCTTTGAGATAAATTATTCCATTTTCCAGGAAGCAGATGGGGGCAGAGGAGGGTCAGTGGAAGCCGGATTCAGCCACTGCGTTGTCCGACACCCAGGGCTTCCCCCCCTTACCTCCAGGCAACTCCTTTGCTTTGGCTCTAGAACAGAGCAAACAATGGTCCCAGCTTCCCTGGCATGGAGGGGTTTCCCAGGACCGGGGCCCTTTAGTCCTAAAGCCCAGAAAGTCCCAGACAAACCAGGATGAGTCGGTCACTGTGGTCTGGACAGCCTCCCAGGCTTTGTGTCAGGGGCACTGTGCCATGAGTCCCTTATGCCTTCTGTCCTCCCCCTGCTGGCACGGAAGCAAGAGTCCTAGCTCCCAGGCCTTGACAGGCCTCAAACCCACAACCTTGGCCCTTCATTTCCCTCCCCCACACCCTGGCCTGCTCAGCCGCTGTCCTAAATTTCCCCTTCCCTCCCACGCAGCCCCAGACAGGCATTCAGATGAAAACCCACAGCGAGGCCAGCCGAGGGCCCGGCCAGCGGCAGAGAGAGAGCAAGCTGCTGGCCTCGCCGACAAGGGGACCAAGTCAAGGGAAGTCGGGAAACACTCGGTGTTGGTACCTCCCCACATCTGTATTTTGCACAGCCCCCTGTGTTTCTGCCGCAGGCCTTGGGATGGAAGAAGGCGGGCAGGACCCAGCAGTTCAAAGGGATCCGCCTGGGTATTTGTGCCCGGGCAAATCGGCCAAGTGAATAACACAGCAAGCTGGGGACAGCTTTGTCGCTGTCCCTAATCATTCAGAACCGCTCGCTCAGACGAGACCCGGGGCACCGCCTCGGCCTCCTCACTCTCCCGATCTGCCAGCACCATAATTATCTTATTACCAGCCACCTTGTGCTAATAACCTTTCCCTTTATTACTGAGAAAGGAATTAGAGAGAACTAATAGAGCGCGGCCAGTAATTCATTTGTAACCTTGCATGTTTTTTACCCTGGGCGCCCAGTGAAGACAGAAGTCAGGGGAGGGCGCCCCCCTCCACCCCCCGGGGCTCTGGTTCTTCTCCGACCGTTTCATGATGTGCTGTCCACAGAGCTTCCCCTTCCGGGGGCACGTCTCAGGTTCTGCTGGCCCTGAGCTGCCCGCTGCGTGGACAAGAGCGGGGGTTCTGGGGAGTCGTCCCCTGGAGGATGGGAAGGTCAGGGACAGGGGACACGGCCGTTCCCTGGCCTGGTGTGGCCTCCTGCTTCTTCTTGGCCTGAGTGTAGCGGTCAGCTGTGGTCCGTGGTGGTCATGTGTCAGCGGAGTCCTCTGGCACGTGCTGTCGTGTGTCCTTGTTCTTGATGGGGCAGTAGCTTCCCTGTCGTGGGGAAGGAAGCTTCCAGCAGCCTGCTTTACCAGTGCAGGGAACCCCGGCTGGTGGCCGGCCCGGATCCCTCGGAGCCCTTGGAGAATCTGTGCCTCCGGCCCCAGGTTCTGCATGCTGTCTGCTGCTGACGGCCGGCGAGCCTCCCGAGGGCTGGCTCTGGGCTGCCGGAGGCCTCTCACCGCCCTGCCTGGCGATGACGTCCCCTGGCACAGCTGTCTGGCAGCACCAGCTGGCACAGGGACGAGTGCCTGGTCCTAAGGCGGGGGGCCCCGTGCCCACAGCTCCCCGTGGGACCAGGCCAAGGCCAAGACTTAACCTAAAACTGCCCCCTTTCCTGACTCACTTCCCCTCTCCCTCCCCAGCTGTGCCAGGAGCACTACCTTAGCCATAAGTCACCCTCATAGAACTGTCACTTCAGAGTCTGCCTCTGAGGAGACCGACCTGAGACACCCGTTCTGAGCTAGGAGAGGCCCCAGGACCTAATTCTGGCCAGCGGACGTGAAGGAAGAGTCTGGGGAAGGTTTTCCCTCCCTGATGAGCACAATTGTGTGAAGAAACGTGGCCATGACGGCCATTTTGAGCTCAGGAGGGGCGCCACATGGAGTGGGTATGGGTCTCAGGTCCTTGCTGTTGCCACCGAGGGGCCACCAATCCTGCGGCCGCCTGCCCATATCTCTACCTCTGTTCTTGTGAGAGTACACTGGCCCTTTCTCATGGAATCTTCTAGTCAGATGTGGTTACTTGCAGCAGGAAGCACACTCACTGACAGAGCCCCCCCAAGGCCCTAACCATGCCCGGGGTTGACCCCCAATGACCCTTGTCTGGTGAGTGCATTAGACCTGTGGGGAGACATTCACCCTCCTTCTGACCAACAACACGTGAAAGGAGGACTTCTGGGTCCTCCCGAGGAAAAGGTCTATGTGCACTACCCACACTGTCATGGCCACCAGACCCAGGAGAATGTCACCCCCGGCCTCTCCAGTGGATGGATTCAGAGTCCGGCTACTATGCCTGGGACCCGCGGGGTTGGGGTGGGGGGGGGGGCTGGACCTCTTGTCACGTGTGACGGTGAATTTTCTTATTGTCGAAGCAGGGAGGGTGACCGGGGCCAGAGTCAGACGGGCCCTCTGCCGGCTCTCTGTGTGTCCTTGAGCAAGGAGAGTGAAGGCTGTGCGCACAGGGTCAATTCCCACCATGGGAACCCTCACGGTGGCCCTTGGGGCCTGAGTGTTATGTGGAGGTAAGAAATAAGGAAAGAGTAAAGTAAGAGAGGAGGAAAGGAGAGAAGGGAGGATTTGGCCTCCGCTCACCCATGCCTCTGACCTGCTCCTTCTTATTCTTGCCGATTTTTACAAGGGCTCAGCAGCCCTGCTCCTACTTGATTCATTTCGCTTATTATTATCAATATAGGATATATGAGTATCAGTATTTTAAACACCCATGGGCTAAGAACAGAGAATTCTATCGTGAACACCACTACGCACCCCCAAATTGCCCAAAGACCTCCCTTGGTCAAAACTGCTTCGGATGCATCGGAAGCCAATCAAACGTTACAGATCAGACGGAGCTCGCCGGCCCCCTGCCCCTCGGGTGTCCCCTCCCCAGAGCTGAGCACCACCCAGAAGTTACCGCGCGAACCGCTACCGCTTCGGCCGAGGGTACTTCTACCCCACTCGAATGCAGTCATGTGTGTTCTAAAACGTTACCTAAGTAACATCCTACAGCAGGAATGATTTTGTAATTAGCATCTCCTGTTCCCTATTACGTCTTTGCAGTAAGCCGCGTTGATAAACTCGGTTTGAATTCTTCGATTCAACCACTACGGTATATCCCATTAGCTGGCGCAGCTACAGTATTTTTTTAAGTCATCGTTTGACGAACAGGCGGGTTGTGTTCGATTTTCCCCAGTCACAAACAAGGGAGGCTACCGTGAAAAATTCTAAGCATGCTTCTTGAGGCTCAAGAGTTCTCTAGAGCTCAAGGCCCCCTTTGAAGCCAAATGTTTGGACTGTCGCCTCCCCGATCCTGAAATGTGACTCATGACTACCTACATATGGTACGTGCCAAAAATAACACACAGGCGTGCAGGATGCCCTGTCTGAAACATCAAGGAAAGGGATTCCTATGAAAATAATCCGTATTTCTATAGGTCAGTGCTCAAATACAGGCAGCCTGGTTGGTCCCAGAGGTGGGTTTGCACCTGTTTGAGGAATCACTCCAAAGACCGCAGGTAGTGCACAGATTCACACAGATGTGTGGGTGGCAGTGACCCACATGTCACTGAAGGTGATGTCATCAGATATATGGCTTGCCAGAGGGGCACCCGACGCTTGGCATGGCTCTGAACCAAATGGACCCTGCTCACCCCTTGATCCCCACACTCACCGGATTCCTGGAAAACCCCGTGCCCACCGAAAACCTTGCCAAAACTATTTTCGGGTTTTTTTGCACAACTGATTCTAGAGTTAGGCTCTAGAATCAGTTTGGGATAGACAGGGTCTTCAACCAAAAATGCAGGAGGTGGGACCATTCCTTCTTTTAGGGGAAGATCCCCACATCACGGGAAGATTAGCATCTCTCTTCTCTGTTCAGGAAAAGCCCTCCGCATTCCCCCTGGTTACTGCAAATCCCAAAAGACATTATCCAGGGGCCATTAAATCTCTAGACTCCACACCCACAGGACAGAGCTGAAGGGCTGCTCTCTGGGACATTTCTCCAGGGCCCAGAGGAGGCGACAAGGTTCATGATAATGGCCAGAAAGCTTCCTGGGCTTGGAATCCTCAAGATACCAACCCGTGCCAAGACCAACCAGGTCCTCAGAGGGCGAGGACCGGGACACCACCTTGTAGAATGGGGCCGTTTTTCAAGGCACGTATGTATCGAGGGCTGTTCTGTGAACTACAAACGAGCCAGTGGATGGGCACTTTTAGGAGTCTTTGTTTCCTTTTAACTGGGCTATAGCCTGTGTGCAGAAAAACGCATGATGAATTTTTACATATGTACACCCGTCCCTCCAGTAAAGACATACAAGACTTCTAGCACCCTGGGTGATGCCCTTGGGGACCTACCCCACCTGCACACCTTCCCTGGCAACCACTGATCTGATTTCTGTCCCGATCACTTAAATGTGGCCTGTTCTAGAGTTCCCTATAATTGGGATCGTACAGTACATATGGTTTTCTCTCTGCCTTCTTTCATTCAGTATAACGTATTAGAGATTCATCTGCGTTGCGGCACGTGTTGAAGGCTCGTGACTACTTGTAGAATATCTTTCTGTGGCGTGGAAGTCCCACGACATGGTTATTGGTCATGAGTTATTGGGGTTGTGGCTTGTTCCCCATGTTGGGTGATGGTGAATCTTGTTGCTACGAACCTTGTTGTCTAAGCCTTGGTGTGGACATGTGTTAAATTTAACCCTCTTGGGTTAAATACCCAGGACGTGGGCTGCAGGGTCCTACGGTGACCATATGCTTCCCTCTGTAAGAAATTTCAGAACAGTGTCTACAGAACAGCAGTTCGGCTAGGCATTCCCACCAGCCACGCATGGGAGGTCGGGTTTTTCGCAGCCTTGCCAGCACTGGGTATTACCCGTCTTTTCAATGGTAACTGTCCCAGTTGGTGTCTGGTGCTTCCGCACTGGGGTTTTATTTCCCTTCAGGAGTAATGAGATGGACATGCATGGATTTTACAGAGTGGGAAAGAGAGGGCTTTCAGCTAAATCACTTAGTGTCAGGCTCAGAGGGAACCTCCAGTCCCTCTTGGGCTCCCCAACCTGGACTTAGTTTGGCAAAGCCCTCCTGTTCCACAAGCCCCCTGGGACCAGAGAAGGGTCCCTTGGGGCCACTGGGGCCTGGGCCTGGGATAACGTCCTGCACACTGGACAAGATAGAGGAGGCCACTCCCTGCGACCCAGGGTAACTGACCCCAAGACCTCAGCCCCTGCAGTAGACAGGTGTTGTAGTAAATAGCAGGGGCTTGGGGACTAACCCCACAATGGAGCACCCATGCCACTTCCCAAATATGGGACTTCGAGTGAAGAATTTCCTCTTTAACCTCAGTTCCCTTGTCTATAAATTGGGTCTAATACTGGAACCCCAGTGTGACCAGGCCACCATGCAAAGTGTCTATCCCAGTGGCTGGCACCCGGGAATGCTCAGGACATCAAAGGGACACTAACTCCTTCTGTCTCTCAACAAATAGAATAGCCATCCTTCAGAGACACAGCAGCGACCTGATACTAGAGTCCTTGAAAAGCCTGGTGCTTCCTTATTTCTGTCTCATTAATTTTTTTTTTTTTTTTAACATCAAAGTCTTATCTGGAACGGCAATTCCCCAATCTGAGCACCGGGATCCCCTGGAGGGCTTATGAAAACGCAGAGCTTGCTGGCCCCACCCCCCGAGTGTCTGATTCAGCAGGTATGGGCTGGGGCTGAAAGTCGCATTTCCAGCAAGTTCCCAGGTGGTCCTGATGTGGATGGCCCAGGGAGCACAATTTGGGAACGACTGGTCTGTCGTATCAAAATTAGCCTTATGAGTCTCCGTCTGCCTAGAGAGTAGACCCCCCCCCCCCCGTCCCCGGGGAGTGCTTAGGACTCTAGATGCCTATCCCCGGACCCAGGAACACCAGAACCATCCATATATGTGAAAAGCTTCCCCCGTCTCGCGCCCCCCCCCCCACCGCCTGGTGATTCTAAACAAACTGCCCAGGGAGAACCAGAGCCTTGGCCTGAAACCACCCCAAATGACGTGTGCCACACGGGATTCTCGAATCATTTATCCCGAGAGGACCCTGAGAAACTTAATCAGATCTAGCCATGATTCCGGGGGCATGACTTGGCATTCACAGGTGTTGGCTGTCTCAATAAACAAACCTTTCAAAGATCCCTTTAAAAAAGCAATATAGGAAGCAGTCCCTTTCTCCAGCTCATTAATAATAGATACCCACAAAGCAAATGAAACAACCCACGTCCTAATTTATGCAAAAGGGTATTCGTGGCCTGGGATAACATTTCCAGTGGCTGCGTCATATGCAGATTCAAAAAACACCATGTCTGAGAAGTTCTAGACATAAGGAGAGCAGATGGGCTCAGCCAAGCTCTGTTTGATGACTCAAACCACCGTGTCAAAGACACGGGCTGGGGGGAGGGGGGCTCAAAACACGTTACAGCATCTCATGAAGGCAAGCACAGGACAGAAAGAACTGATTCTTAATGTATTACGTTATGTATATACGCTTATGTAACATGTGACTTGACACAGACGTAAATGGGCATATGTGACTCTTACTAATACGAACAGGCAAGTAAACATTTGTTTAATTTATACCTCCGAAAGCTTACATGGAACCTCATTCAAAAACACGGGACAAATGCCCCTCTCACTGGTATAAAAACAAGGCATTGCCTTACATTTGTGCATCTCTTCTTCTTTTTTTTTTTTTTGTAGCACAATGGTAAGTAAGTCCAAGGAGTCTCTGCTTCCAGGAAGCTGCCATTAGGAGAGAGACAACAAACAAATGGGATGTTATGCAGAGGGCCCTGGTGGGAAGGAGAGTAGTACAGAGGGAACAGAGGGCCGGGGAGGAGTGCTGCTGCATTTGAACAAAAAGAGAACAGAGAGGAATTGAGCCTTGCAAATATCTGAGAGAGGAGCACACCTGGAAGCCGGAACTGCAAGTGCAAAGGCCCTGAGGCAACAACACACTTGCAATATTCAGCGGATAGTAAGGAAGCCAGGACATAGTAGGAGCAGGGAGAGTGTGAAGGCCAGGTCTTACAGGGCTCGGTGGACCGTGGAGGGAGGTGGGTTTTATTTAGCTTGATGGGTCTGGAGTCCCCGGTTCCTTTTGGGCTGAACAGGGGGGTGACTTCTCAGTTTTGTAACTCTAGGGCCTCTGTCCGCAGCTGGGTCCAGTCGGTGTGCCTGATCAGGATTCTCAGGGCCTCCAGGATGGAGGAATTAAGGCCTCCGACTTCCCCATCTGTCTCCTACCCTCTTCTCCTCCCCGATGGGGCAGCCAAGGGCAAGGAGGGGCCGCAGCAAGTACCAGAGGGTAAGTCAGGGCTTCCCAGCTCCACTGGAATGATGCAATTCAAGTCTGGGAACTAGCACTTATTTAGTACCTCTTAGATGCAAGGCACTGACCTCAGTTTGGCACCATGTACACTCCACACTCAACAACACCTGCTTTTGGGGCCAAAGCTAAGAGCGGACACAATCACCCTTTGTATTTTATGGGCCTTGAGAGTGTACTTTGTTCTCGCCAGGCCTGTACCCCCTGCGGGAAGAGGGAAGGCAGGAAGACAGGACTGGCGTACCCACTCAGTAGATTAGAAAAGTGAGGGGAGGCCAAGAGATTGAGGCCCCAGAACCCAGCTCTCCTGATTCCCAGTTCCTCTGCTCTCAGGGTGCACTCCTGCCACATGGGGGCCGACGGGGACAGGGAGCAGTCATGGGGGGACCCACCCTCAGAAGGGCCCATGGCTGGTTTAACGCTCTGCTGTCACCACATTGAGTTTCATCATCATTTTTGAACAAAGGATCCTCTGTTTTTATTTTACACCAGGCCCCACGAATTACGCGATCAGCCTGGATAGGGGCCCTGTTCTAGATGCCCAGACAGACATCTAGAAGGCTGCTTCCCTGACAGCCCGTGGAGATCAGACATGCAGCCTAGTGCTGTGGCCTGCAGATCCCCACCTCTTGGCCAGAAGGCTCTGGAAACCCTCTGGGCCCGTGTCACTGTGAAAGAACGTCTGCTGAGGTCAGAGCTGCTCGCAGGAGACGTCTGTGAGGTGGTGTCTGGTTTTGATTAAATATCCAGAGTCACTCATTAACTTGCCCTACAGACAGACTTGGAAGCCCTCCCGACATAAAACCCTCTCCACTGGGGCTGCCCGGCCCCGTCCCTGCCACCTACGTTTCCTGCCAGGAGCCAGGAGCCCCTGCCCTGGTTCAGGGGCTGAGGACATGGAGGCGGGGGCTCCCTTGTCTCCCGACCGGGGTCAGAGGTCATCGCCAACCTGGCATCCTTTAAAGGGGTCTAAGAGGGCATCCTGCTCTCAGAGCCTTTCCCTATTTTGGCCACCAGTTCTGCAATTCCATTAAAGCCTGTCCTTTTGGGGGCCTGGATGGCTCAGTCGGCTAAGCATCCGACTCTTGATTTCAGCTCAGGTCATGATTTCAGGGTCGTGAGATCAAGCCCTAGGTCAGGCTCCATGCTCAGTGGGGAGTCTGCTTGAGTTTCCTCTCGCTCCCTCTCCCTCTGCCCCCACCCCGCGTGTTCTCAATCTCTCTAAAATAACAAATAAATAAATCATTTTTTAAAAAGACTTTTTTATTTATTTGACGGAGAGCAAGAAAGCATAAGTGGGGAGGTGTGGGGGGGGCAGTAGAGGGAGAGAGAGAAGCAGGCTCCCTGCTGAGCAGAGACCCTGACATGGGACTCAATCTCAGGACCCCGGGATCATGACCTGAGCTGAAGGCAGACACTTAACCTACTGAGCCACCCAGGTAACCCATAAATAAATAAATCTTAAAAAAAAACAAAAAAACAAAACAAAAAAAAACACAAAACTGTATTGGGTGAAACCTGTATCTTAAACTCTCTTACATACCTTGTTGCATTATTTGTAATGATTTATCTACCAGTCTGTCTCTTCTCCAGGTTGGAGCTTTGGAGGTCAGAATCTGGGCCCCGTTCATTCATTCCTCAAGAAAGCTGTTCCCCGGCACCCCTCTGGGACATCAGTCAGTACAGGAACTTAAGCCCAGGCTTTGTATTTGCAACATGAGGCAAAGGACCTCCACTAGTAGGGACCCTCTAAGTATTTGCTGAATGAATGAATGAATGAATGAATGAAAACTACAGCTTACATATCCTGAACACCTGCTGGGCGCTAAGCATAGTGTTACTACATTTGTATGTATTTCCTCATTCAGCTCTCCTAACAGCCTGAGTTTAGTGCTTTTCTTGTCCTCATTTTACAGACAAGCAGACCGAGGCACTCAGGAAGGACACTTAGAGGGCTTACAACGTGCACGTGCACAGACATCCACCTGCACACATGCGCGCACACACACTTACACACCGCCCCCTCTGTAAGCCAGATTCACAGGCAGGCAGAATTCAGGGCTAAATTAGCGAAATATCTTGAGATGGTGTTTATTTCCCTTCTAGTTCTCGAGTTTTAATGACTGTTTATTCTCATAAACATCTAATTTGTGTGCTCAGCCTCCCAGTCAGACTGCAGTGCCAAGTGGCTGGGATGTTTGCCTCTGGTGGGATATCAAACCCCCTCCCTGTTTTGTTTTGTTTATAAAACAAGACTCCTTGGAGCCCTGGCATGTTGCTGGCCTCTCCCAGGAGGGGCGTGCTGACCTCCGCAGACTGTGAGCTCCTGCCAGGCCTGCTGGAAGCAGGCTGCAGGGGAACGAGGGTTCCCTGCAAAGATGGCCATCCGCATGCCTCTCCTGCCTGCAGGTACCCGAAGCTCCTCCCACCAAGGGGTGGAGTCTCCCCCAAAGTGGGTGGGCTCCTTGACTGCTTTGACCAATAGGAAGCTGTTGAAGTGATTTAATGCCAGTTTGGGACTAAGCTTTAAGGGACCTGGCAGCTTCTACTTTCCCTCTCTTGGGATCCTGTTTCCACCATGAAGAGAAGCTCAGGCCAGTTGCCAGAATGACGAGCGAGCACGTGGACAGAGGGACGACTGAGGAAAGAAGGGACAACAGATGGAGGGACGGGCCCGCAGGTCCCTGCCCTTACAGCCTGGCCAGCTGCAGTGCCAGCAGAGGGGGGGAAAGCCATACAGATCCTCCAGTCCGCCCAGCACCCTCATGAGACTTGACCGTCAGCCTTGCAAACAGCCTCTCCCCAAGTACACCCCCACCCCCTCCACCTCCCCCCCAGGAGAGTGCCTGCCGGTTTTCCCAGCAGGTGTTAAAATAACGACCTTCAGGCCAAAAAGGAAGTAGTGTGCTTGGGTGATAAGAGGGTCTGGCTGCCTGAAACGGAAGGAGGGAGGAAGGGAACAGAGGTGGAGGCAGTCTGGGGAGAGTTGGCAAATTTTGAGGGGGTGGCTATCAATTGGACGGGGGGGTGGGTGCGGGGGGGAGACCGAGGGGGGAGCACAGCGCTTCTTGCCACGCCTCCCAATTCAAAATCCAGCCTCAGGCTTTTCCTCCTGAACAAGTTTTGCAGGAAACAAAGGTCTGACACCAATACCCCTCTCCTGCCTCAAGGCCTTTGCAAGTGCCATTCCCTCTGCTTGGAATACTACTTCCCCCCTGTTCTGGATTGAGGAGTGTCCCACTTAAAGACGGGTTGAAGTCCTAACACCCAGGACTTCAGAATGTGACCTCATTTGGAAAAAGAGTCACTGTAGTTGTAATTAGTTGAGTTAGGCTGAGGTCATGCTGGAGTGGGGTTGGCCCTAAATGCAGTATGACTGGTGTCTTTATAAGAGAGGAGCGCTCCGTAATGAAGACACAGAGTCCCTCACGGATGTCACCCTGAGACAACAGGGGCCGAGACTAGAGTTTCTGCAAGCCGAGGAAGGCGGAGGGGGCAAAGAACGGTCCTCCACTAGAATCTACAGTAGGAACATTAGCCCTGCTGTGCCTCAGTTTCACACTTCTGACCACGGAAACTTGAAAGAATACATATCTGTTGTTTTAAGCTACCCAGTCTGTGATATCTTGTTATGGCAGTCCTAAAAAACGAATACATGCCATGGTGCCCTCATTCTAGTAACCTTGCACTTCAGTAAGCACAGTTGACTCTGTCTTCAAAATGTACCCCGAATCTGACCCTCCAGCCACCCACAGCGAACACCCTGGTATGACTACCATCTTCTTTTGCCCGGACTGGTGCAGTAGCCTCTTCCCCAGTCTCCTATATCCACTCTGCCCCCTCTCCTTCCAAGCAGCCAAAGGGATCCTTACCAAACCTACCTCAGGCCTGTCACCGTCCCTTCAAATTTCCCATCCTGCTCACAAAACAATCACAATTCCTGCCAATGGCAGAATCAGACCCCCATGAGCCCAACCCTTTCCAGTCTCTGTAGTCTTCTCTCCCCTCACCCACTCCGCTCCAACACATTGTCCTCTCCACTGTTCCTCAAACACATCAGAAGTTGTCCCACCCCAGGGCCTTTGCATGCGCTATCTCCTCTGCCTGGAACGCTCTTCTCTGCACACATACGTGCCTCCAACTCTCTCTTTATCCATACCATTGCTTCCCTGACCACCCTGCGTCAGAGGGCTAAGCTCCCTCCTCTTCCCTTGACTCTGCATCATCTTTTTCCATCTTTTTTGGGAAGATCTCTTGCATGGCATCCAAACCCAAACTTCTCACGCAGACACTCTTTGAAGCAGCTGTTCCGTTTGTGGGAAGCGACCCTGCAGAGATGCCCGGAGGGTGTGGAAGCACAGACAGACAGTTTTGCACAACAAAAGCCTGAAAGCAAGCCAGGCGCCCACAGATAGGGGACCCAGTATGTCAGCTATGGGACTTCCAGACGGAGGGACGCTCCGCAGCAATCACGGCAGGTGAGGCTGTCCCATGGTCCAGGCACAGGGCCACCTCGAAGATCTCTGCTTCCCTTGTCGTTTCCGTTCTGTATTTTTTAACTGAGAGTTAAAAATACATCATAGAAGAGGACACGCCATGCAGTCGCCTTGGGTGTACTTGTTGGATTTTTTTTTTTTAAATAAACTATTTTATGAGCAGTTTCTGATTTACAACAAATTGTGAAAATAAGACATCCGGCCCCAGTCTCCCATTATTAACATCTTGAATTCACATGCGACATCTGTCACAACGAACAAACCAGTATGGGTAGGTTATTACTCAGTAAGTCCACATGTCCATCAGATGGTCTCTGTTTCTCCCTAACATCCTCCCCTTCTCTGGGATCCCATCAGGGACGCCACACCACAGTTAGGCGGCATGTCCCCTTGGGCGTCTGTGCTGTGACGGCGTGTAGACTGTCGATTCTGACAGCCTGGACCGTGTTTAGGAGCCCCGGTCGGGGAGTGTACGGGAGGCTTCCCAGTCAGGACTGGGCTGCTGTTTCTCTTGTGCTGGGACTGGGGTGACGGGCTTTAGGAATTGTGTAAGCCATATTGTTCAGTAGGTGCAGGAGACGGAGGGGCCCCATCCCTGGTCCCTCAAGGAATATGTTCATATTTGTGTTTGTGCATTTCTGCAGGTCTACCCTGGAAGGACACACAGACACTGGGAACAGCAGATGCCTCTGGGGCAGAGAAATGGAGGGCACCCGTGGATGAGGGGAGGCAGAGACGTGCTTGTTGCCACGCCCTTCAAAAAAATTCTTAACTTGTACATACGCAACGGAAAAATCTAGAAAGATACAATTGAGTGAAACAAAACATGCCCCCTGCCCTGTGGCCTCCGCCCCTTTCCTCAGCAGCCCTGAGAGGCTAGGCAGGAGTCCAGGAGGAAACAGGTCGGCCCAGTCCGCTGGCTGGGACTTCAAAAGACCTGAACTGCCAAGAAGCCCCATGTGGGGCCGGGTCATTCACCTCCCAGGAGGGGAGGAAGTGTCAGCCCAGAGGGACAGACGACCTGGGCAAGCAGCTTCCTCTCTGTGCCTCAGTTTGCTTGTCTGTGAATTGGGGATGCTGAGATGGCTGGCTCTGGGGCTGGCCCTCGGGCTACCATAACAGTGGGCTTAGCTCTCAGCAAGGCTAATGACACGTGCCTTCCCCACCAACAATAAGATCAAGCTGCCACCCATCAGGGTCCTGGGGGAGCACCCCTGACCACCTACCTGTCGCACCCGTACCCCTTCCTCTGCCTCATCGCTCCCCCAGCTCCAGCCATACTGGCCTCTGAGCTATCCCCCAAACACACCGAGCTCTTCTCACCTCAGGGCCTTTGCACTTGCCACACCTGCCATCCAGAACGCTTCCCCCCCAGATATCCACATGGCTCCCTAGCAGCTGCTCTCGGCTGGGTTGGGGCTGGCTGTGCGCCACTGGATGGGACATTTCACCTCCTGCCTTCTGGCTCCTGAAGGAATTTCAAAGCAGATGTATCCACAGGCGTGTAGGAGTCCAGCTTCCAAGGCTCCAGGGAGACCAAGTTTCTCTCCTTGAGGAGGTCTCTGGGAGTACAAGGGCGGATCTCTGGTCCTTCAGTCCCTAAACTCCACTATAGGGTGGATGAGAGGCTCAGAGGGAGGCGTGTCTTGGACATGGAACAGAAGCACCCCCGCCCCCCGACAAGACAACGGAAGTGTGAGGCCCATAGCTCCACAGCCAGGAAGCTTCAGAAAACGGCCAGATGGTCATTTGCAGGGAGTCCCCGGTATTTCTAAGTGACAGATGTCGCCACTGACAGAGGCTTGCGTGGGGCCTCCCTACACCCGAGATGCTACACTCTAGAACAGTCCTCAGTCAGGGTGGCCCTGGAAGGTTGTGCAGACTCAACACTGCACAATTCCAGAGGCCCAGAGTCGCAGCGGCTTCCTGGGAAGGGTGTCTAGGACAGGTAGTTCGGTTCCCTGCTGTCCCCTCCCCTTTCTGCTCTAAAGCCCAGTCACAACAATGCTCACCAGCCCCTCCCCGAGGGCTGCTAAACTTCTGGAGGTGGTACCGAGTTGATGTTACTTCAGGTGCCTGATGGGCCCATGCTCTGCTCCCGCCTGCCTGCCTGCCGTGGCCTGGGAGGACACATGACCACAGGCTTTGTTTTGGGCCAGGATTGGGACTGCTGCCAGCCTCCGGGGTCCAAATGCCAGCTCTGCTGCTTCCTGTTTGGCGGCCCCAGGCCGACCATGGAAACTCTTTGGTCTCAGTTTCCCTCTGCATGTAATAAGAGTTAGAACAGCTTGCCTTGAAAGGTCAACACTGCATTCAGTTTCCAGGCCTGAGGGTAAGCCTGGGGGTGTCGCTGTGAGTGTGGGGTACTCTGCAATTGTCTGTGAGGGTATGTGTGAGGGTGAGCCTGCCTAGACCGCCCTATCCTTTGTCCTCTCTATTAGGCAGACTGGAGGGCTGCCTGGAGGAGGCAGCATGGACCAGTTTTCCTGTGGTTCTCAGAACCTGTTTGATTGGAGCCGGCCTCCAGGGAGCCATCACCAGTTGGCTCCAGGGGTCAGTAAGGGGAGCGATTTCTATGCTGGTGCAAATGACTTATTTAACGGGACCTGGCAGGTTTAATGATTTTTTTGTTGTGTCCCACGTAGGAGCTTCCAGCCCACGTTGCTTGGCAAGGTCCCCGCTGTGGGTGTTTTTAAAAACCCAAAACGATCCCAACAACACAACACCTAACAGGTCACTATGTACCATGCGTTCCACACACGTTCTCTCAGTCTATGGCGTAGTAAGACCATCACCATCACCATTTGACAGACGGGAAACCGAGGCACAGGCTGTCTGAGAAGGGGCCCCAGGTCCCACAGCAAGTGAGAGACCAGTGGAATTTGAGCCAGAATCAGGTCACAGCCCTCCTGGCCTGAGTCCCACTTCCCAAGGCCCACCTATGACCTCCTGTGGAGGGGTCCCAGGGGCGGGGGGGGGGGTGCTTGTGTCCCCTTCTCTCTATCTTGGCCCCACCTTGCTGGCTTATCTGAATCCTCGCCCACCATGTGGATCCCAGGCCAGCCAGGGCCTCCCTCAGAGACCCCAGAACCCTGAGCTCTCGTGACTTGCATAATAAACACCGCTCCTGAAAGTCAGGGCTGAGAGGGCGGGGGGCCTGTTCTGGAGCAGACCTTTGGCAGCTGCTGGGTCTGCCTGTCTGTCTCTCCCCCCTCCCCTCCCCTCAGAGCCGACCAGAATTGCTCTCTTTCCTCCAGCCGTGCGGTTCCAGGAGTAGCAGTTCTTGTTTCTGGAACATTCTTTGGGCTCGAGCCTCCAACCAGTGGCTTTTCGCCATGATTCTCTCAAGCCACAGCCTCGCCTGCCGTTTCGCTGAAGTCAGTCAAGGGCAGGCCCGGGGTGGAGGGAGAGCCCGCAGAGGAACAGCACCGGGGCCCGGGGAGGTGCCGTCCCCAGACACCTGAGTTTTGCGTGGAGCGAGCTCCCTGAGTGCCCGGTGGTGGGGGCCAGCGGGGTGATGGCACAGCCTGGGGGACCCCTCCTGCCTCTGGGGGTGGGGACGGGAGTCTAGGGGAACAAAGCCTGAGTCTTTGCAATGAAGGGAGTGACAGGCCCCAGGGAGACACTGCTATGCTTCTCACCCTCTAGCTGCCTCCGCCCCTGCAGGGAAGCCCCACCTGTTCTCAGAAAACCCCTGCGACAGGCAAGGGCCGGGCACCTGCCTCCTCCAGGCATCTTGCCGTGAGGCTGGGCGTTCTCATGGTAGGACCTCTGAGCTTCTAGGCTATTCCTCTGTACAACATGTCACTGCGGCTTCCCTTACCCGGCACCAGGTACAGATGACACATTTGAACTTGTTTCATCCTTTCGACATCTCTAGGATACAGACCCATTTGTAGATATGGAAACTGAGGCATGGGCGGGTCACTTGCCCGGGGTCCCCCATCCCCGGGAAGGGGCTGCAGCTGAGACTCGGACCCAGGCCGGCTGACTCCGGAAGCCACGCGAAGACCACCGAGGGTCACACAGTCCCCACGAGGACCACCGGGGACCACAACCTCACGCGGTCCAGGAGAGACACAGCCAGGATCCAGCTCTGTGATACCTCCTTGAAATCCCGTGCCCTCTCTAGCCGCACCTGTTCTGCCCCGGGCTGTGTGTTGGTTACCCACCACCGCATAACGCATTGGGACAGACTCAGCGGTTCAAAATGACACACGTTTATTAGCTCCCTGTTTTGGCCGGGCAGGAATCCAGGCATGCCTTTTGGCTCTCAGCAAGGAGACCCACCAGGCTCTGGCCAGGTAAAGGATGGGTCATGTTCTCTTCTGGAAGCCTGACTCCGGAAGGATCCCCAGCAAGCTGCCATATGCCGCCAGCCGAATTCCCTTCCCTGTGGCTGTTAGAAGTCATGGCAGCTTGCTTCTTCACAGCCAGTGACACAGAAGGGCTCTGCAAGCTTTCCAGTTCTCCCTGCCAGACCCTCTCCTAAAGGCCTTGCCTGATTAGATCAGGCCCACCAAGAATAACCACCCTTTGGATTAGCACAAGGTAACCGATGGGGGATTTTATTCACATCTGCAAAACGCCTTTACCTTCCTCACATTCTGTGGGTTAGAAACAAGTTATGGGTCCACATACGCAATTGAAGTGGGGGAAACATGCCAAGCCCATTCCTGCCCCAGGGCCTTTGCACGTGCTGTTCCACTGTCTGGAATGCTTGTCCCCCAGATTTTCTCATGGCTACCTCCTCAGAAAAATCTTCCTGAGCCCCCGCCCCAGGCGAAAGTCACACCCCCTCTCCCTGTTATCCCGAGTCCCATCACCCAGGTTTCCTGGCTGCGTACCATCTTGAGCTCATTCTTGTGTTAACAAGGAGGACAGGGACCTTGCCTCCAGCCCCCTGCTCTCATCCCAGTGCCTGGCATTTAGTCAGGGTTCAGCAAAAGTTGGTTGAATGAATAAGTGATCCCCTAAAACAAGGCTGCTGGGCGGTGTTGATATCGGCCCTTTTCAAGGAAACCGAGTAAAGCTGAAGGTCACAGAGCTTGTCAACAGAGACGCCAGGACAGGACCAAAACCTGTGCCAGCCTGCCCGCTTCCACCCAAAGCACCTCAGAAAACAGGGTAAAACCCTGGAGGAGGCCCCGCATGCCCTCATTTTGCCCCCTCGGGAGGGGCAGCTAGCAAGGAGAGAAGGCGCCGGGCAGCTGGCCTTCCCGGGAGGCCCAGAGCCTGCAGAGCCTCACTCGCTATGGCAGAATTAATCTGCCCTTGGGCTGTGCTGGCTCTAGTCCCAGCAAGGTGGTGGCTGTCACTCGAGATAGAAGAGGGTGCCTCTCGCCATGGCAACGGGGATGTGTTTGCACAAAAGGGGGTGTCGGGAAACACCCACACACTGGCAGCGGGAACACGATGCCGCGGCCTCTCTCCCTGCCTGGGGACAGCTGCTGGGAGGGGGCCGAGCCTCTCTCGGAGCGGCCATGGCCTCCCGCAGCCCCATGCCTGCTCTCTGAAGATCTGCGGCTCTTTTCTGCCCTTTCCTGAAGTAGAGAAGGGAGGAGCCGCATGCGTCCGTCCACATGCATCTGCTCTGGGCCTGGCACCACGCTCACTGGCTTCATGCTCATTTGCACAGATTCAGAAACTGAGGCACAGAGAGGCAGGGACACTTGCCCCAGACCTGGGGAGCCCTTGATGATGTGGGGTTACCGGTGGGGCTTTGGAGGCACAGCCAGCCTGGGCTAAAATCTCTGCTTTCCCACACACCTGCTCTATCTCCTTGGGTAAGGTGTTGGGCTGCTGAGCCTCAGTGTTTCATCTGCAAAATGGGAGTGATAATGGTTTCCAGAACAGCCCCTCTTCTCTTTCTTTAAGTGTGCATTTCTCCAGGGTCAGTATATTCACACGGTTGTGCACCCATCCCCACCACGTAATTCCAGAACATCTTTCCTCAGCCCCAGAGGAAAGCCTGGGCTCATTAGCAGGTGTTTTCCTTTCTCCCCGCCAGCGCCCCAGCCACCACCAGTCTGTTCTTGGTCGCTATAGCATTTGCCGGTTACAGACATTTCATGTCAGTGGAACCCCACACTGTGTGACCTTTCGTGTCTGGCTTTTTCCACTCGGCTTGTTTTCAGTGATCGTTCATGCGCAGCCGTACCTCAGGGTTCCATCCCTCTTTACCGCTGAATGATATTCCACGGGGCGGAGGGACCGTGGAGTGTGCGTCCGCGCATCCGTGGATGGACACTCGGCGTGTGTCTACCTCCCCACTGTGGTGAGCGGGGCTGCCGTGAGCGTTGAGGTGCAGGACCCCGGGGGGCGCGCCCTGCGTTCCTCTTAGGGCGCCCCTGGGACCGGGACCGGAGCGCCCCGATACGGGGTGGGCGTATCTTCACCTTTGTAAGAAGGCGCCCAGCTGTTTTCCAAAGCAGCCGTGCCATTCTGCGCCCCCTCCCTCGCCCCCAGAGTGTGGGAGTCCCGGTGGCTCCAGGTCCCCCAGCAAGTGGCACACTGCTGTCAGATTACCCGCGAAGGTGCTCTGGAAGATCCCGAAGGCTCCAAAAGAGCCTGTACATTACTCACAATTACCCACGCATGGCGGGAGCCACCCACAAGGCCGTGGACAGAGGAACAGGTGAACAGGATAATAATGGATGAACGGACCGGGAATATTATTCAGCCTTAGAAAGTCCCCGCTCCTGCTGCGGGTATCGCGCGCCCCACGGTCTGAGAGATGCCCCTGCAGGCCATCAGTGCTGTCCTTGTAAATGTGAGCTAAAAATGGACTAGCTGGCGGAGATGTTAGGCATCCAAAAGAATCAAATCAGTATTTTTCATAACATACCCAGCTGGCATGACCAGTGACGTAATGTCTGATGATCTGGAATCCAAACAAATAAACTGCCCAAATACTGGGTCTTCCCACCACGGTGCCCCTGCCCTGTACCAAGAGGAGGAGGAGGAGGTGGGGGAGGGGTGGGGGGTGGGAAGGTAGGGACACATGGATGTCAACATGGAGGACCATCAAGGACAGGACACTGAGCAAAAGAAGCCAGATGCAGAAGGAAAACTCTTGCATGATTCGGCATCCAGGAGGTCCCTGGGAGAGTCACAACCATGGAGACGGAAAGCAGAAGGGTGGTTGCCAGGGCCCCGGGAAGGAAGGGGGGGCAGTCAGTGTTGAATGGGGACATTCACACTGTTGTGCAAGCATTGCCACCGTCCATCTCCAGAACTTTCTGGTCTTCCCCAACTGTAGGGCTCTGGAGGCAGAGGCAGGCTATCCCAGGTGGCAGTCTGGCAACCTTGGCGTCCTTTCTGGCTGACGGAGCTCTGGAGGCTGCAGAGGCCTTGGGCGGCTGTCTGGGGAAGGGACACGGATCTGGGGGAATCGGCTTGTACGCTCCCTTCCCCCGTCACAAAAGCGCTGAGTGTTTACTTAGAGCAGCTCATAAATCCCCAGCCATGGCACAGCCTTCCAGCTGGAAATGAGTCAAGCGTTCCTCTTTGCTGAGTTCAAGGCTGGCCCCCCTATTCTGCTGGCTCTCAGGATCCCCTGGAATGAGTGGAGGGGCAGCGTTGCAGGAAAGCCCCTCCCCCAGGAACCAGTGGAGACCGGGAGAGGGGGTTGAGGGTTGTGGGGGGCAGGAAAGATCACCTAAGGAGGATCCCAGGACCCTGAGGAATTTGAGAGCAAACAGCTAAGACAAACTCGCAGGTGGCTGCTAGCCAAGTGGGGAGTTTCCATGCCCTAGGGTGGGGGTGGGCTGGCAACTTGGATCTCCTCAGCAAGGCTAAGTTCATCTTCCAAGAGTCCAGAAGCCACTTCCCGATCTTGTACCCATTCTCCAGATGCCTCCACTGAGGCTGATATAGACTGAATATTTGTGTCCTCTGAAGTTCATGTATTGAACAGAACCTGAGCCCTGGTTTTGTGATATCAGGAGGTGGGGCCTCCAGGAGGTAGGAGGGGATCGAGGCATCAAGAGGGGACTAGCACCCTTACAAGAGTAGTCCCGGAGAGCTCCCTGGCCCCTTCTAGCCCATGAGGACACAGTGAGAAGATGACCAGCCACAAACCAAGAAGCAGACCTCACCACACACTGGATCTGCGGGCGCCTTGACCTTGGACTTCCAGCCTCCAGGACTGTGGGAGCTCTGTTTGCAGTGGAAGGCCTTCTCCCATTTTGTGGTACTTTTGTTATAACAGGCCCCACAGACGAAGACAGAATCCCAAAGAGACTTTGGGGTGATCTCGGAGGCGGTGGCACACCACCCATAAGGTGGACGGTCCACATAGCCCGCTACGGTGGGTCCATTGCAGGTGGGTCCCTACAAGACTGCCAAGCGCCCAGGTGTTGAGCTGCCCTTGCTTGGTCCTACCTGGTCTCCCTCAGTCTCTCCCCCTCTAGCCCCACGCCGCGTATTCCGTGCTGCCCTTTCCTCCAGAGGAGTTTCTCGGGTCAGCTGCCACTCCCACCTCCAACCTCTGAGAGAGTGACTCTGAGAAATGTGTCCATCCTAAGGAATGCAGACTCCCTGCTTCTTGTTCAAAAAATACACTCAAATCCCAAGGATGCAGGAAAACCTGGGAGGTCACAGAGAATGGGGAAGTGTGGCGGGAAGATGGGTGGGGCCCACGCAGTAGAGGGCATTGACCTGCCCAGCAGTGACTTTGGGCTGAAATGGAGACGGAGCTGAGAGTTGGGAGAGGCTCTGTGCTGGGCCTGGTGCTTCTGCTCCAGCCACATAAGCCTCCTAATGGGCCCTTGGACACAGCTGGCTGGTCCTGCCATGGGGCCTTTGCACCTGCCATTCTCCCTGCCTGGAATGTTCCTCCCCAGACCTTGGCACAGCTTGCGTCAAAGGTCACCTCAACTGGGGGGGGGGGGAGCAGGGGCCTTTCTAGAGCAGCCGTACCCCTTTTGTCACTCTTCCATGTCATTTTGTTGGGTGGAGGTACCCCTCCCCCTGCCCAGAAGCCACGAGCCACCTTGTTTGTTGGTCTATTGTCTTTCTCCTTTACTGCTGTGGCCCCCCCTTCCCAGGGCAGCAGGATCAATCAGTGGACAAACAGTGGATGAATTGCATAATGGAGCTGGGTTTGGGGGCTTCGTCACAGCACCGCGCACAGCGGCCCCAGCCTGGCCACGTCTGGGACACGCTGCCTGCAGCCCCCAGCGTCAGCCTCTGTGCGAAGTTGACACTGGCCTTCCCCGCCGGCATGCAGGCGGGGGCTGCCTCGTGTTTCTCAAGGGGCAGGGGGCCGCCAGGCCACAGAGCTCTGGTTTCCCATCAAAGAACACCCCCAGAGAAGCAGGTTTTTTTTTTTGTTTTCCAGAATGCCGAGGGCAGACTCTTGTCTGAGACTCCAACACCTGCGTGACAGTGAGGCAAGACCTCGGGGCTGCTCCTGGAGCAAACAGGCCCCTCACAGGCAGGATAGAAGAGAAGGCCACGGGCTGGGTGGACACCTGCACGGGAGAGAAGCTTCGGGACCCGAGGGATGGGACAGAAGCTCCCAGGCAGCCAGAGGGGGCTGCAGAAGGACCCAGGCCTGGAGGAGGGGTCTAGCCCTTGGTAAGAGATTGCCTTGTGCACAGACGGCCACCCGGGTATCTGTCAGTTCAGCCGAATTAGCTGTTGGAAGGCCCTTTCTCCTGCGTGCTGGGGGCTCGAGTTTCCACGTATGAGTTTCAGGGGGAAAATAAAACTCATTATAGGTGCAAAAGGGACCTTGAGATGAAGAGATAATCCCAGGTTATCCTGGCCACCCGATGTCACCAACACAGCCCTCACAAGAGGCAGGCCGGGGAGTCAGAGTCAGAGGAGCTGACAGGGATGAGGTCCACGCATGGGTCCCGTTTGGTGTCGGGCCCTCCAGAACCCCAGAACGTGTGCGCCTCTTTGAGCCACTAAGTTTGTGACCACCTGTTACGGCAGCAAGAACGACACCTTTCGAACACCTGTGTTTGTAGAAAGCTTCCCCAAACCCACCCCTGCTTCATGTGGCCGAGTTCTGCCCTCCTTTGGGATGGGTCAGGAGAACTCTTTCCCTAGGACTGGCTCACCCCAGAGTCTGTCTCTGGATCTAGAAATTTCCACCTCCAGCCTGAGGTCATGGAAGCCCTCGCCTCCCCTTGCCCCCTCACCACCACCCCAGGGCAGAGGGACCCAAGGGCCTGGGGCCACCACCTTGGATGAGGGGGTCTGACCTGTACGGGTGAGGAGTAGGTACAAAAGACATAGGACCACAAACCACCCCGTTTCCTCTGCCCTGGGGACAAAACTCCTTGGCCCTCAGCCTGACCTCCCAATCTCCGCTCAGACCACATCCAGCGGCTTCTTCAAACTCACCAGGCCCTTCCCGCCTCCCCGCCTTTGCCCGGTTATATCCGCTTTTATGGCTGAGAGCCGGTGGGCCTGATTGATCCTCCAACCCTAGCTCGACCGTCTCGGACCAGCTACAGCCCGTCCCACCTGCTCCCGCCCGGCACCAGGCTGAGGGATGGACCTTGGTTCATGCATTCACTCAGATGGGTGCTGAGCAGGTCCTCGGTCGCCCCGGGCGGGGAGCAGGACAGACACAGCCCTGACCCCCGTGAGCCAACAGCCTGGGGGGATCCCAAGACCTCTTTTCGCAAAAGGCAGCCCCTTGGAGTGCATGGTTCAGACACGTGAAGAATGTGCCGCTGCCCCAGGGGACACAGAGGTCATTTCCGTCACTCACTCACACACCGCCGCCTTCCAGGCAGCCCCCCGCCCCCCGCGTCTTCTTGTTGTCACTATGAAGCCCCCTTGTGTTCTCCGGACTGGAAGGGCAATGGATCACTGTAGGTCCAGCTTCCTTCCCCAAGCAGGGCCCCCCAGGGCCAGATCGGGCCCTCCGCCTGCTTGTTTAAGGCCTGTAAGCTAAGAAGGGTTTTTATTTTTATTTCTCTTCTTCAAAAAATAATTAATAAACTTCCTTTTTTCTAGTACAGTTTTGGATTGACAGAGAATCTGGCAGAGAGCACAGACGGTTTCGGGTAAGCAGCCTGTTCCAAACCCCGTCCCCCTGTTCCCAGTCTCCCCTATGAACGTCTTGCCTGAGTGTGGCTCATTGGTTCCAAATGCTGAGCCAGTATTGGTAAATCATTATTCGCTCAAGTGCATTGTCTACATGAGGGTTCACCGCGGGTGCTGTACCACACTGTAGCTTGGGACCAATGTGTGACAGGTGCCTACCATGATCGCGGCAGACGGAATACTTCCACTGCCCTCAAAGTCCTCTGATCTCTGGCAACCACTGATGTCTGTACTGTCTTCTTCATAGTTCTGTCCTTTCCAGAATGTTCTACGGTAGGAATCATACAGTCTGTAGCCCTTCCAGACTGGCTCCTTTCACTTAGCAATATGCACTAAAGGTTCCTCCATGTCTTTTTGCGGCTGGACAGCTCATTTCTTTCTAGTGATGAGTAACACCCCATTGGCCGGATGGACCACGGTTTACCGCCTCGCCTACTGGAGGGCATCTTGGTTGCTTCCAGTCTGGGAGATTAGGAATAAAGCTGCTGCAGACATCCCTGTACACCTTTTCAGATGGACATGTGTTTTCAGTTCATTTGGATAAATACCTAGGAGCTTGATTGCTGGGTTGTCTGGTAAGAGTATGTTTAGCTTTGTAAGAAACTGCCGGAAAGGGGTGCCTGGGTGGCTCTGTCGGTTAAGCGTCTGCCTTCAGCTCGGGTCATGATCCTGGGGTCCTGGGATCGAGTCCCACATCGGGCTCCCGGCTCTGCGGGAGGCCCGCTTCTCCCTCTCCCACTTCCCCTGTTTGTGTTCCCTCTCTCATTGTGTCTCTCTGTCAAATAGATAAATTAAAATATCCAAAAAAATGTAATAAAAACATAAACGGCTGAAAGTACCATCTTCAAAGTAACTGTACCGTTTTGCATTCCTACCCCCAACGAATGGAAATATCTGGGTTTCAACCTGTTTGAAAGGTTGAGAAAAATCCAAAGAAGACTATTTCATGAAACGCATATGAAACTGAAATTTCAGTGCCCACAGATTAAGTTTGATTAGAACACAGACACACTCATTTACAGATGAGTCTAGGTCGCTGGTTTCTCCCGCACTGTAAGAGTGGAGTTGAATGGTCGGCCCCGAGATGCTACATCGCACAAAACAAGAATATCCTAAGTGGCCCCGTAAAAGAAAAGGGGGCTGAGACTTACCTACGTCGCTGTGTGGGTCCGTAGGTCCCTCCTTTTCAGCACTGAATGGGGTTCCAGCATGGGCATCCATCATTTATCTGTCCAGCAGCAGATGGACATTAGGCTTTTCCCTGTCTTTACCTATTACGAACAAAGCCGCTGCGCACACTGGTGTAAGAGACTATATGGGACATAGGTTTGCATTTCTCTCTGGTGGATGCCTACGAAGGGAATCGCTGGGTCCTGCCGGAGCATGTTGTCCTTCATATATGACCTTGGGCAGGACACAATTTCTAACCGATGCCCTTTTTATACCAAGGATTCCTTCCTTGCCCTTTGCCCTCTGCCAGATGAGACCCCAAAGGACTTTATTGCCCCTGGGAAGGAAAAACAGACTAGAAAAGCATGTGAAAGCTTACTCTGTTTCCAAAACCAGAGCTTTTGTGTTGCAAGAATCTGGGCTTTTGAGGGGCAGACCAAGCAATGAAGAGTTGCAGACATGAAATTGATCCCCCAGACAAAAGATTCAAGGGGGAGGGGGGCGGAAATATGTATAAGGATAAGCCCGCCTGTGTGGGCCCCTCCGAACCTCCCCTAAGTGTTCCCTGATCTCTTGTTGCCCTACTTGACACCACTGTCACAAGAAACTCATGGACATGGTGGGACCATAAGATGGCAGGAGCCCGAGACACGAATGACTGGGAGAAAGCAGGGCCCCCTCCACCTAAAATACCACCCGAAGCCCAAACAGGCATGTGAGCGAGAGACTCACTTGTGTTAAGCCACGAGAGAGAGCCTTTCTAAATCAGGAGTACCAAACATGAACGCTCAGCCGGCCAGATGGGAAATGTGAGAACAGTGCGGTTGGCTGGGAGGCAATAGGGAGTGGTGGGGACTACAGCAAACCTGAGCCCACGCCCCATCTAGAGAGGAGAGAAACACCTTGCCTCCTCCGCTTGCTGCTACAGGGCAATAGGGACCCAAGGTGGCCAGAAATCCCGACCTTTCTAGAGAAGCTGGAAGTTTAGATGCTTATAAATTGCCCTCCTCGTCAAAGGGCAGAGAGTCATTTAAATTCTGCAAAAATATATTGTGTTGGCTGGATTCGATGCATCAAGGGCTGGATATGACCATGGGGCCACTGGTCTGCAACCTTGGTCCATTCATTCAATTAATATGAATTTATTGAGCAACTATGTGCCAGGCACACCCTAGGGAAAGGCAAAAGGGGAGAAGAGCTCCCTGGCAGAAATCCAGACGCATAACCCCACCCCCCAACCTGAGAGGGAGGGGGTTCGGGGTCTGTGTGGGTTGTGCAGCAGCCTCCAGGCCTTTCCAAAGATTTACTGGGGAAAACTTTGCCTCACTGTCTCCCAGAATAAACTCCCAGCCATGTGCTAATTACTATGCCCTTGAGCAAAAATGTTAATCTAAAATACATAAAATTATAATGGCTTACTTGACATAATAGGAACAAACAAGATGAGCCAGGAAGCAGCTAGCAGCAGTGTCGCCCACACGAGCCCCCCGCAGACCCTAGTGGAGGTTGGGGAGCAGGGCGGCTGGCGGCGGGGGCGGGGGACACCAAGGGGGCGGGGCCGAGGCCGGGGGCGGGGCCCTGGTGGGCAGAGATTTATGGCCCTGGGATGTGGCTGAGCACGTCTCTCCATTGCGGTTTTCTGGCTCAGATCGAAGAGTCATCGTATCTGGGTGTGGAACCGCCAGGCTGAGTGAATCCTCGCTCCTGCTGTGTGTCCTGGGGACAGTGACTTCCTCTCTCTGTCTGCGCATTTCCTCATTCATGAAGTGAGGCTAAGAAGAAGGTCCACCTCTGAGAGTTCTTCCCCACATTGTGCGTTTGTGAACACGAGCCCAGCTCTCCGCACACAGGAGGCTCTCCCTACGTGATCGTGATCGTGTTTCCAGGACTATAGAGGCCGCAGGGGAGGGGCTGCGGGAGGGAGGACTCCCCACAGCACACCTCTGTCCTTCCTCCTTTTTCCTGGGCGTGTCCCACCCCTGGCTGTAGTTCTAAGGTCCCCGTTTGGGAAAGGTTCTCATGCTCCTGCCTGCCGGCCTGCCTGGCCCAGCGTCCGGTAGGAAGGTTTCCGGGGATTCTGGAGTCAGCAGGGAGGAAAGGAGGGAGCTGGTCATCTCTTGATAAGACATGATCTCTGAGAACGCAAGCCCTTCTCTTCTGAGCCCATAAGACGGTGAGGGGGTAGGGCCCCATCCAGGGCCCATGCACACACCCGGAGTCCGTGCATACATCCAGAGCCCGTGCACACACCCAGAAGCCCGTGCACACACACCCAGAGCCCATGCACACACCAGGCGCCTGTGCGCGCGTGCACACACACACACACATACACATACACAGACCCTCTCTTAGATGCCCTTAGCCCCAGGCTCTCTAGAGAGTTTCTAACCGGTGGCATGCTTTGGATTGCAAGTAACAGGAAATCTAACTCAAAAATGGCTTAAACCAGGGGTCCCCAGACTACTGCTCATGGGCTGGCCCTGTGTTTTGTTAATAAAGCTTTATTGGAACCAAGTTATGCCCATTTGTTTGAATACTGCCTATTGCCTTCAGCAGCTTTCATGCTCCAACAGCAGAGCTGACTGTTGGTGACAGAGACCGCCAGGTCTGCAAAGCCTAAAGTATGACTCTCTGGTCCGTTACAAGACCATTTTGCTAACCCTGTCTTAAACAATAAAAAAGACTTGAGTCATTTGATAAAGGCACAGAACAAAGGTGACAATCAGGTGTCTATGACCGCACAGCAAATTATCTCTAGATGTAGAGGCTTAAAGCAACAATAGTCATTTCTTATGGCCCAGTTTCTGTGAGTCCTGAACTTGGGAGTGGCTCTGCAGGGAGTTCGGAGCCCCAGCAGTCAGAAGGTGCCACTGGAAGCATCAGCGCTCACGCAGGGTCACCTGGACGCCATCTTCTTTTATGCCCCTCGCACTGGGCTGGGAAGATTCAAACCGTGGGCACAGCTTAGGTATCTGCCTTAAGATTTAAGTGTTTTGTTTTTTGTGGGTTCTTTTTTTAGATTTTATTTATTTATTTGTCAGAGAGAGAGAGCACAGCTGGGGGAGTGGAGGAGGGAGAGAAGCTCCATCCCAGGACCCCAGGATCATGACCTGAGCCAAGGACAGACGCTTAACGACTAAGCCACCCAGGTGCCCCAGCTGTAAGTGTTCTTTCCAGCACGACAGCCTCAGAAGAGCCGGGCTCCTTACATGGCAGTTCATGGCTCGGTGTCCGGAGATGTCCCAAGAGAGTCGGGTGGAGATCCTACCAGCTCTACGACCAAGCTGCAAAGTCATGTAGCTTCACTTCCTCTGCACCCACTGGTCGAAGCAGTCACAAAGGCTCACCCAAGGTTCAAGGGGAGGGAACTTAGACCCACCTCTGCGGCGCCTCAGCATGGTCACCAAGAATCCAGGATCCTTCCATCTTTCTGCTCTGCTGGCCTTGCTTTGTATTTGACTGATAGCCCCCAGTCACAAAATGGCTGCAGCAGATCCAGCCTTTTAGGAGAACACAGCAATGTCCAGCAGAAGAAGAGGAAACCGTCTTGACCTTGTCTCTCTCTTTTGTCCCCCACATCTTTACCAAAATATGTGCCATACGAAAGAGGGCATAAATCTAAGTGTTGAGGTGCCTGGGTTAAGCGTGGGTTAAGCATCCCACTCTTGGTTTCTGTTCAGGTCATGATCTCAGGGTCGTGAAACCGAGCTCCACACACAGCTCCATGCCCACCATGGAGCCAAGGACAGACGAGGTCTCTCTCACCCTCTCCCTCTGTCCCTCCCCACCCCTGCTCTCTCTTACTTACTCCCTCTCTCTCTCTAAAATAAATAGATCTTTTTAAAGACACCATTTTTAATAAATCATAAGTTTCAGAGCAATAGATTTCCAGAAGTGAGCACATCCGGTGGCCAACACCCAGACGGACGATGTGACCGGAAGCTTCTGGAAGCCACCGGAAGCTGCCCGAAGCCCCTGCACTCCCCTCAGCCACTCCCCCACATGGCTCCCCCTAGGTAGCCACCATGCCCGCCACCATCCCCTCCTCCATCGCTACAACCCAATCTTGGCTGTTTTGCATTTTGTACAAATGGAATCAGAGCTACGTGCCCTTGTCTGCCCAGCATTTCCCCCCCCCGCCCCGTCATTGCCAGGAGGAGCTTCCTCTACCATGTCGGGTGCGGTTACGGGCAGCTCTTCCTCCTTGCTGTGTACTAAATATCTCACCGTGAGCCACCACCACTGATTTCTCCATTCCCCTGTCGCCAGCTACCGGGCTTGCTGGGGCAGTCGCAATCGCAAAAAGAGCTGGCATTAACATCTCCAGAGGCATTTCCCTGCAGAACTGGGGGTGCACGGGGTGTCAAACAAGTGAAATTACTGGGTTACAGAGGAGGTGAAGTTCAGTTTTAGTAAAAACTTCCAAACTGCCCCCAAAGTGGCCAACAATGTCCCTGGCACCAAGCTCGGAAGTCTTGGCACCACACACACACACACACACACACACACACACCGCTGTCCCCGAGTGACCCATTGTGTCCAGTCTTCTGCTCCGGTGTCATCCAGGCCTCTGTGACCCCCTTCTTTCCTGCCTGCTGGAGACCAGAGCCGTGAGCTCCAAGGTGGGCTGTCACCTCCAGAGACAACGGGGCTGCCAAGGACACCTCATTAAAGGAAGTTTAGCTTACAGCTTTTAAAGGTTTTTTTTTTTTCTTTAAGATTTTATGTATTAGTTTGAAAGAGAGAGAGAGAGAGCATGAGAGAGGGGAGGGGCAGAGGGAGAAGCAGCCTCTCCACTGAGCAGGGAGCCCGACGAGGGACTCGATCCCAGGACCCCAAGATCATGGCCTGAACCAAAGGAAGACACTCAACCAACTGGGCCACCCAGGTGTCCCCAAAGGAGGTTGTTTTTTAGGACAATAGAAAAGGTACTTATTATAAATATTTAGAAAAAAATTTGGACTCTAAAGAAGAAAATGATAGTGATAGTGAGGAATGTCCACTACAATTTTAATACATTTCTTTCCCGCCTTTCTTCTACACATTGGTATGGACATATGATTGTGGCTAGCTTTTATAACACACTAACCATACACCAAGCGCTGTTTTTTTAAGCACTTCACATATATTAACTCATTTAATTTTCCTAACAATCCATTCAAGTGGCTACTGTTATTGTCCTCACTTTTCAGATGAGGAAAATGAAGCCCAGAGAGGTGAAGTGACTTGCCCAAGGTTACACAGCTCTTACGTGGTAAAGCAAAGACGCGAGCTCAGGTCTCTTGGCCCACGTCTGCTTCTAACTGCTCCGGGGTACTTCTTCTGGTCTTGTTCTTATTCACCTGGAGTCGCACGATGCAGAGTGGGTGTGATCGTGGACTTAGGAGTCCCAAGTTCAGAGCCTGGGAGCCCCTTCTTCCCGGTCCCCTGTGATCAGGCCATGGCACTCCTGTTCTTTGGTCACCTGCCTGATTGGGGATGGGGGGGGTATCCCAGCCTCAGGACAGTGGTCACGGAGAGCCAGCCCAGCCTCCCTGTTTCCCCGGTCCCGGGGCCTCTGCAGAAGGTAGACGTGTTGGGCGTTCACCTGTCCTCGCCAGGTGTCTTTCATCTCTGCCTCTGAAGATAAAGATCTGTTGGCTACCAAAATCGCTGGAAAATGCCAAGACGTTCTTCACCCAGGCAATAAATAGAAAGACAGTCATGCTCCCCAGGGCTGTGTGCTCCCCGGTGCATGCTGGGCCACTGACGCATCCAGGGCATTTTCCAGGTGCCCTAGGGTGGGGGTGGGGGGTGGTGTCAGGGGGGTTGGGGGATGGGGGGCTGGCGCCCAGCGGCACTGGCTCATGGTGGGCACATTCAAACGCAACAAGAGCCAGCCTCTCCAAGACCAATGGGGGCCGGAGTCACCCGGCCCGGCTTTTGGGTTCCCCCACTCCCCACACCCTGGTTTTGAGCAAGGCCAGCCTCCCTGGGCCCCCATTTTCTCAGCTGGAAAGTGGGCGCATTGACACTGTATTTCGCTGAGACGAAGCCACCATCGATGTCGGCTGCACTGTAATGTGATGCCCCACTAAGAAAAAATGTTGCCTCTGAAACTCTGACCAGGCCCTGGTGGTCGGAAATGTTGTGATTTCAGGGAGGAAGGAAGCCAGGCCTCTCAGAAGTGATGACTTACCGACCTCGCAGAAGATGAGTCAATATGGCTCAAGGGTTCGTGGCAGGGCTTGGCACTTGTGTGGTGTGCTTATCCTGACCAACCGTCCTCTGACTTTCTCCTCTTCTGTGGCAAGGGGTGAAAGACGGTGCCAGGTTCCCAAAGGGGAATCAATCTCTGGACAGTCTGTCCTGAACTTCATGGGGGAGACGGTCCTCCCAGAGGCCACTCCTCGGGCTGGGCTCATGGGGCTTTGTCGTAACCTTCAGGCAGCCAGGTGGACTGCCCCTTGGGGACATCACTGTCCTCTCTGCTACAATGAAGGGCATTGGGGTGGCCTTTGGGCAGCGAGTTTCCCTCACTGGGGAGGGGTCTCCATGGAGATTACCTTCCATGGATTACCTCCATGGAGATTCACATGGAGAGACAGGCAACAGGCAGCTGAACAAGAAATATTCCATGATAATGTCAGGGAGACACGATGGTGAGGAAGAAGACGCAGCAGAGTGAGGACCAACAAGCTATGGGGAGGGTCCTGGCTATTTAGAAAAGGGGACCAGACAAGGCAGTGGACATGAGGTGAACAGGGACATGCAGACATCTGCAGGAAGGGTGTTCTGGGCAGGGGAACAGCAAGTGCAAAGGTCCTGAGGCAGGAACAGATCATTCTGAAGAGCGGAAGGAAGGCCCTTGGGAATGGAGCAGAGCGAATCGAAGGGAAGAGGGGAGGCCGTGAGATGGAGAGGTGGGCATAGACGTCAGAGGTTGTGTGACGAGTTCAGATCTTCTGGGAGCCATGGGATATGGAGTTGGGGGTGGAATGGCCTGGTTGGTGTTTGCAAAGGCTGCCCTAGCTACTGTGGACATCAGGGCTTGAGGGCAGCACCAACCTCTTAGGGGCGTCCTGGAGGTCACAAAGAAGAAGGTATATGAGCTGCCTTCAGCACACCCAGCATATAGTAAGCACTCAATCATCGGCAGTCAATGTGGAGGTTGTTATTCTCCTATTATTATCAATATTGCATTTCCACATGGCCTCAGTCCTGACATAATCCAATCCCCCAAGGCTCTGATGCAGACATTCACATGGCTTCCTCCAAGTTGGGGAGCCCCATCCTCAGGCCCAAATAAGGCTCTAGGAGCTCGGGGCAAGGGGAGTCTCTTCTCACCCCTTGGGATGTCCGGGACTAGCTGAGTCAACACCCCCACTTCACCCCATGCCTTCCTCTCTCGCTGCCCGGAAAAGCCCCTCATCTGTGTGCCGGCCAGGTTCAGGAGCACTGACCCATGGGGAAGGCTCTCCAGCCCCAACTACCATTTCCCTGTGCAGAATTCTCCATGGATCTTGGCTGTGACCACCACCAGCTGTGTATCTGTGCATGGACATTCCACAGGGGCCCACGGAGTGTCCCGGAATCGGAGACTTTGCAGGAAATTCTGAGCCGGCCAAGCTCGGGGTTGGCAAATACCCAGCACCTTCCTGGGCCACACCCTGGCAGACATCACTAATCGATCTCAGCTCTCTTTCCCACTGAACTTGAATATCACCCCAGGATCCTCAACCTGGACGTTGGGGCGGTCACTCTCAACTGCAAGGAGCTGGCACACTATCAAGGCTGTTGCTGCCCCCACTGAGGAGCACAAAGCCCTCATTTTTATAAATGGGAAACCAGAGTACACAGTAACAGGAAGAAAGTGGGACTCAGGACCCCTGACTCCCAGTGCCCGTTCTCATTTCTCACGGGCAAGGCGCCGTCCATTACTGATGACCACCTCCATGGATGGGGCTCAGGAATGGTTCTCAGGAGATGTTTGCTCAACAAATAACAGGGATTAAACAAAAAGCCAGAAAAGGAAAAAAAGGGGGGGTAGTTTAAGCTGCAAATGATGCAAACTGGGCTACATCTGAGCGGAAAATCCACGACATCAAAGGTTGCTAGGTGTTTAGAAAAGTTGACAAGGGAAATTTTCAGGGTGTCTCTCCTTGCTGGACTTTAAAAATGGTCCTGAGGGGCGCCTGGGTGGCTCAGTGGGTTAAAGCCTCTGCCTTCGGTTCAGGTCATGATCCCAGGGTCCTGGGATCGAGTCCCACATCTGGCTCCCTGCTCGGCCGGGAGCCTGCTTCCCTTCCTCTCTCTGCCTGCTGCTCTGCCTACTTGTGATCTCTGTCAAATAAATAAATAAAATCTTAAAAGATAAATAAATAAAAAATACATAAATAAATAAAATCTTTAAAAAAATAAAAATAAAAATGGTCCTGGAAAAAAGTGGTCCTGGAAAAAAGTAGTCCTGATTAAGTATCCCTTTGCCCGGGGGGTGCCTACTAATCTCAGGGTTCCTTATTCATTCATCAACAAGTGTTTGTTGAGCATTAACTACATGCCAAGCATAGAGCAGTTGCCGAATGAAAAAGCAAGCTGTGTCTCTCTCTCCGTTACAGACCTTGGTCTGCGTGGGTCAAGCCAAGCCTGGGGGCTAGACGTGGCCCCCGCATGGCTATCCACGCCTCGTATTTGCCATCCGCTGCTGCAGAGCAAAAACACCCCCAAACTTACCTAGGAAGGTGTCGTTTCCCTGGGTCAGGAATTCGAGAGCAGCACATCTGGGTGCTTCTGCTCTGGGGTCTCCTATGAGATTACAGTGAGGGTGTGGGCTGGGCCTGCCTCGCCTGCCGGCGTGATCTGGGCTGGAGATAGCACACTCAGTGGCTGTTGGCAGGTGTCTTTGTCGGCTCAGGCTGCGGTAACAAACCACCACGGCCTGGGTGGCTTAATAACAGAACGTTATGCTTTCACAGAGTTAGACGCTGGAAGTCCAAGATCAAGGCGCCAGGCTGCTCAAGGCCTGATTCTCCCGGCCTCTCTCCTTGGCTTGCAGAAGACTGTGTTCTCACCGTGTCCTCAGATGGCCTTTCCTCTGCGCTCGCGTCCCTGGTGTAGCTCTCTGTTCCTACAGGAACGACACATAGGTTGGACGAGGGCCACCTCAACAGCCTTGTGTTAACTCCATCATCTCTTTGAAGGTCTCATTTCCAAATTCAGTCCCTTCCAAGGTACCACGGGGCTCAAGGATTCAACACAGGAATTTGGGGGTATACAATTCAACCTATGACAGCAAACCTCAGGTCCTTACAGGCTGTTGGTGGGAAGCCTCCGTTCCTTCCTCCCAACCCCGCATGGGAGGGTCCCAGAACCTCCTTACCTCCCAGGGGAGCTTCAGCCCCATCAGAGTTAAATCTATCTTACCAGTCTTTGGATCTGAATGCTCTCCACATAGCAACCTGCCCAAGTCAATCAATAATTCATTCCACAAACATTCCACAAACATGGGTGCCAGGGAGGTTCTGGAGGTGGGACAGAGAAGCAAATGTCCCATCCTAGGGTGGAGACACAATGTTTGCAAATAATGAGTTGCCGCTTGTCTGCCCATCATGAGCCCGGCACTGTGCTAAGCCCTGTACATGCACTCGCTCACTGACCCCTGGAGGGGGGCCTGTGGTCACTCCCGCTTTCCAAATGATGGAACTGAGACACAGAGCAGGTAAGTCACCCATCATAGTGCAGAGAGACAACAGAGGTGGAGGTCTAACCCAGGAACTGGGATTCCAGAACCCAAGATTTCCACCAGGATCTGGTCCTGCCATAATGGGTGACTCTTAGCGTAGCCTTTTGGACCTGCCCTTGGCCAGAGCTCCACTGACGGTGATTCTCTCATTTTGCTGGGTGTGACCAGAGCTCCGTGGTTGCGGCAAGGAGGAAATGAAATCATAGGGAGCCAGTCCTCACCTACATTAAATCCTTTCCCCCTCCCACTCAAGTTCAAGGATCAATGGTGATGATACTGATAAAAGAAACCTTGGCACCTCGCGCACACGGAGGACCCATTAGTGCACACGTGGCCCTTCAGTCGCTCCGCACTGGGCGCTGGAATGGTCTCCATGGAGCAGACAGCCTCTCCAGGGCCACGGAGGGGCCCCTGCTTCCTGGGAGTCGGCGTGTCTGCCTCGCCCCCGCCTGCCTGCCTGCCGAGCGCGCGGTGTTTCACATTCACACTCCGAACTACACAACCCCTAATTAGACACAGAAGCACCTCGAGCGTGCGGAGATGGTGGGAGATGGTTCCTGTTTAGTAAAAGTGTCATTTCATCTCTCTCTCCCTCTCTCTCTCTGGCTGCTTTTGAAACTTGCTGGTGGTAACAGAGATCGGAAAAAAAGAAACACCCACAGAAACACATGCCCGGGGGCTGAGGCGCCCGGCACCAGGTGGGCGTGCGAAGCAGCAGTGAATGCACTCACACACACACACACACACGCACATGCTCACACATGCACAGGCGCGCCATGTGCTCACGTGGCTGGGCTCCCAACATGGGCACGCCCTGCTTCCAGTGTGCTGGTGGGGAGAGCTGGCAGTCGGGAGCCATGAGGTCTTGGGTTCAAATCCTGACTCTACGGCTTGCTCGCTCAGGAGCAAGGAACTTGACCTCCTCCTGTTCCTCAGACATAAAATGAGGATGGTTCCTGGTAATGATCTCAATCTAGAGTCTTCCTTGCTGTTCCTGCTGGGGCTGACCCACATGACCTGCATCAACCAACCTCCTCCACTCCCGCCTCTGGTTGTGACTGACCAGTGGGGAGCATCAAGACAGACCAGAGGGGAGGGGAAGAGAGGGATGGGGGGTATTTCACAGTTTCCTTAAAATTTACATTAGCATAGGGGCACCTGGGTGACTCAGTGGGTTAAAGCCTCTGCCTTCGGCTCAGATCATGATCTCAGGGTCCTGGGATCGAGCCCCGCATCGGGCTCTCTGCTCGGCAGGGAGCCTGTTTCCCCCTCTCTCTCTGCCTACTTGTGATCTCTGTCTGTCAAACAAGTAAATAAAATCTTTTTGAAAAATTTACATTAGTATAGCCTCATTTTAAGTATTCTGGCTATCTTTCATTGCCTCTCCAAACCCTCCCAGCTCCGTGCACAGGGGGCTGACCCTGTTGACTACATTACCCAGGCTCCCTTGCACTCTGCTGGGTTCAGCCAATGGGAGGCACTGATGGAAGACTGGCAGGCAGCAGGAGAAAGAGGCTGTAGTATTTCCCCCACATCCCCACTGTGATTATAACACGTTCTTCTGCCGATGGTCACTCCTTTCCTACAGCTGCAGCTCCCTCTGGGTTCTGGGAGCTACTTGGTCCCCATGTCTTCCGGTAACAGCTCCCTGCTCTTGCTAGCCCTGAGCACTGCTCCAGTTTCTTCCTGATCTCGCAAACATACACCCAGCTTCCACCTTCATAAACTCTCCCCCTTTTCCTGTTTGAGTGCCAGGACTCGGATACATTGAACAATGATATTTGTGAAATCTCAGGTTGGATGAGCCAGTTACCGTGTTTGAACACACATTAAAATATGAATCGTTAAAGCCAAAAATACAGTTGGCGTTCTACTTAACCTCACATTTCAGTGGTATTCATGGCACTCTGGGACAGGGTCATGAGAAAAAACCCTTTTACAAGGATAATCCAAAGCATATTTGACCCAACCACGGGGTCCAAATTATCACACATTCTCCTGGGATGGGAGTGGGATGTGGCTTGCAAAGGTCGGACTTAACTAGGGATACTGATGGGAAAAAAGAATGGAGGGAGGCAAACTCGGTGCAAGTAGTCTGGGTCCTACTGAAAATGTTAGATTCTGATATTTCAAATAGGAAGCTTACTATTTTTGTAAATAATTGCTATAATGCTCTTATTCCGAATTCTTGCTTCCAAGAGACCAAGACAAACTAAAATGACTGTATGAGTTTCCTAGACTGCCGTGACAATGTACAATAAACCAAGAGACTTCAAACAACAGGAATTTCTTACCTCACAGATCTAGAGGCCAGAAGTCCAAAATCAAGGTGTCAGCAAAGCCACGCTCTGATGACTCTAGGCAAGACCCTTCCTTGCCTCTTTGAGCTTCTGGTGTTTGCTGGCCATCCTCGGCATTCCTTGGCTGGTAGACACATCCTTTTAGTCACATGGCATTGTCCCTTGTGTCTTCACATATTCGTCCCTCCGTGTATGTCTGTCTCTGTGTCCAAATTTCACTTTGCTATAGGGACTCCAGTCATCCAGGACTAGGTCCTGCCCTAATAACCTCATCTGAATTTGATTGCCTCTGTAAAGACCCTATTCTCAAATACAGTCAAATTCTGGGATCCTGGGGGTTAAGGCTTCAACATATCATTCTTTTTTTAAAAAATATTTTATTTATTTATTTGACAGAGAGAGCAAGAGTGCACAAGCAGGGGGAGCGGCAGAGGGAGAGGGAGAAGCAGGCTCCCCGATGAGCAGGGAGCCCGACGTGGGGCTCGATCCCAGTACCCTGAGGTCACGAACCAACCCAAAGGCAGCTGCTTAACCAACTGAACCACCCAGGCGCCCCTCAACATATCATTCTGAGGGAAGGAACACAATTCAACTCATCACAGGGACTCAATGAGCAAAAAAAATGGAAATTATTGTCCTGGCTAATAAGAAAGCAAGAAAGAAAAAACAGGAATGTGTCTTCAGGTGTGGCTTGATCCAGGGCTTACTACCTTCGCCAGGCCATCTCAGACTCCCCATCTCTCTGTTCAGTTTGTGTCTGTTCTGGCTTTCTTCTCAAGCAGTCTCTCTCCACCTGGGGCTCCAGGCAGCTCCAGGTTTCTGTTCTACCCGCTAAGCAACAAGAGCAGAAAGCATTCTTCTTTTTTCCAACAGATTCCTCAGGCTGACACTCACCTGTCTTGCTTGGAACACATGCCCACTGCTGAACCAATCACAGAGGTCAGAAGGCAGGATTATGCTGATTAGGCAGGCCTGGGTCCTCTGCCCATCTGGGGAGGGGGTTTGGGGGAGGAGATGCAAGGAGTCAGGTCCTGGCAAACCTGGTGGCCTGAGCATAGGAGATGGTGATCCCCAAGGCCAGGCCTGGTTACCAGAAAGAGCTTGGAAGCTGGCCAGCACAAAGAACAGGTACCTACCAGATGCCTGGGGAGAAAAAAAAAAAAAAAAAAAAAACTCAGGATGAACATCCACCGGTGATGAACAGTAGTTATCTTGGGAGTCAGAGATTTGCAGTTTTCACTGCCTACAGAATGCATAGCAGATTTTTGCCTTGCTAGAATTTTCCTGGAGAACGACTGTCTCCGTTCGCATCCCCAGAGGTGCAGACTCTGAGAGGGAGGTGAAATGCACAGTCTATTAAGGTGTGCCCTTGAGATCCACCTTGTGGAAGGGCAGGAAAGGACACGGGAGAGGCAGAGGGAGAGGGCTGCTCAGCCGTCCCCCTCATGGGGGTTTCTGGAGCTGGACTGGCCTCTCAGAGGGTCCCACAGGGGGCCGAGCCACCAGGGTTTCATCCCTGTCTTCATCAGCACTCAGGGTCTTCTCCAGCTGGGCACCACGGACAGCTGCACCCTGATCGTCCTTTGTTGTGGGGGCCGTCTGCGCAGATCCCTGACCCCAACCCACCAGATGCCAGCGTCACTCCCTCCCCAGCTGTGACAAGCAGAAATGTCTCCAGACGCTGCCACATGTCCCCGGGGGTGGGGGTGGTGTGTGTGTGTGTGTGTGTGTGTGTGTGTGAAACTCCATCCCCTACCCTGCTGAGAACTGCTGAGTCATCAGATGAGGAGAGTTCCAGAAGGGCCATGAACCAGAGGAGAGGGCTCTGCAGCCATGGGGTGTCCTAGAGGGGCTGACAGCTGAGGCCATCTGCCAACAGAGGCGCCCAAAGCTGGGGCAAAAGGCCCTTCCTTGGAGGGGGATCCGAACCACCGCTCTCCACCTCCACCCTAATAGTGGGGCTTTGGGTATCAGAAAAGTATTTAATACCACTTTTCCAACACAAAGCTTGGGCAGAACATTAATCTCATGCAATCTCTTCTCCAGTCCACTTGGTCCAAATGTGCTGGCCTCCCACCCCGTCCAACCCTTCCCCACAAGGAGCTGGCTCTCTGGGTGGGGGCCGGGCACCTTCCCTCCACGTGGGGATTACACAGAATGTGTTTGCACAACTGTGGTCTCTATGACCAGCCTTGTTGCCTCATTAACCCTTCCCCTTCCCTGCCGGCAGAACCTTGATTTTGTCCAGGTGCTAACTTGGTCCCACTTCTGCCCCATGTGGACAGCAATGTTTTAGGCCAATTATGGGGAGCACCCCGCCCCCACCCCCAGGCCTCCCTTGTTCACAACTGGCCTAGGCGACGTCACACAGCAAATTCTAGCAATAGGGGAAGTGTGTCCTGTGGCTGTGGGAAAGCTTTCCTTGTCTCTACACATAGCCCCAAGGAAAGGATATTCACTCTGCTGCCCTCTGAAGATTGTGACGGGATGTCTGGCTCAACAGCAGCCATCTTGTGCCACGAGAGGATGAGCCTAAAGACAGCAGAACACAAACACAGAAAGAGTCCGGATCCTCAGTGACAACAGTGAGTTGCCAAATCGACCAAATCAACCATCCCTCTCCCTCTCTTCATGTGTCGTGAGATAATAACACTTCCCTCCAGGAAGCCATTTCAAACTAGGGCTTCTGTTATCAGTAGCTCCTTGATTCACCTGGACAGTCCTACAGTAAGGAGCTTGTTTCCCTTCATGTTTATTAACATTTCTCAAGCTTATCTGAGCAGAAAAAAACTAAAAAGGACATTTTTATTTTGATTTTGAGCTGAGTGACCTTTCCCGGCCTTCTTTGTGGCTAAATCTGGCCGGTGAATGAAGGCAGAAGTGTTCAGTGGAACTTCCAGGAAGACTCCTCAAAGGAGGATGACTCAGGGGGACAGTGGTCTCTTTCCTCTTTCCTGCTGCTGGGATGCAGACACAATGGCTAGAGCTCCAGGAGCTACCTTGAATTATGAGGTCACTTTGAGGATGAAAGTCAGATACTACCATATAGAGGAGCCCCAGGCCTGGCGCATAGTAAGTGCCAAACACATGGGAGCTGTGATTTTATCATTCGGATCTCCAAGACCCAGGGTTTCCCCCAGCATATTCAGCAGAACACGAGGAATTTCTAAAAAGCACTGTTCCTGTGATATAATTACAATATATCTCCTCCAGACACACAAGGTATCGGTCTACATTAAATGCCCTGATAAGGCCTGCATTCTCTCTTTGTTTAATCTTGTCCTTCCCAGATTGATTTGGGCACAAACCCTCCTCCCCTCAGTAGCTTTTCTTTTAATTACATTTACTCTCATTGCCCTGAACATACTCCAGGAAATCTCAGTCTAGCCCAGTGCTTCTCAAACTTTACTGTGCACACCAGTCATCTGGGGAGACTGTTGAAAGACAAGATTCACCTGGTTTCTGGTGGGGCCTGAGACTCTGCATTTCTGGCAAACACCCAGATGAGCCTGATGTTGCTGGTCCAGACGACACAGTTTGAGAAGCAAGAAGTAATCATCTCCCTGATGGTGTGTCTTCATTTTACTCACCTTCTTGGGCAGCCTAGGTGTGCTAGGGGAGGCGATAGGCATTAGCTTTGCAAAGTCATGTTCAAATCCCAGGTTCATCCTAGAGCTCTGGGACTCTGAACAAGCCACTCTTGCCTCTCTGAACCTCCATTCTGACGTAAAACAAAACAAAACAAAACAAAACCAAAAAACCAAAAACCAATAAAACAACAATCCAATCCCTCTCCTTTGACCTTCTCAAAGGATTGAGAGGTTGAACCAAGTAACAAGAATATCAACTAAACACACCCTTATGTACAGATGAGGAAACAGGTTCAGAGAGGCTAGGCAAGTTGCCCAAGGACACACAGCCAGGAAGTAGCAGACCTGACTCCAGATACACTCCTTCGGTTTTCTCCGCACACGGTTGTGGCGAGCACCGTGAGTAAGGTCAGCGTTTCGGGGAATTCCAGGTGGAAACTGGTGTCAATGTTCACTCCTTGGCTATCAGTCCCCAGAGGACCTTGGGCTCAACAAGGCAGGGTTTCATACTGTCTGGTCGTATAAGGATTGATCCCAGCCAGGAGACTGAGCACCCTAGGTCACCTAGGTCCATCTGCCAACCCCTCCGGTGTGTAGACAGGTGTGAAATGACCCCTTCTTGGCCTTGGCTGCCTCCCCCGCCGGCTGGTACAATCATCTTATTAAAATCCTGGGATAAGCAAATGAGGTCATTCTGGCGGGCCTGAGTGGCCGTGCCTGTTCCTATGAGCCCCCGCGGCCACCTGCCCACCCTGCCACCCCTTCTCGGGGCCAGAAGATCCGCTTCACTGGGGTCCAAGGAGGGAAGGCCCCCACGGATGGGGAACTTTGGGGCTTTGTTCAAAACCCTCTTTTCCTCTACCCTCCCAGACGTGGGATGGGAAATAGGGTAGCAGAACCTGACTTGCTCAGGACCGTCCCAGGAATAGCACCCCGCATCCTGTAAGCCAAGAACCGCTCGTTGCAGAGCAAGCCGGGGCAGTTAGCGACCCCACACTGGGGTTTTGACTTTCTTTTCTATTCCCGGAAGAATTTCTGTCCAGATGCTTTGTTGCCCTGCTTCGTGATGGCGGAGCAGGGAATTGCACGTGGAATTGACACCCTGCCTCGGTCTTATCTCCTGTAGATCGGGGATAAGGATGCTAGACCCCAGGCAGACCTGCCAAGTCTGGTAAGGGGAGGAAAGACCGTTAGGGATGCAGCAAAGATGCGAGTGCCCTACGAGGGCACGCTTGCATGAATAGTCATCACACAAAGGGGCCCAAAGTGAGCCCTGGTGAAAGTCCTGCTGGTGGGGGGGCCGCAGAGGAGCTGGGTTTTCATTCTCAGAACCACGTAGGGCTCGCACGCTAGTTTACAGATAAGAAACCAGGGGTCTGAGAGCTGCTGGCAAGCGGCAGATGCTTCCCCACTTCTCAGGGGCAGCCCTCTGTTCCTGAGCCCCTAGGATCTCTCGCCCCCCCTCCAACCAGCGCCCACCCAGCCGCCTGGGGCTTCCCCTGCTGGGGAAGCAGGACCATCCCAGTTCTGCCTGCTGCTGTCCCAGCACCCCCAGGCTCATGAAGCCCTCCCAGGTTCTGCCACCCACACCCCTGACTCTTGTGTTGGGTGGCAGAAGGCTCAGTGTCCTCCTTGTAATCACGGGCATACTGGGGCATACTGAAGCCATTGGCAGCCGTCAGAGGGAACCTTCAGTGACCCACACAGAGCCAGAACTGAGGGACCCAGGCCTGGGGGCCAGTGTGAAAATTCTGATTAGTATGGATGCTCTCTGGCACCGGCAGGGGACTCTAGCTCTTTCCTCTCCCAGGGCAGGATGTGATGTTCCCCCAAAGGCCTGTACACCACCCCCCGTTAGGGTTCATGGCATTCAGTGTTCGAACTCCCCCTTTACTGGCCGCCTCACCCACCGGTCTTGCACTTGCACCAGACCTGGGCTGGGTCTCACCTCCTTCCCATCCTGCCAGGTTCCAGCGCCTCCATGAGCCGAGCTGGGAAACAGCCAGCTATATGCCCCCTCTGCAGCCTGAAGGGTCCCCCTAAACCAGCGGTTCTCAAAATGTGGACCGAGGACCCCGGGAGTCTGAGGCCCTTTTGGGGGGATGTCCAAGGGTCTACCTTTTACAGCCCCAGGTTGGTGATCCGGTTTTCCTTCCTGTTCCTCAGCAGAGATGACAGACAGGGTACAGGGTCCAGACGCAGACACTCAGAACTAACTCCTCTCCCACCGTGAACATGAAGGAGATTTAGCCGAGAGTAAAACAGTGCCGCTTTTCTCATTGACTTCTTCGTTTGGGGGGGGGGTGTTATTTTTTTATAAGGATACATTCTTGACATTAACATGTAATGAGCATATTATCACTTTTTAAATGAATTAATGAGTGTTTTAAAATTTTACTAATTTCAATCTCTAATCAGAGAAACCCCAAATAATAAGACCCACGTCACACAAAGACCTCTCTGGTGTCCTCCATAAGTTGCAAGCTTTGCAGCGTCCAGAGCCCAAAACGTTGGAGAGCCGCTCCCTTAAATAATCGTTTTCCTTGGCTCCTTAAACTGAAATCACTAAGTTACACAGCACTTTGTATGAGCCTGGCACCTGTCTAAACATTTGGCGTAGGTATTTTTTACATCGATGTGCACACAGATATTCACTTAATAGAACAACAGCCCCCTGACGTGGGTTCTGATTACTGGCAGATGGGGAGACTCCCTGCCGGAAGGAAGGGGTGGGGGTGGCGGGAGAGGGGATCAGAACCCAGGCAACTGGAGCTTTAACTACCAATGGTTACACCTTCCCCACCCCCAGCCAGGACCACCCAAAGCTGGTCCAGAAGAGGCTGAGAATCCGGATCAAACCACCTGGAGTCCTCAAAGTTGGGAAAATCTCTCAGGATTCATTGCTTCCATTGCCCAGAGTCTCAAGCAGCAACAGGCCTCCACCCAAGGTACCCCAGACCCTGGTCTGTCCAGATTATCTATTCCAAAGGAGGCCTGGCCACCCCTCACTCCCTCCCCTCCAGCGACACTGGCCTTTTTGCTGCTCCTCAGACACACTAAACAGTTTTGAGCCTCAGGGCCTTTGTACCTGCTGTTCCTTTCAGCAAGAAAACATCTTTCTTTGTCTTGGGCCCTCTCCATCTTACTCAGGCCTGATGGGTCTGCCTTTCCCGGCAGTCCCTCCCACACCCGTTCCCTTTCCCTGCTATATATTTCCTTAGTAACACTTATCACCATGTGACATTATATTATATATGCACTGGTCTAGGGTTTAGCGTCTGTCTCCCTTGTGAGAGTCTAAATGCCACAAAGACTCGGGCACAGTGACAGGTCCCAGTGCTTTTGAATGAGTGAATGAATGAGCGAACATGGGAGCAGAAAAGTGGGAGCAGACCAAAGGGGCAGCCGCCCACCTCCTCCCCACCTACCTGGGGCTCATTGTGGTCATGCTGACAGCATAGGCTGGCCAGATTTTTGGAGTTTTCAAAAGAAGCTGAACATCCAGATTTTTATGTAGAATCTCCTGGCTTTTATACACTAGCAACTTATTCAAATTACCAAAATTAAAAAACAGCTCCCTGAGCCAACCTCATGGAGATAAACTCAGTAGAGTTTGGCAGTGGGCTCCACTTCTCTTGTAAGGGGAAGTGACATTTGAGCAAGGCTGGAGAGCCTGAACAGGGGAACGTTAGACCCAGGCCAAGGGGGGGGGAGCGGAGGGGGAAGGTGGAGGGCGGGGGAGGGGGGGAGGGGAAGGCGGGCGGGGGAGGGGGGACGGGGTGGGGGGCGGTGGGGGGGGTGGAGCAGGACGCCGACGGGCGGGGCCAGTGGGGTGGGTGGGGACTTTGAGGACAAGCCCAGCCCCCTCCTCCCTCACTTCGGAAGTACCCCACCCCGGGTCCCAGCTGGCTGCAAGCCACGCACTTGAAGCATGTGCGTGGAGTGTTTTCAGAAACGGAACACACAATACACAGCAAATAAGGCTGCTCCTCCGTCTGGCCCGGACGCGTCCCGCACTCCGCCAGATGGTCCCCGCCGCCTCCCCAGCCGAGGCCGGGGCTTTGTGAGACTCCCCCAGAGCCTCCTCGACATCCAGCATCCTGCATCCCGCAAGAGGCAGCCGGCAAGCTCTCTCCCCGGGGCCGCGGGGAGGATTTTTTTCTTGGCCCGTGGACAGGAAGGCTGATTCAGCTGGGAACCTTCTGGATTTATAACCCCCTCCGCTCCACCCCCCGGTGACCCGGAGCCCCAGTGTGCTGGCGTTTATTGCTAATTGTTTTCAGACAGATGGCGTGGCCCAGAGTCTAATTCCCCAGGCAAGGGGGCGGGGGACGCTGGGGGAAGAGGCCGTGCCCTTGACCGATGCTTGCATTCTTGAAGAAAATGGTCGGGGTTGCGGGGGGGGGGGGGGGGGGGGTCGATAACAGTGGTGAGGGCTTGCAGAGAAGCCTCGGGACTTTGGGAAGGAAACAGCGGAGGAGGAGGAGGCTTTGAAAAGAAGGCGGCTACCCTGGAGCCCCAGAGGCTGATATAGCTGGGGAGAGAATGCCCCCTCCTCCAGGAAGCCCTCTTGGGTTGAAGCTTAAGCGGCAGGGAGAATTCCTCCTTTAGGGTTGGATTAGGGATGGGGTGCTGTGGGGGTTTGTAGGGAGGTTGGAAGGACCTGCCCCGAACCTAATAAGCAGCCCTCATTTTTCAATATGATTGCAACATCATCTGAGGGCTTACAGAGCCATCTTCATGAGAAAAAGAAGGTGGCCTCTGAGAGGGCAAGTGACTAGCTTGAGGTCACATGGCCAGTCCATGAAGATTCACTGAGCACCTACAGTATGCCTTCTGGGTTATAACCCACAGCAAAGGGCAAGCTCCCTGTGTTTACCGTTTGTGGGTTTGTAAGAGGAGACAGATGTTACTTCACAAAACAGTTCAGAAATTACAAGGACTGGAAAGAGAATAAGATAGGGAGATGGGGTAAGCAATGACCTTAAGGGAAGGTCAGGGAGGACTTCTTGGAGGAGGCAACATTTGAACTGAGCCTTGAAGATGAAGTAGGATCCAGCCATGTCTACATTTCAGAGGAGACTGTTCCAGGCAGAGGGAACAGCAAGTGCAAAGGCCCTGAGGGTGGGGATGAGTTTGTTGTGTTTGAGAAACCAAATGAAAAGCCAGTGTGACTACTTTGGGGTAAGAGTTACAGGAGGTGAAGTGCAGGACCCAAGGCCATCATGGGTTGTATATAAGTGCTGAAGTGATAAAGACCATTTACCAGCATCACTGGACACCAAACACAGTTATTACTCTGTGTTTCAGGTGATGAAGCTGGCACCCCCTCTGGGAGGGCAAGTGACTGCCCCAAGTTCACCAGCTAAACTGCAAGAGAATCTAAGTCTCAAGGCAGAGAGTCAGCCTGTGTTCCATGGAAGGTTCTGGGAAACCTCTAAACCATGTGCCAGTCTTCCATGTGACAAGGAGATTGAACAGCAGATGGCAATCTCTTGAGCCAGCGCCTGCTCATGACTCTGGGTGGCAAGTGCCAGAAACCCCAACACTCTCCGGTATAAACAGAGAAGTGAAGTCACTGGGTCATGTAACTGGAAAGTTTTAGGGAAGGGTGACTTCAGGAATGGCTGGATCTAGGGACTCAAATATGCTAAGAGTCACTTTCTCATCATCTCTCAGTTCTGTTTGCCTTTGCAAGCTCTCCACAAAAGATGACAGAAGCACCCCCAGGAGCACCTAGTTTCTATCCCTCTAGCTTAGCAAGCTCCACAGAGACAAAGCATCTCTGCTCCAGTAATTGGCACAAAAGTCCCAGGGCTGGCTCTCATTGGTCCATGTCAGGTCACATGGCCATCCCCAAACCAACCACTGTTGTCAAGAGAATGCACTCTGCTGACTGGCCCTGGAACTTGGGGTGTATAGGATCCCTCCTTCTTGTCCTGGACGGAAATTGGGAGACAGATGGTCCCCAGAGCAAAATGGAAATGCCAAAGCTAGAACGAGGGGGACAGGTTCTGGATGGGCCAGCTGCACCTGCGTGCCTCCCACCTCCCGTCAATGCCGGGAGACCCTGGGAGGCACCAAGAAGACAGGGGTGCGCACAGCCGCACTCCCCGTCCTCCGCACCAGAGGACTGCCAGGAGGGGTGTGGTGTGGGCTAGCGAGGCATCCGCACGGCATGTGTTCATGGACTGCTGCCTCGTCTGGTCACAGACATCTGCCCTGGAAGTGGCATTCATTCATTCATAAATATAGACTCTGCATCCGCATGGGACAGGCACTGTCCTTAGCCCTGGAGACCAAAAATAAAAAACCAAAAAAACAAAAAAACAAACAAACAAAAAACCCTCCTCACCTTCATGACACTCCTACTCTCCATGGTAGGCAATACACAAAATAAAAAAGTTAAATAAAAGCTATATCAGGCAGGGATAAATGCTACCAAGAGAAATGCAGCAGGGTGGGTGGGAGGGAGCATGGGAGATGGGTGTAATTTTAAATAGTGGGGCTCAGGTCTCCCAGAAATGGTGACATTCAAGTAAAAACTATGTAAAGAAGAGAACGAGGCAGGAATTCAGGGGTGTACCGGAAAACAGGCACAGCCAATGCAAAGACCCTGGGGTAGGCTTGGTGTGTCCCAGGCAGAGCCAAGCAGCCAGGGAGAACACAGCTGAGGAAGGGCAGTGTGAGAGGAGCTTAGCTGGATGCCCGAAGGAAGATTTGGGGCCAGATTGTATTGGGCCTTTTCCACTGAAATGAGAGCTGACTTTTACTCCAGTGAGGTGGGAAGTCAATTGTAGGTGTGTGAGGAGAGCGACGTTGCCCTAAGATCCAGCAGGATCCCTGTGGCTGCTCTGTGGAGGTAAGACCGTAGGGGTGAGTGTGGCCACAGGGAGGGCTGTGAGTCGAAGCAAATGATGATGGTGGAGGGAGTTTGTCTGAAGGCAGGGGTGGAGAGAAGCGGTCACAGCCTCCGTGGATCTCTCCAATAGGATTGCCAGTAGGATTCCTGAGGGAGCAAGAAACTGGGGTGGCCACAGACTCCAGGTCGCTCAGGTTCCTGCCTCGCTCTGGCCTGGACAAGCAAATGTTGTCTTGGCTCTGACATTTTGGGATTCAGAGACATTTCAAAGGCAGACCTCAGCTCCTGAGCCCACCCCTGGCAGCCATCTCCCAGGCCACCGTCTGTCCCTCCTCCTCAGACAGACCAGGCATCTAGACCCATGCACATTATCAACCTTCCTCATCATCGCTGTTCCTGGTACCACAGCAGGCTCTGATGGGTGAGAAACAGAATTCTCTGGAGTCTTCTAGAATTCAACTGCCTTTCTGTTTGGAGCCCCATTCCATGGAAGCAGAAGGTTGGGGAGTCTGGGATTTTCCCACTTTTCTCCCACCCTGTACCACGGAGTGAGTCCAGTTGTGGCCCTCCCAGCAGGGACAACCTGCAGGTCTCTTTTTTATCCCATCTGCCCATAAACCTTGGTCTAGCCTCAGCCACATTGACCTTTGTGTTCTCAAACACAGAGAACAAACATCTACCTCAGGGCCTTGGCACTTGCTGTTCCCTCTCCCTTGCCACCTACTTCCCATTTCACTGTGCCTTTCTCCTCATCACCATCAGGTCCTCGGTTAAACAACCCTGCTCTGGGAAGCCTCCTCTGTGCCCCCTGGGTGAAGTCAAGCCTCAGTTATGCTCCCCACCCCCAGCATCTCTCCCTGGAAACTTTCCTGTCTTGACTCTTGTTACTTTGCAAGAGTCAGGCAGAAAGCACAATGGCCACAGACTCTGGAGCCAGACTGCCTGGGTCCAAATCTTGGCTCTCTCACTGAAGCACAGTGTGACCTTGACCAAGTCTCCAAACCTCTTAGCTGCATTTATAAAATGAAGGCAGTGATCATCCCATAGAGCTGTTAGGAGGATTACATGAGATACTACAAGCCAAGTGCCTGAAACAGTGCCTGACACACAGCACGAGCTTAGTAATGGTTGTTGTCATTTTGTGCAATTACTTGTTCACCGCAGACCTCCCCCGATAGGCTATAGTGCCGCACGGTGGGGTCTGGACAGGGGTGGGGGGTGAGGAGGGTGGGAGTAGGGGGTGAGGAGGGTGGAGGGTAAGGAGGGGATTCTATCACCATGTCTTGTCTGGATGGATATTTTGAACTCCGAGTCCATGTGGACCCTCCCTCCTCCACACACACCCCCGCCCCCACAGCTTCCCCTCTCCCCGCCCCTCCCCTGCCAACCAAGGCTCACCAGCCCCTCCCCGACCCAGTCTCCTCTAACCACCCGAGTACAATTAAGCCAAAGTTTTGATTTAGGATATTTATAAAGGCACTGAGGATGTCCTCTAATATCAGCTTATATATTTTTAATCTGCTGTTAAAGTGATTTAAAACAGAGCTCCGATGGACGAGCGTGATGGAAATTAAAAGTCTCCATCACCTGGCGTCTGGCTGGGGTGCCCCTGCTTACAAGGACACGGTGGGGGGGGCACCTCCACCCCGCTGAGCTGTGGGGAAGTGCAGCTCTTGGCCAGGGCTGGGGCCTCGAGGGGTCCCGGCATAATTAAGCAGGGGGCGCCAAGGCCGGGCAGGGTCTGCGGAGGGAGTCACGCGGTCGCCCTGTACATGAGGCCTAATGAACGGTGACATCTGCTCATCCGTTTAATTAACGAGCCCCTGGCGCTGCAGCAGGACACAGGGACCACGTCCTCTGTGCTTGCAGTGGGGGGAAAAAAGCCCGGTGGAGAGAGGACTGCTAATTTGCAGAATGATTTTCTTTTCCTGCCTCCTATTAGAAACCAGAGTATAGAACCCGGCTCCTCTCTCTCCCTCCCTGCAAGGCAATTTCCTGGGACTCCTTTTTTTTTTTTTTTTCTGCGAGTTTCCTGGTGTGTAGACAAGCTCGCAGTCCGTTTTCTCCTTCCTCCCCATCTCTGGCCCTCCCCCCACCAGGCCTCTTCTCGGCAAAGTCTGAAATTAATGTAGGAGGCTGAGCACATAGGTCTGCTGCTTCCTCGAGGCCCAGGGTGACAAGCGCGAACCAGCACTGCCCATCCATTCACCTGTCTGTAAATGGCAGCAGGGACAGCATGCTGCCCCCTGGGAAGGCGCCCCCTGGGGGCAGGAGGAGAGAGTCTGAGCTTTCGGGGGCCAGGACAGCCCACCCCATGGTGTCCCGGAGAAGGCAGCCTGTGTGCTGGGGGAGGGGACTGGGGCGGGGAAGGGGGAGCACCTGCTGTCACAGCTCCAGGGCGGCCCTCCCCCAGGCAGGGCAGTTCCCACCAGGCCCAGGAGCCCAGAGACATGCTCTAGAAGTGCGCTCCCTCGGCCCCACGGAGACTGAGGTCGGAGTGCAGGTGGGAAAGGTGGCTTGAGACACTTCGGAGACATCCAGGTGGCAGGATTAAGCACACAGCCAGAGTCCCCTCGGAAGTGGGGAGATTAAAATGTGCGAGTGTCTGACCCGGGAGTGGCAGCTGGAGCAGTGGGAGCGGGTGAGACTCTAGAGTGGGGAAGGGAAGGGGCTCTGACAGCTTTTGGGGGCCCCCAGGGATGGGGAAGGAGCAGTGTGGTAGACAGACCCCGAGACGTCCGGTCCGGTCCCTGGTGTCTCCTGGTGCTCAGATCCCCGTGTAATCCTCTCCTCTTGAACGTGGGCAGGGCCCAAGACTGGCTTCTTACCAGGAGAATCCTTTCTCAGTCTGGAGGCACGGAATGGTGGACAGAAAAGTTCTGGGTGGGCAGGAGCCATTCATGCCCCAAGAGGAAGAAAGCGAGCTGGAGGCCGGCAGGGGGGTGAGCTGCACCCCGAGCTCAGCGACAGGCCCTCCCACTAGGCAGCGGACGCAGGCACACGGGGTCGCCCTCACGGGGTGGCCCGTGTGAGGCCTCCCTCCTTCCCAGGCGCCCGGGGCGCCGTGCGGGCCTGGAGCTGGCGGGGCAGGTCGCTGAGCCGGCCCCCAGTGCCACACAGCGAGGCCGCGCCAGGGATCCTGCCGGGCCGCTGGGCTGACCCCCTGCGGGCGGCCAGCAGCTAAACAAGGGCCCAGTGTGCTTTCCTGGGCGAGGGTTTGGCTGGCGGTTCACCCGGGAGCCCGGATCAGACAGGAGCCCTTTGAAGGCAGAATGAGTGGGGCTCAATGTCTCCCATCCAGCTGAGGGCGGGCGGGGGCCGGGGCAGCTTCCAGAAGGCCTGTTGTCCCGGGGCCGAGGAGGGGCGGGCTGCGGAGCTTAGCTTCCAGGCCCTTGCAGGGCCGGGAGGCAGGTTCTCACCTCGCCGGCCAGCTTCCCCAGTGCAGATTCGCACAGCCCTGGGCCAGAGCGAGCCCCGGGCCGGACAGCGCCCCCTCCTGGATAATCTTGATTTTAAATACTTACGCATTTATTTTGTATTTTTTTTTATTTTTTTTTTTTAAAGATTTTATTTATTTATTTGACAGAGAGAGAGATCACAGGTAGGCAGAGAGACAGTCAGAGAGAGAGGAGGAAGCAGGCTCCCTGCTGAGCAGAGAGCCCGATGCGGGCCTCGATCCCAGGACCCTGGGACCATGACCTGAGCTGAAGGCAGAGGCCTTAACCCACTGAGCCACCCAGGCGCCCCTATTTTGTATTTTTTAAAGATTTTATTTATTTATTTGAGGAAGAGAGAGAGAGAGAGCACAGGCACACAAGCAGGGGGGAGGGGCAGAGAGAGGAAGAAGCAGACTCCCCGCTGAGCGGGGAGCCCAAGGCGGGACTCGACGGGGGGGGGGGGGGGGGACCTCTGGGATCATGACCTGAGCCAAAGGCAGATGCTCAACATACTGAGTCACCCAGGCGACCTTACGCATTTTTTGTACCGTGCACTAGACAAAATACAGCTAGCTCATCCCCCCAGGGCTTTCTCAGAAGTTCCTGCTTAGCATAAGATGCCATCTGCTAACATTTAAAAGGGGGCTTACTGGAAACTCTCTGAAGCCTACCTCAGGGGAGTGGGTAAGTAAACTGTGGTACATCCATGCAGCGGAAAACCACACGACTGGGAAGAATAGCCAGGTCCTATCCACACACCAGCGGGGGTCCACCAGCGTCTGCGACTGGCTGGAGACGGACGCCCGTCACGGGCCTCGCTTGGCACAGGGGGCAGCACAGGGGCTGTGACAATGCCGACTTGTCAAGCTGACCCCATCTGCCTCTGCTTTAAGCCAACTGTCCCCAAGAATGTCCCCAGTCACTCCTTACCCACTGCTCTGTCTGCCCTCATCCAACTTTCCCGTGGGCCAGAGTGACTGAGTTCTGCTCTCTGGGGACCAAGATCTTAAAACAATCATTTGAAGAAGGTTGAACCCCAAAGAGTGAAGCCGTGGTGATGAAATTTCAGGTGCCTGTGGGTGACACACAGGGCCTGGAGTCAGTCAGGGGGCTGCCCCCCTGCAAAGCACAGAGACCAAAAGCCGTGAGGAGAGAAGCTGTGAGCTGGTATCTGTAGGGACAGCATCACGGAAAACTGTTTTCTGCCTCTTTGTAAGCTGAGAGTCATAGTTATCATAGAAACCCCAACTCAAACTGGCTTCAGTTAAAAGAGGAAAGTAACTGGCTTTGGTAACAACAAAATCTAAGGGTAGGGCCAGTCTCAGGTGTGGCTGGATCCAGGGGCTCAAGCACTGGCCTCCAGTGCTGCTTCTTTCTGTCTTGTGGTTGTGTGTGTTCGTGTTGGCTTCATTTTCAGGCAGGCCTTGCCCTCCAGATGGAAAAGGCATCCCAGCAGACCGAGCTGAATTCCACGGTTAGTCCTCCCGAAATCTCTCTTCCCAGCGGGGCCTGCCACAGTTCTGGGATTACCTCTGGACCAAATTGGGTCACCTGATGTTCCCTGAATCCATCACTGAGGCCACAGGCTTAGAAAATTCTGACCTTCCAACCCTCAGAGCCTGCCCCTGTCGACGGGAAGATTACAGATCTGCCGCAAAGGGGAGTTTGCGGCATTCACGTGAAAGCAGCTCGCACACAGGAGGTGCCTGCTGGAGGTCCGCAGAATCAGAGGCCGGGAAGAGTCTGGGCCGGGAAGGGGGGGATGGCCGTGTACTTTCCAAGGCAGCCCCCAGCTCTCTCCTCTCACAAACTCCCTTTACAATGTGTCGTTGTCCCTCCTGCCATCACGTGGCCAGGACACGTCCTGGGATGGGACGTCCAAGGCTACAAGACAGAAGGCGATGCAGCTTCCTCCTGATCCTCTTGGGACACATTTCCTTGGAGGCCCCGTGCGATGAGGAAGCCCAAGCTACCTGTGGAGGCCACGGCCCTGGCTGAGGTCCCAGCGGAGAGCCAGCGTCAACTGTAGGAGTTGTGAGATGAGTGCATGGCGGGCGATCCCGGAGCGGACCCGAGACCCTCCACCCCGCCAACCCGCAGCCATGCCTGCCTGGGAGACCCGCCCAGAAACCCCGGGCTGAGCCCCATCAACACCAGAACAGGGACATGACAATACAGTCATGGCTTTTGTGCTGCACCACTAAGCGGGTGGGTTTGGGGCGACTTGTCACACAGCAGCAAATCCTGGAAATGGGGGGACTGTGGGCAGAGGCTCTCACGGTGGCTAGTGTGGCCTGATAACACAGCCCGGTGTCACACGCCTGCATGCCTGGACGTGCTTGTCTGTCCCAGACAGAGAGAGGGCCTGAGTCCCCGAGTGCCCGGAGCTGCACGCGGCCTGGTGGCTGCTGGCAGAAGCCGGCCCGGCCACACCGCCAGGCACCTGCTATGACTTTCTCAGGACAAAGTGGCAGCCCCCCGAGCCTTGGGGACAGACTGTCCTCCACTGTGCTGGCCCTTCCAGAAGCTCAGGCCCCGCCTGCTCTCACTGACTTGTGAATGGAACTTGTCACCTCCTGAAGGGACGGAGCGCATTAAGCCTTTGACGGTGAACTTGCTAAGCGCGTCCACAAACCGGGCCAGACAATATCCTCTTGCTGACAGTAGGAGGCTCCCCGGTTTCTCAGCGCCGTTCAGGCCTTGGTCCCCTAACCCAGGTCCTGTGGGACTTCCTGATTCCCATCCGGTCCAGCTACTCCAGGCAGGTCACCTCCAAAAAGAAGGGAGAGGGGCCTGGATGTGAACTGTCCCTAGGCGGAGTCTACACAAAAGATAATCCAGATAATCAAATCCTTGACGCATACAAGGAAACATTCCACGCTTGACCTCAATGCCCAGGTGGCTGCCTGCCCGGGACGAGGGACATCAGCATACAGCCCCGCGCGCCACCCCCCGACCCCCGTGTTCCCTGGGGGAGAGATCCTGCCTCCCTCGCGCCAGAACTAAGATCTTCTCAATTCTGTGACATCAACCCCTCGATTTCTCTCTTGGCTTCAAGAGAAGCCGTGACTTCGGAAGGAAAGGTCAGATCACCCCTCACCGGAAAGCCCATATCACCTGCTCCAGACGGAAGGGGAGCGTGAAAATAAACACAACAAACCTGCGGGGTGGGGCGGGTCACCGAAACCCGGTCTCCATCCTGCTGCCCGATGGTTTTTGAGACGGGAACTTTCTCCTGTCTTCTTGAAAAGGTAGCTGAGCCAGCCTTAGCGGGGCACAGAGACACATCAGCACCCCGCGGAGACCTTCCGCCTTGAAGTTGGCAGAAGAATGGAGAGAAAAAAGGGAGTGACTTTCTTGCTGTTGAGCATTATTTAATGCTGCGTCTGCATCACCCCAGGTCTTCCCAACCATTTGGGCAAGATCATAAATTGCGATAATAGCAAGGGCTCGGGGCTGGGCTCGCTGTGTGCTGAGGTGACTCCAAGAGACTCCTGGCTCTATCTCGTTAATGCTCAACAGCCCTACGAGGTAATGGGAGATGCTGTTATCATGCCCACATGGGACCCAGAGAGGTTAAGTAGCCTCCCTGAAGGTCACACAGCCAGTTAGCGTTGAAGCCGGGATTTGAACCCGGACCTCCAGCCTCTGGCTGTGCTCCTAATTACCCAGCCTGCCTCCCGGGAGCACAGGTCTACACTCCCCAGGACCCTGGATAATTGCTGAGGGCCTGTATTGTGTTGAATAGTGTCTCCACCCCCTCCCCGCAAAACTGAAACCAAGTCATGTCTACCTGGGAGTGTGACCTTACTTGGAAATAGAGTCTATGCAGATGGAACAGGTTAAAATGAGGTCACACCGGATTTGGGGGACCCCGATCCAACGGCAGGTGTCTTTATAAGAAAAGGGAAGTTCGGACAAGGTGATGCCCAGAGGGGAGGTCGGTGGCAGAGACTGGGGTGATGCCCGGGGACACGGAGGAAGCCACAGCCACCAGGGGCAGGAAGAGGCAGGAAGGCTCCAAGGGAGCAGGACCCCACCCCCACCTTGCGTTCAGGGCTTGACCTCCCGAATCTCTGAGAAAATGTTTCCGTGGTTCTTAGGTAGGCGTTTGTGGCTTCGGAGTACTTGGAATGTGGCTGGTGCGTGTGGGGAGCGGGGAAGACAACGAAATCTGCAATTTCATTACATTTAAATGTCAGTGGTCGCAGGTCTTAGTTTGCACTCTGCTGCTGTGACAAATGAGCTCAAACACGCCGGCTTCAGCCAACCAAAATGAATCTCACGCTTCTGGAGGGCAGGATCTGAATGGGGCCTCGCAGGGTCTGAGCCCTCGGTGTCCGCAGGGCTGGGATCCTTCTGGAGGCGCCGGGCCGAGAAGGTTTTCTTGCCTTTTCAACTTCTAAAGGCCGCCTGCCTCCCTTGGCTGGTGGCCCCACATCGCTTGGCCCTCTGCTCCCATGTCTCAATTTCTCCGACTCTGACCCTCCTACCTCCCCCTGGTGAGAACCCATGAGGCCCGCCAGGCTAGACGGCAGGGGTCCGAGCTGCCAGTTCCTAAGGGAGCGGCTTCTGCCTTGGCCACTGCTGTGTCTCCCAAACCGGCCAAACGGTGCCCAAATGAATGTGTTCTTTTTTTTTAAAGAGCAAAGGGTTTTTATTTTTTTTTAAAGATTGTATTTATTTATTTGAGAGAGAGACAGTGAGAGAGAGCATGAGCAAGGAGAAGGTCAGAGGGAGAAGCAGACTCCCCATGGAGCTGGAAGCCCGATGCGGGACTCGATCCTGGGACTCTGGGATCATGACCTGAGCCGAAGGCAGTCGTCCAACCAACTGAGCCACCCAGGCGTCCCCCAAATGAATGTGTTCTATTAATGACATTTGAATATCACTTCTACCACGTGTGTATCAAAGGACAGGCTGGGTTTAAACTTCAAGTCTGAGCTAAGCTTTGCAAACTGGAGACCCCCCCTGGGACCCCCTAACAGAGCCTGGGCCAGGCCTTGGGAAACTGTTCTGCTCCGGGCTCTACTGGGTGAGCTCAAGCAGACCTCTGTGCCTTGCTGGGTGTCACCTTCGTCTGTATGAGGAGCGGCAAGGGAGGAAACCAGCTCCCAACCGTCTCAGGAGAGCAGAGATGACGGGCACAGAGACCCCAAGGGGCTAGCCCAAGGGCAAGGTCTTAAGGAAGGGGGGAGTCTGGTCCAAGTGGAGAATGCACTTCAGAAAGGGGGTGAGAGACCAGCAGAGAAGCTTTTGGCAGCTTCCGGGGAAGAGAAGATAGCAGCTGAGAATCACCGACTCCTTAAATGCTGGGCCCTTTGCCTGGATGGTTCTACACTTCCTCTGACCGTTGAACTCCTACTCATCCTTCATGACCCAGTTCAAATGTTGATTTCTTAAGAAAACCTTCCTTAACTCTCTGAACTCACTTCTGACCCCCAGGGAGAGCCCAAGATCCCTGGGGCTCCCACGGAAGCTGCGCTGCCCTACCACAGTCCAAGGTGTTAAAGTGACTTGCCCAAAGTCACGTGTTCCAGTAAGTGACAGGCCTGGGATGTGAACCCAAGTGACCTGGCCCCAATGTCCATGCTCCGATGAAGCTACACCCACACATTCACCACCCCCCTGCGCACACACACATGGGCACACGCACACATTAGCCCCTCCCTAAATGCAAACACACACATCCACACATACAAGCACACACATGCATGGACTCATGCACACCCACACATCCTTAAGTTCACGGCTATGCATGCAGTACATGGTACATGCGCACACACACACAGATGCACGCAGATAGACCAGACACACCAGCTTCTTGTGTGTGCTGGCTGGCACGCACCCAGGCAGGCCGCCCACTGGCCTGTGCACAAATCCATCCCGTGCACACTCGGACCTGCACAGAGGCCTGCCCCAAAATGGAAAATCTGCAGAAACATCCCTGGGACAGCACACGCAGTCCCACATAGGCACACATGCAGTCAGGGGTATGCGTGCTCACACGCAGGGATAGTCACACACACACACACACACACACACGCACACATACATACACACACCAGGAACTCAACCACAGACGGTGCCTCACTCAAATGCACGATCCAGGAAATTGCCACATGCCATCTTCCTCCAGGCGTCTGTGGACATGCAGACACACTCACACACACGTGTGTGCACATGCAGACGTGCTCCTGTCCCCTGTCCCCAGGTCCTGCCTGCCCGTCCTTTGCGGGCTCTCTCGCTGCAGTGAGGCCTAGGAGGGTAACAACAGCACCATCTGGTCTCAGCTGACCCCAGGGAGGAGGAAGAGTCAGCTGTCTGGCTGGGGGGGATTAGGGTGCCTGTGCTTGCCCACCTGGCCCCGCCCTCGATGCCCTGGTCACGCCCCTCTAGAGACCCTACAGCCCAGTCCATCCTGGATGCTGAGGCCAGGTGCACATGTGACATATTCTGGGGATGTGACCCAGAAGTCTGGGGAGGGGACAGGGACCCCTGGCTCTGCCCTGGAGTCCCCCCACTGGTCCCCCGGCACAGAAAGGAAGAGGAAGTATAGCGTGGGCCTGTGCGGGGGCGCCGGCCCAGACAGCCTTCTGTGCGGCCAGATGGCTAGCCATCTGCGGGCCCCCCTTCCCAGAGTGGCCAGACCTGGCGCTGGGGCGAGCCTCCTCAAAGCTGATGGAGCGTGGTAGAGCCGTGTGCTGCCTGGGAGGCCAGGGGTGCTCCTCAGAGCAAGATGACCGATGCACACAGGGCCGGCCAGAGGTGGGCCCGCAGCTGCTGCAGCCCTGACTGCACAATGTAGGCATCTCTGTTCTGGAAGAGTCTGGGTTTGCGGGGAGAGCAGAGCCCTTTGTCCGACTTTATCCACACCTTCTCTTATCCACTAACACCAAGTGCCTACTAACTGCTAGGCACTAAAGATACAAGAGCGAACAGGACAAATATTTGTTGAGCACCTACTATGTGCCAGAAGAAAATGAAACATTTGTTCATGCTTGCCATGAACAAAACAAATACGTATTAGACATCTACTCTGTGTCAGCTGATGGCATCCATGAGCAAACAAGTGTTTATTGAGCACCTACTATGCACCACAAGCTATTCCAGGCCCTGGGAAACGGCCATGAACAAACGATTCGTTAAGCAGCTACTGTGTGCTGGGCGCTAGGCATGCATTGCTGAGCCAGGACAGGGTCCCCGGCCTCACAGAGCTCGTGGTCTCCAGGGCAGGGGCCCAGATGAGCAACACCGAGTACTTGACCCGGCAGGGGTGAGGGGAGAGGCAATGACATCCTTATCCATTTGCCCATATGGGACAGTCAAGGAAGGCTTCTCGGAGGCAGTGGCATGAAGCAGAGACCTGGATGGAGTGAGGAGCCAGCGCTCAGGCTCCCAGGGGAAGAGAAGAGCTGGGAAAAGCCCAAGATGGACAGGCTCGGTGTGTTCAAGGCCCTGTGGAGTCAAGGCCCCTAGGCTGCAGCAGGCGGGGCTGGGCGGGGCAGGGGTGAGGAGGGGAGGAGTCTGGAGAAGGAAACCCCTGGGGCTGTGGGGGTGGGGGTGCAGTGGGCATCCCTGGGCAGGAAGCCTCGGGGCCACCTTCCACCTGTATTTGGGAGGCTGCATTTGATCTTGTCCCAGTAAGTCTGGGACGGGAGCCCAGGATGATTCCCATTTCGCATTGGGGAAGATGAAGGCACAGGAGAGGCCGGGCTGTCCCGAGCTTGGGGCCCAGGGCTGAGCCTCCGGCTCGCTGTCCCCAGCCGACCCCTCCGCGCCTGAAGCTGTCAGCCTTGGTGCCCTGCGGGCTTAGTCACCCCGTACAAGTGACATTTATTTATTCCCTCACACGGAAGCGTGGGGAGAATTAATTATTTAGCGCCAAGGAAGCACTTTGAACATGAAAAGAGCTGAGGAAGACCGTGCAGTTACAGAGAATAATGCTCCCTCCTCACGCTGTCTTCTGGGGTCTCCACCACCCGCTATGGGGGCGGAACCCCCACAGGGGAACACTGCTCTGAGCTCCCGATTTCTTTTTTGTAAAAGCCAGGATTAGAGTGAAGGAGAGAGGAAGGAGGGGGGAGGGAGGGAGCTGGGAGGGAGGGGAAGGGAATGAAGGAGGAAGGAGGGGGAGGAAAAGAAGGGGGAGGGAGGGGGAGAAAGAAAAGGGGCGGGGGGAGGGGGAGAGAGAAAGGAGAGGGGAGGGAGGGAGGGAAAGGAGAGGAGAATGAAGGGAGGGAAGGGGAGGGGAGAGAGGGAAAGAAGGAGGGAGGAAGACAAGAGGGAGGAAGGGGGAGGAAGGGGAAAGGAAGGGGGAGGAAGGGAGGAGGAGGGAGAGGAAGGAGTACAAAAGGGAGGAGGAGAGTTTCACACGCACATATTTTTCCGCCACTCCACACTGGGTGAGCCAGGAAGGTAGGACAAAAATGAGTCACAAGGACAGGGTTCTGGTTTGTAAAGCACTTTCTCTGCATTATTTCAGTTCCACAAAACAGGATGGGGGTTTCTCAGTGGAGTGGGGATCTCCAGCTCCACTTTACAGACAAGGAAGTTGAGGCTCAGAGAGGCCCTTGCCCAAGGTTCCGAGCCTGGCTGCAGTGGCCAATAGTGACATCTGGGAGGGGCGGGGTCTGGGAGGAGCTGGGGGGTGACCGGAGGGGTTCTCTGCTCTGGGCTCTCCCCACAGGCAGGACGAACCCCAGCTCCTGGGGCATTGGGATGCCCAGGGCACAGACACCAGCCACACCCCGGCACAGCCCAGCAGAGACCCCAAGATGGCCCTAGGACTTGAACTGGTCCCTCGTGCCACCCTGAGGATCCATGTGTCCTGTGAAAGGAGGCAGGGAGGGGACATCTGGCTGGAGTGGTGGGGGCGGCACAAACAACTTGACAGGGAATTAGAAGTTTGATTTGACCTAATATTTACCCAAAAGGAGCCATCAGGCAGAAGAGACAGACTCCGGAGGCCCCACGAGCCGAGTTTGCCGTCGTTGCTGTCAGACTGTGTGTTGCTGGCCTTTCCAAGACAGAGGTCGTGGGGTACACTTGACCCCCCTTTAAGCCAGAATCGAGAAATCCTAGAGGAGGACGAGAACTTGGGGGTCTCTGAGCTGTCTGGCCTGCTTTCTGAGGATCCCAGCCCTGCCCCATTCATCTCCACTCACCCCAGTAGCCAGAACCATGCCTGCATTCAGTAGGTGCCCAGTAAATGCCGACTCCTGTCCTGGGTGTTATCTGAGGGACCCTACTCAGTGAAACAGAGGAGGACTGCGGGAAGCAGAGGCCTTGCTGGGGCTTAACCCCCTCGTGCCTCAGTTTCCCTATTTGTCAGATAGGAGCAACACTGATAGGACAACATCGCAGACAAGGGAGGATTCCCGGGCTTGCGCGCAAAGTGCTTAACACAGCCCCCAGCACGCAGCCTGTGTTCACGAGGTCAGAGCTGCACTTAGGGATGGGTCGGCGCAGAGCCCCTGCAGGACGCAGCTCCCCCACAGTGACCTTAAAGGGCAGGTTCTGTGGGGCCTGTTTCATGGTTGTTATTTATTTCTCTTAGACAATGAAACAGCCCGGGAGAGAGAAAGTAAGTTGCCCAAGGCCACCCAGCTAGACAGTGAGGAGCTGGATTCAAACCTCGCCTGCTCCTGCCTCCTGGAAGGGCGCATGGCGGGCTTCCCTCCCCTGGCCAGCCTCAGGGGCCACCTGCTCTGGCCTGTGGAGACTCTCCATGCTCATGGGGCCTCAGGGGCAGCCCTGAGGTTTCCCTGTGTGGCCGCCCTCGTGGGTCATACCCGAGTGATGTGCACTTAGGACCAGAGGCCAACCCAGCTGCAAACCAGGAGGCCGTCCCTGCGTAAGCAGGCCCCCCCAACACACTCCCCAGCCACCTGGCTGCCCTCAGCAGGGGAGGTGGGCGGAGACCCCACGGGCTCCTCCGACAGCTGGGAAAGTGCTGGAGGCTGCTGCCATGGCAACAGGGCTGGCTGCCCTTCCTCTGCGTGGGCCCCGTGCTGCCCTCCTGGGCACTGGTGGGCTGGGGCGCAGCTGGTCAGCTCTCCCTTCTCCTCCCACAGGGGACCCCTAGGAACCTGAGAGCTCCTCACCCACTCACCACGCCAGCAGGGCAAAGCCGGCGCAGAGACATCCCTCTCAACAATAATGAATTCCTGCTGATGAGTCTTGCGTCCTTACCCTCTATACATGTTACTCACTTAATTCTCATGCAGCCCATTTAGAAGATGAAAGATTGAGGTCCAAAGGGGCAACAGAACTTGCCCAGGGTCACGGTTCGAGTTCAAACCCGGGACTTCTGGCCCCAGAACTCCATCGCGTAGTACGGAACAGCAGTTACGACAGGAGCTCTGGAGTGAGACAAGCTGTGTGACCCTGGACGAATTACTGAGGCTCTCTGGTCTTCAGGTTCCCCTTCTGCAGTATGGGATAACAGTACCCACTCTGGAGAGGCCTTAGGAGGACCAGATCAGTTAACATGCACGAAGCAGTTAGAGCAGGGGGCCAAAACACTTCCATCAGCCCAAGAGTGGGACACAGAACCTAGGCAAGAGGGCAGGAAGTTAGGAGCAAGGCACTGGGAACTGCCGGACGGGAGCCAGAGAGCCAGGATGTGTGGGTGGACCCCGGACTGTGTGAGTCACTGTCCTCCCTGTGGCTACTTTACCTGCCCAGGACCTCACAGCAAACCTGTCTGACCAGTAGAGTTGCCCTCCTTTTGCAGATGGAAGGCCACTGTTTTGGTCAAAGTCACCTGGATTTGGGGTAGGGAACCAAATCTCTAGACTTCCAGTTCAGCATCGGTCACTGCCTACAGGGCCAAAGGAAGAGCACTGTAACTTGGGGAAGGAGAGGCTAGCAGCTCAGCGGCCTGGGGCGCCTGTGGGAGGCTGTATCAGTCAAGATGTCTTGGGCAGCAAATAACCCAAAAACTCCAATTCAAACACCTTTAATAATGATGCAGGTTTATATTTTCTGTAAGAGGTCCTATGATGAAGGAGCTTCTGAGTGGGTTGATTCAGCTCCTCTATGGTGGCGGCAGGACCAGGGTCCTTCCCTGTCTGTCTTCTGCCACCCTCAGTATAGATCACTCCCCTCAAGGTCCCAAAATGGCTGCAGCGGATCCAGTCATCACATCCCACCATTACAAAGGGCAGCCCAAGATGAGCCAGTCATCTCTTCCTCGGGTTTCTCTCCCTCTCTTTCTTTTGAATATTTTATTTATTTATTTGAGAGTGAGAGAGAGAAGGCACAAGCAGGGGGGAAGGGCAGAGAGAGAGGGAGAAGCAGATTCCCTGCTGAGCAGGGAGCCAAGACCCTGAGACCATGACCTGAGCTGAAGGCAGCCTCTTCATCAACTGAGCTACCCGAACTCCCCATGTTTCTCTTTTTAAAGAGCAAGGAAAGATTCCCCATAGACCCCCAGTGGAGACCCCTTACATCTCATTGCTAGAGCTGGGTCACGTGAACCCCTGGCAAGGGACATAGGCAGCCATGGATTGGCTTAGACCCGGGGTCAGCAAGTCTGGCCCCAAGTCAATAAAGATTTATCGGTGCACAGCCACACACTTTTTTGTTTTTAACGTAGGACTGAGTTCGTGCTACAACAGCAGAGCTGAGTAGTTGCAGCAGAAATGGTCTGGCCCGTGAAGCCTAAAAGAATTATTATCTGACTCTACAGAAAATCAGTTTGCTGACTCCCGGCTAAATTAATTGGGATTCACCCTTGAGCTGGACTGAGTCATTGTCCCTGAGGGACAAATACTGAACAAAATAACAGTCTGGGAGGTAGAAGTGGATGGTGGCCGGGTCACAGCTTAGTCATCCTCAATTGCTTTGCTGCTCAAAGCCCAGTCCGTGGACCCACGGCGTCGGCCTCGGGTGGGAGCCAGGCCCGCCACCCCCACCCCCACCCCCTTGCTACTGAGCCGAAACCTGCATTTGACAAGATGCCCAGAGCCAGGAAGAAGCCCTAACCCTGCAGAGCGGGGCGGGGCGGGGGGTCACAGGTGGGGAAAGGGGCAGTTGCACTAGATTGGCACCAAGCTGTGGCCAAGTTCTGACTGTGACCTTAACCAGCTGTGTGGCTGTGGCCAGTCGGGGAACCCCTCGGGCCCTTAGCACCCTCCCCTGCTGAAGGGCATGTGCTAGCAGCCTAGGGGGTGTTATAACAAAGCCCCCCTCCTACCCCCACCCACCCCCAAGCTGGGTGGCCCAGGGCAGCTCTGGAGGTCAGAGGCCTGAAACCAAGGTGTGGGCGGGGCTGAACTCCCCCCAGAGGCTGTTGGGGAGGGACCTTCCTTGCTTCTTGTAGACTCTGGCGGCCCCCTAGGTATTTCCAGCTGTGACTGTGTCCTGCCCACCCCTGCCTTCTTTTGCACATGACGTTATCCTGTGTCTCCGCCTTTCCCATAAAGAAGCCAGTCACACGGGATTAATGCCCACCCTAATGACCTCATCTTAACCTGGTCACAGACCCCATTTCCAAATCAGTTTGCAGTCTCACCATTTCCCCCCACCCCACCGGAAACCATCTGGTTCCAGCCACACAGACCTCCTTGCACTTTCCAGAACTTGCCAAGCCCCTCCACCCCCGCCTCCCCTCTGCCCAGAATGCTCCTGTTCCCTTAGCATTCGGCTGAAAGGGGACTTGCTCCCCCATGCCCTACACTCACTCCCCTTCGACCCCATCAGATTTTTGATCATCTTTGTAGAACTCACAACTAGCTAGAATTCCCACATTCATTTATTCCTCTCTCAGCCATGTCCTCGGTGCCTAGAATGGGGCCTGGCACGTAGTAGGTCTAGCTCCATAAAAATTAACCACACAACCGAATAGGCCCCTTTCCACCTCACCGCTCTGAGCTCTTCATGAACACGCAGGAATTCCCAGACCCCTGCATTAAAGTCCTGGTAAGCCTCGCCATGCCACGGAATTTTCCAGATGGAACTATTCCTTTGTGCGTCAACAGAGCCTTTAATCTCAGCTCATCGCACCAGGCAGGAAGGAACCTGCTTGGCTAAAGGCCTTCATTCAGTCCCAAAGCCCCCAGGAAACATGAGAGGGGACTCTCGGGAGGAAAACCATCTCCCCACCCAACTCTGAAAAAGGTCCAACGGCCCTGCTCTCCTTTGCCAGCCTGCCCCCACCCACAGCCCTGCCCGTGGGGCTGAGCTGCCCTGTGCTCCATCTCCTTCTCCAACCCCGCGACCTGCAGGATGACCCCTCGGTGGGCCGGGACGTCTTGAAAATATCTTGCACATTAACCCTTTACAAATTGCATGACTCATTTTCTTTTTTTAATTATTATTAAAAGTGTATACATGTAACCCACACATGCTGATGCTAGGAAGTTCCAAAATTTGTAGAATGTGGTGGGAAGGACATCTTGCCCTCCTGGTCCCCACGCCCCCGTGAAGAGGTGATAACCCCAGGCAGCAGGGGTGGGGTCCTTTGGAAAGGCCGGATTCCTTTATTTAACAGATCTCGCTAGATGACCCCTGGCAATCCCCCGAGGGTGTTACTATTATCCCCATTTTACAGACAGAGAAACTGAGGCTCAGAGAGGGCCAGGGCTAGCTAGCCGTGGAAGAGGGTCCAACTCAGTCTGCCTTTGACCCTCACCGTTGACCACTGTGCCATACCACCTCTCAACAGAAATTTCTTGATTTGGTTTTTAACTTTTTCATTTTTCTTTTTTCCCCCCATTTTCTGGTCTATATTGTTCCGTGACTAGTTTTTGTTTTTGTTTTTGTTTTTGTTTTCGTATCACGGCTTGCCTGGGACATTAATTCATGCTGAACACACGCAGGTCGCCCCATCATTTGTCATGCCTGAGTTGTGCTCCGTAGCCCTGGACACACAGTGTGGAACCGTCATGACAGTTTGGGTCAAAATGGGCCATTCGTGACTACCTTGAATTCTTAGAATGTAATTCATTGGAATGTATGCTCTAGTTCGTAAATGATGCAGTGAGCTCTCGTGGGAAAACCAGTTAAGAGCCAGGCAGGAGGTCTGAGTGGCCCTGTCACCCACAGACTCTAGGACTTCATCCGAGCTTGTGTTGGTAGAGAAAGTAATCCCAGGCCCCAGTGCTGGGGTCCGGAACGTCCCCAGCTCCAAAAGGGCCCTGAGGGAGAAACACTCCTTTTGCTGGTCAGCTGCACATGCAAGGACTCCAGAATGTCAAACCTTCAAAGCCCCGTGACTCGTTCCCACAGTAATGGTGCCTGGTAATTCACAAAGCAACGTTCTGCACCCCACAGTTTGTCCCCATCTCCAAAGAAAGTTCTACTGAGAGTCTCCCAGGAGCAGATCAAGAGAAATCAGGCCTCTCTCCACGTCAGGTACTGAATGCTCTTTTGAGCCGGCATAAAGGGGGCGAGGAAGGAAAGGCATGAGTTGTCGTAAAGTCACAACGAAACCGCCAACAACACGGTTCTCTGTCTCCCACGAGTGACTCACCCAGTAAAAGCCAGAATATTGTTCCAAGTGTCCAATCTCCAGAACAGCCTCCAGGATTTGGGCCTCGTCCAGCTTAAATGAGCCAAACATTCCAGCATTTTCCTCAGGTACCCGTCAATAGTGTATTGTCTTCTCCCTGTAGCCTTTGTTTTTGAAAGCTCATAAAGAGGAACCCCGGAGGTCAGAAGACAGCAGGCTGCCCATTTCCTTCCCCAGGACAGCACACAGACGGCTTCTAAATGCCTCCCAGCGCTTGCCTCCTGCCAGTGACCAAACTGGTACTTCTGGTGCCCAGACTACCTCAGAGCCCCTAGAAAACAGGACCGTGGAGGGAGGCTGGAATCTCCTCCTTTGGAGGCTCTCTCGCCTCCTCGGTCCTGAAAGGGCCACCAGCAGCGGGAGAGTTTATCATCTTCAGGAGCGAGTTAACTTCGAACAGGGGAGAAATGCTTTTAGAGTAATTTTATTAGCACTGGATTCTGGAATGCCTTTCCTATTCTTTTAAGTACTATTCTGTGCAGCCCTGTGCCCTCCATAAGGGAAGAGGAAGTAGACCGGTTTGTAGATGGCTGGGCTGTTTCTGTCTCCGGGCTGGATATGAGGGAATTCGCAAGGCAAACCTGCCATGCGACCGTTTGCCCTGCGGAGACGGCGGGTCTCCACCACCCTACGAGGTGTGTTTTTGGTGCCTGTGTTAATCCGTAATGAGTCATATAAAAACCGGGACAATCTTACCTGTGTCAGTTTCCATCCACGTTGGGGTCTGGGAGGGGAAGATCTTAGTTAAAACCTACATACTGCTTGGTATGTGCTCGGTACTGTCGAAGTACTTTGCTTGCATGAATATTTCACTCAGCTAAGGATCCTCCAAGGGAGGTACTAATGTAGTTGCCATTTTAGAGAGAAGGAGTCTGAGGTACAGAGAGGTTAAGTAACTTCCCTGAGTCACACAGAGAGAAAATGCCTGAGAGCCAGGATCTGAACGCAGGTGACTCGACTCCAAGGTTCCAAGTCCCAAATTCAAAGAAATTGCCAAGGAGTGGGCTCTCTGTGACAGACACTGTGACTGACCCACAGCCCTTTCCCAGCCTTTTCTCCATGCCTGCATCTACCACCAGGACTGGAAAAGCTAACAGTCTGCTTTCCCAGGCTCCCTTGCAGTTCTGGCCAATGAGATGGAAGCAGAAGGCAACTGGGGAGATAGTGGGAAATGTTTTGCTTCCTTTGATTAAAAAAAAAAAGGCAAAGATATTTAATGTTCCCAGTGCCCTTTTTTTTCCTGCTTTGAATGTGGATGTGATGCCTGGAGTCATGACAGCCACTTTGTGATCTGAGGGAAAGGCCAGGAGAAGCAGAGACAGTGATGTGGAAAGACCTGAGCTTTGGAGCCAGCTCTCCCGCCTCCCAGACTTCCTTTTGTATGAAAAAATTAAACCCGGTCTGTTTACAGCACTGGGTTAGGTTTTTCCATTACCTGCAACCAAAAGTCATACCAAGGGCTCTTTCCTCTCATCCTTCATCTTGTTTATTCCCACTTGAAAGTAACTGGTTCCTCAAAGCCTGCACCTTGAGAAAAGTAAAGGACAGCGAGAGGCCTGCTTTCCAAGGATATCTGATGGAATTACACCCTCCTGCTGTCTTTCCAGCTTTCGTTTACTGAGTATCTACTGTCTGCTGGGTATACACATGCATACGGAGGTCTTTTTCCCTGCAATGTTCTGAACCACCTAGAGGGAGGGCCACACCCAGCTCCATCTCACTGATAAGGACACTGAGGGGCTGAGGCCCTAAGAACTGCCTGGTGGGTGAGGCGCTAGCTTTACCCGGGTCAGCCCGACCCCAAGCCCAGAGTCTCCCCTGTTCTTGGCTGCAGTCATGCCAGGTCACAGCCCAGCCCTCAAGAATGTCTCCAGCTTGTCAGACTCGAGGCTTCGGTTCCCTGGTGTCCTGTTGGGGCTGGTGCCTCGTTCCCACCCCCCACCCCCCACCACCTCCCTTGCTTTGGCATCCTCATGAGTAAGTGGGGACAAACAATGCCATGACCCACTCACAGGGCTGCTGGGCCAGTCCCCTGAAACAATCTATTTGGCCCAGAGCCGGGCACGTGGGGAGATCTCCATAAATGGCGTCGTTATTTCTATCATTATTACTAAGAACCCAGAGTCCTGGCCCTCAGAGCAATTCCCCAGGGAGCACTGAGTGGAAAGGAGAAGCCAAGGGAACCTGGGGTCTGACTTCTAATGAGCCTGGTCTGCTGTCCTGCTCCCCGGGCCTGGACCCAGGTGCACCCTTGGGCGACACAGGGGAAGGCACCCTGCGTGGGACTGCCTGAAGAAGGAAGCTCCTGCCAGACATCTTGTCTGGAAAGAAGCACACATTCGAGAAAGGCGGTCTCCTGCCAGGGACTCAGGGGCTCAGAGTCCAGCCATCGGCATCATGGGCTGGGTTGGCAAGCCCACGAGGCTTGGAACTCATCCTTGGGACCAAAGCCAGGATGACTGTCAGCAACTGCAACAGGAAGCCTTTGTTGGGGGACATCTCCCTCCTGAGCCCCAGGCCACAGCAAAGGGAGTCAGCCTCCAACAGAGCAGGCTCTGTCTAACTCATTAATTCATTAACGAGAGCATATGAAATGCCACTGAATCCCCCCTGGGGAAGTGCTAGTATCCTCTCCACTTGCAGATGAGGAAACCGCGGCACAGAGAGGTTAAAGCAGCTTGCCCAAGGTCACACAGCCAATAACCAGAGGACCAGAGCTGGAACCTAAGTGGCCAGATCCCTTCTAAGCGAGAAGGGGTAACAAGAGCCACCCCACACCTGCCCTCTTGGCCGGCAGAGGAGAGACCAACTACAAGCAGATCGGCGAGTGCACGTGATGGGTAAGTGTGGGCGGTGACAGTGATTAAATCACGCCATCTGTCCAGGGAAACTCTGGGTGGGAGGCTTGGAAGGCTTCTTGGAGGAGGTGGAGCCTGAAGCCCTCCCAGGAAGGGTGGGACCTAGACTGGCAACAGGGGCATAAAGACACGCCAAGGGGCAGGACCAGCTCATGCAAAGGCTACGATGAGGGCAAGTAGATGCGGGAACGCTGTGGAGCCAGAGCTCCGCGCAGGTGAAAACCCAGGCATACAGTTAGTGCTCAATAAATGGTAGTGGCTGCATGGAAGAATGTACTGGGAGGCTGTGGAGGTCGGGAGGAAGTGCTCACACACCCTCTTCCCTGGTTTTGCCTCAGGATCTACCACCCTCTCTGGTCCTACAGACCCGGCCCCAGGGCGAGCGTGCTGATTGGTTCAAGAAGACCACGCCCCCCGCCAGGGATTGGTCTAGTCCCGATCATGTGACACAATGCCGTCCACTGCTGGCAGTTTTCCAGGAAAGCTTTCACTCTCAGAAGGATCCTCTCCATCCGAGGTGGCCCTTGGAGTAGTTATCCGTTGCTGTGCAACAAAATGCCCCCAAACTTTGCAGTGCTAAAGGCAATAAAGTATTTTCTCAGTTTCTGGGGAGTCGGGAATCTGGGAGTGACTTAGAGGGTGACGCCGGCTCAGGGTCTCCCCCGGAAGTTGCAGGCAAGACCTCAGCTGCACTTGCAGTCGTTTGGGGGGTTTCTGTTCAACCTCACCCCGTCCAGGGGAAGAGGAAGCGTGTCAGAGGTCGGCTCGCCCAGTCCCAGCCTGCAGGTGCCCAGCCCTCAGCTCGTTCCTGACATACGGAAACAGCGAGCATTCCAGCTCAAACGTCACCTCCTCCAGGAAGCCTTCCAAGCTCATCTTCTTTAAACTGGCCCTTCCACACCCAGGCTAGTGACTTTCTGTCCTACCACCCCCACCTTACTCCTGAGACTGGGGCACAATGTTTACCTCCCCTCTTTTTTTGTTCTTCATTGAGGATTTACCTTTTATCCTCTCTACCCCACAACTAGTATCCACACTCCATGAAGAATCAGATTTTTGTCTGCCCTGTCCTGTCTTCTGCTAGATTTCCCAGAGTTAAGCATCACACCTAGTATGTAATAGGCACTCAGTTAAATATAGGTATATGTTGAATGAATGAATGAATGAATGAGTGGGTATTTCACAGCTTTGGAAGTGGTCTGGGGCATCAGGTTATTCTAAAGAATCAAAAGAGAGGCTGATAAATTTTTTTTAAGATTTTATTTATTTATTTCACAGACAGAGATCACAAGTAGGCAGAGAGGCAGGCAGAAAGAGAGAGAGAGGAGGAAACAGGCTCCCTGCAGAGTAGAAAGCCCGATGTGGGGCTCGATCCCAGGACCCTGGGATCATGACCTGAGCCGAAGGCAGAGGCTTAACCCACTGAGCCACCCAGGCGCCCCGAGGCTGATAATTCTGTCTCTGTCTCTGTCTCTGTCTCTCTCTCTCTCTCTCTCTCTCTCTCACACACACACACACACACACACACACATACACACACACAGCCCTCTTCCTCCTGCTCTCCTGTTCTGGGCCTCAGTTTCCTCGTCTGCCCAGTAGAGTAAAGTGAGACCACCATACATAAAAAGGACGTCGTGTCCATGAACACGAGTCTGTGGTCACTTCGGGCAGGGGAGGGCTTCTGGTGTGCAGTAAACCGCCCCTCTGGGCAGCCGCCCGTGGCTCGCACCCTCCCCAGGCTGACCCCGCGGTCGCCGCTCTTCTCGCAGCTGCTCCCTGGAGAGCGAGAACACTTCGGCGGCCTGTATTTTCCCCAGCTCAGCACAAAGTGCAATCACTCCGGGGCAGCCAGGAAGGGCCGTTAGCTTGATTGCGTCCTTTTTTCATCTCCACATGGGCTGTTAGGCTGTTAGGCGGCTCTCAGCTCACACAGGCGCCGCTGCTCCTTTATTACCAGGGGCCGGAGCCGGATGGCTGGAGTACTTGAGTTATAGCAAGAACGTGGCCCCAGTGCATACTACCCCAGACAGCCAACGGAAACACCTCCCCTCCCTACTCCAAGACCAGTACCAGCTCTTGATTCCCAGGACTCAAGTCCGAAGGCTCTCCCTTCACGTCGAAGTTTCCCCTAACCGTATCCTCTTGGGGGCTCTCCTCTCTGTTTGGGCAGAAGAAACCCAGATGCCCTGGGTTCCAGGAGTGGTGACTGCTTCTGCCTTCTAAGGGAGGTAGTGTAATTCATTTCAGCAGGGCATGCATTCCCACACTGCTTCCTCTTAATAACGATATACAAATGCTTCAGAGCAAGGCTTGGTTCTGAGCGTTTTCCGTAAATTTGCTCAATTAATCCTCACAGCAAACCTAAGGCAAAGGTTTCACCTGTTTTCCCATTTTACAAACCAGGTTATGAGGCACGGGGAGGGCTCAGTAACTTGCTCAAGGTCGCGCAGCGGCTGAAGAAAGGGGCTGGGTTCAGACCTTTAGGTCCCTTTGGCCTCTTCACGAGGGGGAAGGGAAAAGTGTGCATCGCCCAGGCCAAAGCTGGATGTTCTATGAGGCCAGGGTATGGGGAAAGAGCGGACAACCATTTCCTCCTTAAGACTCGATGACGAAAGTTTGGAAATGAGATGGGGAGCCGGGCTTGGTGAAGGGCAGCCTAGGAAAGTTTAGGAGATGTAGTTTCTGGGGGATTAGGAGAGGAGGGGGCCCGAACAACAGGAAAGGCAGGGCGTCTAAGCCACATGATTTTTAAAAACCCAATCTTCAGCAAAGTCTGCCGCGACCAGAAGTGCCCCAGTCTGGGGATGGGGAAGGGGAATCTTAGAAATCTTAGAAATCTTAGAAATGAAGCCGAGTGCATCAGGACAATCAGGTAGCCGGAGATAGAATGCCAACGCTCAGATTTCTTGTTTCATGTAACCAAAAAGTTCCAGAGCAGGTTTCAGACATAGCTGACTTCAGGGGCACAATGCCATCAGCCCCTCCTTCTTGGGGCTACTCTCCTGGAGGCTGGAAAAGAGATCTTTTCCCAAGTGGTTCCAGCCAAAGTCCCAGAGAAGGTTCTCATTGGCTCAGCCTGGGCCACATGACTATTCCTGGACCAATGGCTGTGGTGACGGGGCAGAGTCTCACTCACTCAAACCACACAGGGAGGGGGGAATTCCCCAGTGGGACACAGGAGGGGAGAATTTCCTTCCAGGAGAGAGCCTGGCCGGGGAAGGCCATGGACGTGCCCTGTGGGAGACACGAGGTGAGGAGAGGAAGAAGAGCGTCGCATGACAGAGTCCATCAGTGAGATTAGGCGGTTACAAGCAGCACCTCAGATGATCACGACACAAGCCCCCGCTGCTCACGCTCTGGCATAATTGCACAGAACTCTTGTCTGGGGCACTGGGCTGCCTGCAGAATGGGGAGTAAGAGAAGTGCCCCAAAAACTAAAGAACAGAGAGGTTAAATAACAGCCTGCCTCAGTTTCCCTTTCTGTAAAGTGGGGTCAAAATAAGCACCTACTCTGCATGCTTGTGGAGGTTGAAGGGATTAACAAGCATGAAGGGTAAAAAAAATAATCAAGTAACAACAAAATAAACTGTCCTTCAAGCAAAAATAACAACAAACCTAGTCTTCTTCCTCCATGAAGCCTTCCTGGGATCCACAGAGCACTCAGAGCCGCTGGTGCCCCATGGACCTAGGTCTGAGCCCCAGCTTTGCTCCTCTAGCTGTGTGGCCCTGGGAAAGTGGATTCACCTCTCTGATTCAGTTTCCTCTTCTAGAAAATGTGGTTAGTTAAAAACTCTTTGGAGGGCTCTGCTGGACTCAGAGCCATAGGCAGCAGTAAGAGGCTGTGGTCTCTCTGGGGTTGGGTTCCCCTCCCTGGCATCTCTCAGTGTCCTTTGGAAGCCCCATTCATGATATTGATAAACTCAGACTGGGTTCTCACAGCTCAGAGTTGAGCCTCTATCCCTAAGAGGCTGTGTGACATTGGCAAGTTACTTTGCCTCTCTGAGCCTGTTTCCTTATGGTAATCCCTTTATCACAGAGAAGTTATGAGACTGACAGTAGCCTCTACACAATGCTTGGAATAAGTAGATATTCAGTTAATGGACATTATCTCTTCTCCTGACTGACAGTCCAAATGCCACCTCCTCCACACAGGCTTCCCTGCTTGCCCAGCTCCAATGACCTCTTGGTCTCTCCTCTTGCCTGCACAGGGAGCAACTTGGAAGTCTAGGTCTGGCCACTAGTGCCTTTGGAGTCCCTAGTACCTGGCACATGGCCCTGTAAACAGTGGTCATTCTAGAGAATTTGTGATCGACGATGATGACAATGCTGCTGATGATGGAAAAAAATGTCATTTGAGACCACCCGGGTCTCCTTGGTTCCTCTTCCAGCGTAATTTCAGCTTAACTTGACTCCAGAAGATTTTTCAAATCCTCTTTGCCAGGATGTAGGTATAAACACACACATAAAACCCAGAATCTGCTGTGTACCCAGCTCTGTGTCAGGCAAGCCTCTTTTTACCCATCTATGGTGCCATCTTGCTATTAACAATGAAATTCTCATTCAAGCAGGTTTTGTGACCTGCAAGACAATTTGGAGTGGCACACACAGATGAACACTTTTTATTGTCACAGTTGTGTACTTATGTTAACTAGGAATTGCCTTTGGCTACCTATATGAGAAAACTCAAATAACAGCAGCTTCCCCAAATAAGAGACACCCTCACCATGCCATTGGGATTCAGGCTTTTATCTAAAACCTTTCATTCTAATGGTCACCTATGGTCACAAGGTAGCTGCTTTACCTCCAGCATTGCATCTTAATTCCAGGCACAAAGAGGGGAAAGAGCCAAGGGCAAAACATCTGCACCAGCTTCTTCTGCTCCCCACCCCTACTCCTACTCTCCACTTTTTTTTTTTAAAGGATTTTATTATTTATTTGAGAGAGACAGACAGAGATAGAGACAGAAAGCACAACCAGGGAAGAGAAGGAGAAGCAGGCTCCCCATCAAGCAGGGAGCCTGACATGGGGCTTGATCCCAGGACTCTGGGATCATGACCTAAGCAGAAGGCAGACGTTTAACCAACTGAGCCACCGAGGCACCCCTACTCTCCACTTTTTACAAAAGAAGTTTAATTCACTCATTTTAAAGAGGGAGAGAGAGAGAGTGAGTGCAAGCAGGGGGAGGGGCAGAGAGAGAGAGTCAGACAAGCAGACTCCCCGCCAAGTGGGGAGACCAAAGCAGGGCTCAATCCCAAGACCCTGAGACCTGACTCAAGCTGAAACCAAGAACCAGACACTCAATTGAATGAGCCACCCACCTGCCCCTCTCCACTTTCTAAAGAGCTTTCACAGAAGTGCCGCCAATGACATCCACTTACATCTCTTTGGCCAGAACGGTGTCGTGGGCAGTCCCGTATTTGCAGAGGAAGCTGGAAAGGTAGAGTTTAAACTAGACACACTACTGTCTTAAATGAAATTATGGTTTTATTAGTTTAAAAAAAAAAAAGGAGAGAATGGATATTAGGAAGGCAACCAGCAGTGTGGATCACACACCAAACTTTTGATTTGCAGGAATTATCCAAGCCGCTGTTCTCGGCTTGAGTGTGAGTCAAAAATCCCCTGGAGGATTTGTGAAAACACAGGCAGCTGAGCCCACCTTCGGAGCATCTGACTCAGCAGGTCCGGGTGGATGGGGTCCCAGAATTCGCATTTCTAATGAGCTCTGGGTAATAACGAGGCTGCCAGTCTGATGGGTCACTTCGAGAAAGGAGGACCTGCCTCAAGACAAACTGGGTACTTGAGTGAATACACATGAACTTATTTTAAAAGGATAATCACTAGAATACAATGGCTTTGCTATGGTATCATTAGGGTCCCTATAAAAACCAGAGGGCACCCTCAGGTGGGAAATTGAGAAAAGCCAGCAAAGCGCCCATTTGTAAAAGTATGGGCAGGGCCTGGTAAAGCTTCTCCCAACCCCCACCTTCACCCCCAACAGCAAGGTGAGGAGCATTATTGGAACCTGAAGTGGGGCGCTAGGGGAGGACCCCCCAATAAAAGCCTCGCAAAAGGAGAGACGCAGTCAATCCGAGGCAGGCAGGCAGAAAGCTGGGGAATAAATACCCTGGCCTCTTTCTCTGCCCACCTCCCGCCTGCAGCTGGTGCCTCCCATCCGCTGGTTCACCCGAGACACTAGAGGGCTGAGGACCCCAGGGGATACAGCCCACATGAGTCACCCGGTACGGATCAGAATGGAAAAGCGGTGGAGAGCAGATCTAGAGAGGGAAACAGAAGATGTCCAGCACAGACAGAGAAAATACCGTGACATCATGATATTCAGGAGCAACGGAGTTGGGCCAACCACCCCGTAAAGTAAGCAACCCACCCAGCTCATTCATTTGTTCAATTATTCATTGAGCACCTGCTGTGTACCAGGCGCTATGCCAGGAGCCAGGGGTTTAGAACTGAATTCATCATGACTCCTGCCCAGGGAGGATGCTGTGGGATGGGGTGCAAGGCATTGTGGTGGCAGGGGGGTGGGTCCTCTCCCCTCTCACCACCCCCCCCAACTTCCCAGCCCACCCAGCCAGACTCGCCTTGCCTTCTACCAATCTCATCTGCTTGTCACCCGCGAGAATTCCGGTGTGATTTAAGCTTTCATTAAAGTTTAACTACAGGGGAAAGACTGCAAAAAAAAAAAAAATCACCGGCTCCATCACAAATCACAATGTTATTATGTGCTAAAATAGGGACTGCGGGAATATGCCAAGGGGAGTTGGCTGGGATTAGGGACAAAATGAATTTAAACCACTGGGTGCCCGCACGCCCCGTGATAACGCCCGTAAACCTTTGTGCATATAGATTTATATCTGGCGAACTGTTGATTATGATTTTTCTCTCCCCCGGGCTGCAAACAAAACCCCAGCCCTCCCCAGCCCCTGTGCTGCCACATCAGCCTTACACAAAATGTCTGTCTCCGTGCTCAATAGCCAACAACAAAAATGATGGAGAACCTGATGCAGACGCGGATAATTGCTCTGGCTTCCTCCCGTGAATTTAAATAGCTTTCTTGAATTATTGCCATTGACACGATCAATAAAATTGAGCTACTGCTGTATCTGGCCTTTCAGCAAATACACAGGAAGCTGGGCTCCTGGGGCTGACAGCTCAGCCACCCCACTCCCCTGGGGCGGGGGAAGGGTAGGGGCTTGGGGACAGTTGATGGAGTGAGGACAGGGGTGTGCTGGACTGGCCAGCAGCCGAAACAGTAGAAGAAGATAGACTTCAATCTTCTGCCTCCCAGCTGCCCTCCCTTTTTCTATATGCCTTTCCCGGAAACACCCATTAAACTCACCTGTCTGGCACCCCTTCCTCGTGCTTTGTACAGGGACAGCTGGCCAGTGAGAGAACCCAGCCCCTGCTCTGGTAGTATTTGGGACCCTCTCCCCACCTCTCAGGAGACATTCTGGGGTCTCCTGGACACCACGTCTCCAATGAAACCTTTCCAACCACCTTTCCTGGTGGCCTTTTCATCACTTCGAGACCGAAGTCTAACTCTAGTGGTGAGATTTTCAACAAAGGAAAAATATTAAGACAGGAAAAAATTCTAGGTAAAACGCACATAAAAGTAAGCTCGGTAAAGTGCACAACTCCATCTTCACCCCAAAGCAGACCTGGGAGCTCCAAGCAGGTGCTCCTGTGGCCCGTCTTCCCGCCTGGTGCCCCACGCTCTGTGTTGTCTCCACGGATTTGCCCAGATCAACCTTCAGTCCCTTGTGCCCCTGCCATGGGCTGGTCACTCTGTCTGTTCAGAAGGAGAAATAAGTACCCCAAAGAAATGAACTTGGCAAGCCACAGGAGTCTCACTCTCCCCTGGGCTGCTCTTAGGTTAAGTACTTGGAGGGTCAGACATGGCAGAGATTTCCAGAGACCCAGAGAGCTCTGGAGTCAGGCTGCTCTGGGTTCGGATTGCAACGTCATCTTTCCTCCAGCGGCTTAACGGCAGACACTCGCCTCTTCACAGCTCCAATCCTCCGCTCTCTCCTCCCCGCCGTGGGAATGTGAGCTATGGCCATGGCCGTGGCCATGGGTGTATCCGTGGGTTGCTGCGAGGATGGCATGGGGAAACATGTTTTCTCCACGGGGAGAACACTGGGTCGAGTCGGGTCCTCCCCCCAAATCCATGTGGGCCCGGAACGTGGGAGTGTGATCTTAGTTTGGAAACAGGGTCTCTGGTGATGGTATCAAGTCAAGTTGAGATCCCGCTGGGTTAGAGTGGGCCCTGAAGCCAATGACCGGCCGGTGGACAAGAAGACCATGTGACCATGCAGGGACGCAGAGAGGACAGCCAGTGACGCAGGCAAGGAGGACGGGGATTGCCGGCAGCCTCCAGAAGCCAGAGAGAAGCCAGGAGAGATTCTGCCCTGGAGCCTTCAGGAAGGGCGTCCCTGCCGCCCACCCGGTGGGTTTCAGAGAGCAGGACAGGTTCAACATGTGGGACGCCCTTGACAGTGGCTGGAGTTCTCCAGCATCTCACCGCTGGGGGCTACTGGTGTCCCTCAGGAGGGCAGGCTGGCTCTGGAGACCTCAGCAGGGCTGAGTGGCCGAGGGGACGCTGGGACAGCCACCAGGAGAGCTGAAGTTGGACTCCAGCTGCCTGGCCTCCCAGGAGGATAAGGTTAGGGATAAGGATGGGCGTTGGTGGTGGAGAGCTGGGGCAAAGTCAGGGCCCGACCTCAGGTAGATGAGAGGCAGGGCTCCGGGGAGAGAATTCTTTTTTTTTTTTTTTTTTTTTAAAGATTTTATTTATTTATTTGAGAGAGAGGCAGTGAGCGAGAGCATGAGCGAGGAGAAGGTCAGAGGGAGAAGCGGACTCCCCATGGAGCTGGGAGCCCGATGCGAGACTTGATCCCCGGTCTCTGGGATCATGACCTGAGCCGAAGGCAGTCGTCCAACCAACTGAGCCACCCCAGGCGTCCCCGGGGAGAGAATTCTTGAGGAGAGAAAGCCTTTGGTGGTGGGGAGGGGGGCGGTCTCCAAAAGTCAGCAGCTTTTTGAGAGGCGCCCTCTCTGAGATCAGGCCTCACCTTCCCCCGTGGGTGTCCGCAGCCCCGGGGGCATCGTGCGGGGCAGGACCAGGCCACTGACCAGCCAGGTTTGCCAGGGATGTGCTGCGTCTGAATTAAGACCATGGTCGGGGGAGGACCCAGTGGAGCTCCCTTCCCGCCCAGCCGCCCACGAGGCCGCCTCTCCCTCCACAAAAGGCTGCTTCCGAGAGCAAAAGTCACCGGCTTTAGTCCTGGCGGGTTTCCCTTCTCCCTGAATTCGGGCCCTGGGACGCCCTGTTCTCCTAGAAATGAGCATTTTCCCCGGAGAGCCAGGACCAGAATGAAAGACGCAAAGAGAAGGGGAGAAGCGGTCGTGGACTTTCACACCAACACGGTCGGTGGTCATTTGGCTCGTTTCCACCTGATGAAACCCACGCAGAAGGAATCCCGCGAAGACGAGACAATGCAGCCTGCGCTCCCGAGAAGGTTGGTCTGGATCCTCCAACCAGCAGGTGGACGAAGACGAGGGGGAGCGCTATGAACCTTGACCGATCAAACGATCAAAGGATGCTGCCACATCAAGGGGCTTCCAGAGGCTCAGTCTGTCTGTTACACGGACGCCGGGGTTCCGGGCACCCCGGGGCTGGGTGACAAGTGGGCGGGTTCGGTAACCGGGCTCCCGGGCGCGCGCATGCGCACAAGCCCCTCCTTCGGCCTGCATCCCCTCCTGCCTCCCGGACAGCGTCAATGTTCCTGCAGATCTGCTCTCTGACCAGGGCAGACACCTGCCCAGCGACGCTCCGGGCCCGAAAGCTCTAGAAGGATGCTGGGTCTGAATTTCTGAAGCCAAACCAAACACTGGCTGGAAAACGTTTTCTTATTATCTCATTCCCTGACTATGGAGCAATCAGCCCCATTGAAAAGCCATGAGCCCGCCCAAGTTTTAAATTAAACCTCTTGAGTTTTCCCTCTGAGAACAGATAAAATCCTTCTAGCTTATGTTTTGAGGAAAGAATGCGGGGTGTGTGTGTGTGTGTGTATTTCACCTAAAACTCCTTTTCTTTTGTTGGATTCTTTGAAGCTCTGTTTAAATATTTCACTTAAGGAAATAATTACGTCTGATGAATGTCAAAATTCCCTTCCCGGAGCAACTCCTGCATGCGGCCTGGATTCCAGAAGGACGTTCTTTCTGAAGAAGAGGTGAGACCTCGTTCCGTGAGGTGAGCACCCCTCCCCCAGCGCGGAGTGGCCTGGATGGGCTTTGCCGAGCTGGGACGGAAGACACTTAGTCCCCACCGGTCTGTTGGTCACTGGGTGTCACCAGAGGCTCTGAGAATCCACCGTGTCAAAAACAAACAGACAAGCAAAACATACAAAAAAAACCACCAAACCACACTCCCAGTTGCATGCTGGAAAGGAAAGGCAGAGGGAGAGGAGGCCAGCCCGAGGAGGCCCATCTTGTGTGTCCGGCCCCACCTGGAGCACTGGACCCATTCTCTCACCTCTCAGATGCCCCATCCCAAAAGGAAGGATGACAAGAAGAGCTCCCGCCAACTGTCCTCATGGAGGGACGTAGGGCCCAAGGTTACCAAAGCTTCTGATTTGTTTTAAACAGAGGGCCCAAATCCAGATTTTTGTGTGAAATCTCCCAACATTAAAATGGCACTGACTGGGGGCGCCTGGGTGGCTCAGTGAGTCGAGCGGCCGACTCTGGATTTCAGCTCAGGTCATGATCTCAGGGACGTGGTCTCAAGCCCGGTGTCTGACTCCCTGCTCAGCAAGGAGTCTGCCTGTGGATTTCTTTCCCTCTGCCTTTCCCCTCCACTTGTGTTCTCTCTCTCTCTCTTAAATGAATAAATAAATCTTTTCTAAAAATGGTGCCGATGAATTTCTTCAAAGTCATAAAGCTCAGTGCAAGGGCAGCTAAACACAGTCATGGACCTCCGGGCAACTCTGGGTTACGAAGGCAGGTTCCTCCTCTCGTCAGCTTCGCAGCTGGGCAGGGCCCAGGGGTTGGGGGAGCCGGGGATGAGGAAATAATTTCATAATTCTCAGTTAGCACCTGCAGTTGACTCCACGAAGGGGAAGCATCCAGAGCCAGGAGGGCACATTCCAAGGAGAAACGGAAGCTTCTCCCAGGACTAAGAGACTCAGGTCTCGGCTCCTGGGATGAAGGGAGCAGGCAGGAGGCAGGGAAAGGGCTGGCCCAGCAGAGGGAACAGCACAGGCGAAAAGGCTCGGCCGTGGGACTTCGCTCCGCCCGTCTGGGGATCCGAAAGCCACCCATTGCGACGGCCGCAGACTGTGCCCACGCTGTGCTTACCTCGCTCACTCACTCCAAGTGGAGTACTCTGCCAGGCTCAGGAATCACCCACCGGAATGTCAGTGAGTGCAGACCCCCCCTGCCCACAGACTGGCTGGACATTCGAGGTGGGGGACCCTCCTAGAGGGCCTCTCTGTGCCTGACCTCATGCACCACGAGTCTTAGCTCCCGGGCCCTTCCCGCCCCACTCTTTCCTGAAGGAGAGAACCTGGAAACCCATTTCAGATTCCTCTGCAGATGATGTGCTATTTGGGGTGAGGCCTGGCACATTCCAGAACAAATGGAGTTGGCAGGTAGGCGGGGCAGCCTCAGCAGGGAGCATGGGGTGGCGGGGAGACCCACTTGCCTGTTTTACTCCTGTCCATGGGGCTGGGTCCAGCTTGGACCTTCCCCCTTTCCCTCCTCTCTCGCCTCCACCCCCACCAGTTCACCATGGGGCATTAGAGGGAGGTGTGTTGTGTCAGCAGGAAATTCTTCAGGGTCAAGCTCAAGCTCAAGGTCAAACCAGGTAGCACATGAACACCTACTTCCTTAGTACTGGGGTCACAGTGAACAAGACACGAGGTTCTACTATAACCAGAGGGGGGGCCATAGGAAGGCACCTCTAAGTCTTCTTTCAGACCCTCCACTGAGAACATGAACATCCAGGGCTCTGCATACAGCCAGCACTCAATAAATGCACACCCAAAGAAGGATCATCGGCCAAGGGACAGGACGAGTCTGCTTTCTGAGGTCGCAGCCCACAGCACGTGGAGCCCACACACTCTCAGCCAATCTCTCTCCAAAGACTACTGGGAAGGAAAAATATTAATATGCCCAACCCTAATCAAATCTGGATAATTTCACTAGAAACCTTTCCATAATTTCATCAGCGCAAAAGGATTACAATAGCAGCAAATTAAACCAACAGGCATGAATTTAGTTGCTCAAGAGGAAAATGTAGCTTGATTTAGAAACGGATGTTACAGTTTATTAACCAATCTAAATTAATTTGATTTTGAGCCACTGTTAAATATACATTAGGATGTATCACCCAATAGCATAGCTGGCAGGGGAGAGAAGGGAGAGGAAAGAGAGTGAGTGAGCCTGACACGAGTTTGGCATGTTCGCTCTGCAGGGTTGGGCTAGGGATTCAAAAGTGGAGACAGGAGTACCAGTCAAGACTCCTGGTAACAAGAATCACAAGCCCAATTTGAGTTGGCTGAAGCCAAAAAGAGGATTTTATGGTCTGAGTATCGGAAAGTTTCAGGGCTTGTGTAGCTAGATTCAGGTACAGCTGGATCCAGGTCTCAAGGTCAATAGCAATTGGCCTTTCTTCTGTGTAGATTTTGTTCTCAAGCCAGGTCTGCATACCTGGAGGCAGGAGGACCACTAGAAGCTCCAGATCTTCATCTTATTGGCTTACCCACCTTGCAGAAAAAGAACCCACCCAAATCCCAGGTAAAGCTCTCATTGGCCTGGCCAAGATCATGAACCACTCTGTGAGCCACGCTTGAGCCTCTTGAGTTGGAGAAGAGAGGGGAATGGTCAGATCCACATGCAGCACATGGACTAAGACGGGGGGTTCCCCCAAAATACAAAGATGGGTGAGAGGCAATGGCCAAAGAATACAGGCTTCCTCTAGAGGCTAAAAGATGCAAGGAACAAAGGTGGATGCATTACATTACAAGAAAGCCAAGCATGGCCTGAGCTCACCCTTGATGACCTCTTCCTGGGCACCCTTGTGCAGTGTACAACATATACACTGTGCGTGGCCAGGCTGCTATACACTCTTTGGCTGTAAGGGGGAATCTTGGAGAGAGAGCGCTAATGTAGGCAGTCCAAGAAGATCCCACCTCACTACTCAGGGGTCTAGGAGAAGCCACGTGTCCACCATGCTGGGGCCTAAACTCCTCCCCATCTATTCTCTGGGCTGTGCCCACCACAGGCACCCCAAAATCCAAGTACATACACTTTCAGCAAGGTCTTCTTTATTTGGCATATACTGGGTTTTCTAGAACCTTGAATTACTAGATGGTATTCCTTACAGATGTGGATTTTATCTTCCCTTGAACACTCGGCTGACCTGGTCTCACGGGGTCCGTGTCCAGGGGTCTCAGAGTGACCATGCTCTCTGGCCAGGCCCTGAGCTTTCCAGCAGGCCACTGTCCCCATTCCACTCCCCTCCCCTGCCAGGGTCCTGGGGTTCTGGGTGTGGTTGGTCCCACCATCTCGCTGTGTGACCTTGGCCCAGCCACTGCCCCTCTCTGAGTCCTGTTCTCTCATTCTTGAAACTGGGGGGATGGGGGGAAAGGATAGACTCCTCGCGTCTTTGAGGGCCCTCCAGGATCCATGCTCTGACAGGCTCAGGAAGATGGAGAGGGAGATAAAGAGAAAATAGTTCTGCTTAATTGCCTCATTAAGCCCTCCTTGTTGGAAAGCCAGAATGGGAGCAGCTTCCTCTGTTTTACTGCGAGCTTGTGAGCCCTCCCCACTGAATTATGCAGCTGAATGGGGGTGGGGGTGGGGTGGGGACAGGGAGTGGGGGGGCTGGAGGTGGAGGAGGATCCTTGGGAGGGGCAGTCTTCCGCCCAGCCTGGGGCACAGAGCGAGGCACATGTACCAGAACCCCCCAAGCAGCAACTTAAACACAAGGGAGATCGTATCTCTCCGGTGGAAGAAGGGTGGCGAACGGCGGCAGGCAGGTGCACAGAACTCTTCTAAACGCGGTGCCCAGCCTGACTCAAGTTCACCCCGTGGCCTGGGGCAGATGGTGTCCTCCACAGTTGATGTCCGCCTAGAACCTGTGGCTGTGACCTCCTCTGAGTGTGACTCCTCTGGGGGCCTCACGTAAGTGCCATCACCATAGGGCAGCTGTCCGTTTGTGGCTGGCCTCTCTCCCTCAGCGCGCTGTCCTCTGGGTCCATCCATGCCACAGCAGGTGTCAGACTCGCCTCCCGTTTCAAGGCTGATTACTGCTCCCCTGGACCGATAAGCCGCATTTTGCTTCTCCACTTATTATCTGAGGGACGCTCGGGTGGCTAACCCTTTTGACCGTGGTGAGGAAGGCTATGAACTTGGACGTACAAACATCAGACAGGTGTATTTTTAAAAACCATCATTATAATGTCATTACCAGCCACAGAGCTGGATATTCTGTTTGCCCTTGACAGGCATACCCCACTGGGCTCTATGCACCAGGAGGCTGACCCTGGAGCCCTCTGGTTTTCAGCCGGGCTTCCCAGTGCAAGGAAACAGCAGGAGACCGGCGGCGGGCGGAGGAGGGGGTGTTGGCAGGAGGAGAGGGAGGTCGGAGTGTTCATTCCTCTAGGTCTTTCATCTCATCCAGTTCTGACAACGGCTCCACCTTCCGGGACCGACCGCAGCTTCTGCCAGCAGCCTCCTCCTCTAGGACTCCGGGGCTCACCGCATGATTATACCCCATTTCTCCCCTCTGCCCCTCAGACCCAGGGGAGGAAACCCTCTTTATGTGATAGAGGCGGACACTGACTCACAGAAAGATTCAGTAAATTGCCTGAAGTTGCACCACTGGTGAACTGACTTGAATCCAGGCTGTCTGGATCTAGAATCCACACTCTAAACCAGGGGTCCGCAAACTACAGCCCTCGGGCCAAATCTGGCCCGCGGCTTGTTTTTGTCGATAAAGTTTTATCGACACAAAGCCAGCCAGGCCCATTCATTTACATATTGTCTGTGGCTATTTTCTTGCTATGCTGGTAAAGTGGAGAACTTGTAACCAAAACACAGTGTGGCCCACAACTCCAGAAATATTTACATCTGGCCCTTTACCGGAAAATTTGTCAGCCTCTGTTCTTACTAAGTTATGCTGCCTTTGGGGGTGTGGAGACTTTAAGGCCTTGTTCAGAGGTCAGGGATCATTATGATCCTTTCTACTTTGACAAAGGAAAAAGCGGCACTTCCACATGGGCTTGTAAAATCAAATGCCTACCTGGACCCAGCAGGTAACCGAAAATGTTAACCAAGCTGAGCACACACACCGGATCAGTCACTCAGCAAAGATTACTAAGCACAACCCTCTGCACTAGGCACTGATCTGGGCCCCACGAGAACATGGGACTGAAGAGAAGAGACCCATCCCCGCTCTCTGGGAGCCGACAGTCGAAGGAGGATTGGTGGGTGACCAGCCACAGTGATGGGGAGCAACAGGGTGTGGTGGCGATTGTGGAACATTGGAGGGCTCAGGCTCCCAGGCCACAGACAGTTCTTACTGGGCGAGGACAAATCCTGGGAAGGGGAGGGAGGAAGGGCGGGGCTGGTGGAGAAGCGAAGGCTCTCCCACAAATCCCCAGCCAGCTTCTGCTTGCCCCTCATGAGCAAGAAGTGTCACAGGGCCGCCCCTGCTGCCAGGAAGACTGGGAAGGTGAATTTTTGGCTTCCAGCTCCTGGTGGGGAAAGCAAGAGAGCAAACAGATAGCAGGGGCCGGGGTTGGGGAAACTGCTTGGGACAGTCTCTCTGCCCCCCCAGTACGTCCTCCTGGGCCACCCCCAGGCTACCCCACTTTGGAAACCCATGCTCAAAGGGCTCCCACGGTGACTTGAAGGCTGTCTCTGCCATATCCCTTCCTGGAGGCAAAAGGCGTAGACACGTCTTGCTCAAGGTGGAGTAAGGACAGTGGAGTAAGGACGAGAGAAAAAACAGAGGCGGTCCCCATTACCCCACCAAACCGAGATACCCAGCCACCAGCTGGGACAGAATGCAGCCATTTTCACCAGGGCTGCAAAGAGGCCGCAAAGGGCTTATTTACGACACTAAATAAAAAGCATACACACCGTATGATTATAACCAGGCTACAAAGAGAAGCAGAAATCACATATAGATACAAGTCTAGAAGGGAGAATCCCCCGTGTGAATAGCACTGATTATCTTTGGATGGTGGAACTTGGAGTAAATCTTTCACATTTCCACATTTCGATTTTCTCTTTTCTGCTTAATATAATGAGTACCTATTATTTTTATGCAGGGATAAAAAAAATTCCTTCATTTCTATTGAAAGATCCCTGAATTTTCTCCATATGTCCTGGGTCAGTGAGCAAAATCCTAGCATTAGAGCCAACCAAAGAACTTGGCAAAGAACCGTGTGGTGGGCAAAACGGGGTTGCCAGGTCCCTCCAGGTCCCCACCTGAGCTCCGGGCCAGATGAGGCAGTGACAGAGCAGGGGCCCAGGACCCTTCCTCGGGAGGCAGGCCTCCCACCCCCACAGCCCAATGGCAGAGAGCACTCTAGCTGTTCCCCAGTATCTAATGGCCCCTCTTCCTTAGTAAGAGAAACCCTGACTTTTAGCTGGGCACACAGTTGGTGGGAATAGAGGACATTTTCCAGGCTCCCTGGAAGATGGGTATGGCCAAACCACACAGCACTGGCCACTGAGATGTAAGTGGAAGTGATATGGTCAGTGTCTGGGGAGCATCCTTACAGGGAGGAGGAATGGCCAACTTCTAGCCTTCCTCTTTTCTGCTGGCTGGAATTCAGATGAGATGGCTGGAGCAACAGCAGCCCCCTTAGACCACAAGAGGGAAGCCATGACTTCCTCCTGATTTTGTTAACCTCTGAGAAGTAAACTTCTTCTTCTTCTTCTTTTTTTTTTTTAAGTCCCCATTACAGGGGTTCTCTGTCAAATATTTTCCTAACTCATAACGGCAGTAAAGTCACTGGTTTTCAAGGAAGGTTGGGATAGCCTCCCAGTGGCCTTGTTTTTGTTGCAAGGAGGTGATCTTTTTTGAGGATATTCCTGAAGCCTTAGCACTGATCACAGAGGTGGTGACAGAGGGACTCCACTATGCTTGTATATTTTAAACATGTGTACAGACAGTGTGATTCAGATCCTGCTAACATGTCTGGTATTCCCCACTCGGGGAAAAAATATTTCGAGTAACAAACCAGACTCCAACAGTTATTACACCCCCCCCTACTCCAAACTCACTTTCCTCATATCTCGGAAATAGCAAACTATTTCCAACACACAAAGGGTAAAGTCAATAATGTAACAGATTGTATATCTCCAACTGCTCGGATTAAACACATATTAACATTTTGCCAAATTTGCTTCAGATCTCTCTTTTTACAGAAATGAAAGGTTGTACACCGGGCTAAAACCCTCCTCCTCCCACAAACACACCCAGCATCCTCTACCCCTCCCTCCGGCCCAGCTTCCAAACCTGGAGTGGGCGGGCATCGCTCCTGGGAGTGTCTACTGCTTCTCTTACACAGAACGTCTCCATAAACAATAGGCAGTCATAAAAACCACTTTCTTATTCCCACTAAGTTCATTCCTCTGAATATGTGCTCCCCTAGAGCTGCAGCCACACTTCACAAGAATTTATGTGCAAATACTGGACCCACGGGGACTCTGTGGGTCTTTGGGGAGATGTTTTTCCACCAATATTGCCCAAAGACATATGTGCTATTTTATTTTTCTCCCATACGCATTACGATAGATATGTAGCTATTCAAAAAAAAAAATTTTTTTTTTAAACTGAGCCATGTGTCAGCGAAAATTCATCAGCGCATGACTAAAGGTATGCTAGCAGCCAGGAACACGCTCTAACCAGTCCCACGAGGGCTGGCTTCTGTGACCCCGTGCTCCTTGAAGGTCAACCAAACCAGAGTGGTCCCCACACTTTTGGCTGTACCCTGTGACAATAAAAAAAATGTTGAGCACCAATCTCCATGATATGAATATCTCTTAACTTGTAAATTATGCACATGAGGGGCGCCTGGGTGGCTCAGTGGGTTAAAGCCTCTGCCTTCAACTCAGGTCATGATCTCAAGGTCCTGGGATCGAGCCCCGAATCGGGCTCTCTGTTCAGCGGGGAGCCTGCTTCCTCCTCTCTCTCTACCTGCCTCTCTGCCTACTTATGATCTCTGTCTGTCAAATAAATAAATAAAATCTTAAAAAAAAATTATACACATGAACTTCTATATTATTCAGCTGTTTTCTTGCAGCTCACCTGCTCTTGTGTTACTAGAATTATCTTCCATCTGCCACTGCTCTGCAGGAAGATTTTGAAGCTGTTTGTCCATTTTGTGTGGGTTCCTTTAGTTGATGCCAGATATCCTCATCCTTACAGCTGTGAGCCTGGGCTCACACACCCCACAGCTGTGAAAAGTACCGAGGGCACCAACCCCTGCATGTAAAAGAAAAGCGGACCAGCATTTACTGAGTGTTTACTGTGTGGGGGGGTCTGTTCTATTATATATATATATATATATATATATATATATATATATACACACACACACATATATACACATATATATTATATAAATATGTATTTATATTATATATAATATTTATATTTATTATATAATATGATATAAATATATATTTATAAATATATATTTATATATGTATATAAAAATATATATGGTCATAAATAAATATATAAATCATGTGTGATATATATGATTATACTATATATAATGTATTTTATATATATATATATATATATATGATTTTATTTATTTGAGGGAGCCTGGGTGGTTCAGTCGGTTGGGCTACTGCCTTCGGCTTAGATCATGATCCTGGAGTCCCAGGATCGAGTCCTACATTGGGCTCCCTGCTCAGCAGGGAGTCTACTTCTCTCTCTGACTCCCTCCCCTCTCATGCTCTCTCTCTCATTCCCTCTCTTTCAAATAAATAAATAAATAGATGGGTTTTTTAAAAAGAATTTATTTCTTTGAGAGACAGAGAATGAGCAGGGGAAGGAGCAGGGGCAGAGGGAGCCCAATGTGGGGCTCGATCCCAGGACTCCAGGATCATGACCTGAGCCCAAGACAGACACTTAACTGACTGAGCCACCCAGGTGCCCTGTTCTAAGAGCTTTATGCAGACTATCTCATTTCATCTCCACAACACACCACAACCATTCACAGTGGGAGCTCAGAGAGGTTGAGAAACTTGGCCAAGGTCACAAAGCTGTCCAAGGGAGGTAGGAACTAGACCTAGGCTGACCACTTTCAGCCCAGGCACCTCGGCAGGACCCTTCAGTCCTCCTGTGACAAGAGCGTAGCTCACTGCTTTCTCAGGTGTGTTGGACGGGGACTGTCACATGAGACCAGCTGACACCTGGCATAAGAGTGAGCTCCCTAACAAGCCAGACTTTAAATATCAGTAGAGACTCTATCAGTGGATTCAGTTCTAAACTGAACTATGAAGTTAAAAAAAAAAATTAAGATAACCAAAATTATCCTTAAAAGTCTCTTAGATCGCCCATAAGGTAAGCCGTGGAGCATCCCACAGACGTGCTACACAGCCAGGGACTCCCGTGCCTGCTCACCTGCGCCCCTGTCCTCATTTGCTGGGCTGTCCAATCAGCTGGCTTCCACCCGGGGCCAGCCAATGGGAGGTGCCCGTTGGAATTGGAGGATGGGATTAAGCGAGGACCCCAGGTATTTCTCCCTCTCTCTCTCTCCCGGGGTGGTTTCCTCCATCTCTCCGTCTTTTCTGCACCTCCAGCTCCTGCCAAAACGCTCTGCTGAAGCTCTGCTTCCCTTGGGGGGACGCTCGCCCCCGGTTCGGGTACCACCGCCTCCTCCATTCGTCCCTCTGGTCTCGCACTGGCAGCGGCTTCCTGCCCTCGCTGATCACCGGGCTGACTCCAGGCTTCTCGGCTTCTCCATCACCTCTGCAACCAATTCCCCACGTTAAGTTCCTTCTGTTGAAACACCCAGAGTGGTTTCTGCTTTCCCGATTGGACCCTGATTGGACATGTACACATCGGAACAATGTTTAGATGCCATGTTACATCAAACGCGGGTACCTGCGGGTGGCGGTGCCAAGTGTGCATAACGCTTTGGGGCAGCTGGACTTCCCGTCCGTTGCAGGTGGCGGTGAAACCTGGTACCACGACGTTAAAAAACCGTCAGGGCTCCATGCCTAGTCTATGACCCAGCACTCCCACTCCCAAATATTCTCCCAAGAAAAGCAAATCAAACCTTCACTGGCAGACATAGCCAAGACCACCCACAACAGCTTTACCTGAAATAGCCAGAAAAGGAAAAGAGCCCAGAGGTCCATCAGCACTAGGATGACAAACCAACTGCGATCTAGTCATGCCACGGAAAACCACACAGAAACAACAAACTGTTGCCTTCCATGAATGTGAGGGGCTCTCAGTGTTATGCAAATGAAGCCAGCATGGTGGTTCCAGACAGGTAGAAGGAATCTGTGGTGATAGGGGTCCTGGAGAACCTTCCCATTGGTTGAAACCTTCCACCTTTTGATCAAGGTGCTAATGACATTCGTGTAAATGTGCCAGAAGCCATCAAACTACGCACTGAAGGTCTGCGCACCTCCTGGGTATCTTTCCTCAGTGAAATATTTTAAAATTCTTAGTTTGGGCTCCCTCAGCGTGGCAGAGCACTCCCGTTGAGGTGGGTGTGAGACGACCAGCGTGTTCCTGCTCTGACGCTCCTATGGCTTGTGACCGTGGGGAATTAATTGAACATCCCCAGCCTCAGTTTCCCCTTCTGTGAAAGAGGGATCATCACAACACCTACATCCCAGACTCACCGTGAGGATTCTAAGAGATCGTGTGCGCACAATGCGTGGCACAGGGCTTGGCACGTGTTACCCGTTCATCCGTCACACACTTACGGAGCGCTACTACCCGTCAGGAGCAAAACAGATGCAGTGCCAGGCTCCTGACCTCACTTTCTAGAGGGGGGAGCCGCATAACAAGGAAGTAAGTGTCCTCCTGCAGATATCAAGGTGGTAGTCCTCGGGAGGCCAAAGAGGCAGGTGAGAAGTGTGGGAAGTGCAGGGGACACCCTTGAGACCCCAAACCCAGGTCCCTTTCCTGGCCACACTCCCTTGCTTGGCTGCCATGAGCATTGGCTGTGAGGGGCTCAGTTGTATCATTCTCCAAGGACTGGCCTTCACCCAAGCCCAAGTTACTCCCTTGGGTGCACCCCCCCTTGCAGGGGCCCCCAACTTACTGACATGGTAGGCAGCGGGGACAGAAGCCTGGGCCCCCTAAACAGGGATATGAACAGACGTTTGCACACCCCTGTTCATGGCATCCCAGTCCACAGGAGCCGAAAGATGGGAGAAGCCCAAGTGTCTGTCAAGGGAAGAATGGATAAACAAAATGAGGGTTATATACACAACAGAATGTAGCTCGGCCAAAAAAAGGAGTGAAGGTGCTGTGAACCCAGAACTAGAAATTCAAGTCTATTTAAAATATTTATGGGGGCCCCTGGGAGGCTCAGTCGGTGAAGCCTCTGCCTTTGGCTCAGGTCATGATCCCAGGGTCCCAGGACTGAGTCCTGTGTTGGGCTCCCCACTCAGCGGGAGCCGCTTCCCCCTCTGCCCTCCCCCTTACCCCCCCTTCTCGAGCTCCTGGGCAGCTCCTGGGCACGCACGCACACTCACTCTCTCCCTCTTTCTTGCAAAAATAAATAAATAAATAAATAAATAAATAAATAATCTTCTTTAAAAATAAATAAAATACATGGAGAGAGTGGGGGAGGGGAGGAACCTAGTGCTGACTCATCCAATATGAACCTCAAAAACACAACTAGGTAAGCCCGACGCCAAAGCGCAAGTATTGTAGAACTCCCACAAGTGAATGTTGCAGGGGAAACAAATATTCAGTCTATAGTGTGTATATTTTACTGCAATAAAAAATAGAGCAAAAAAATCCTGTGCTGTAACACGTACACACATCGATGCTGACGCATTGGCTGAAAAGGGTCCGACGCTGGGGCAGTGTGTCCGCAGGAGCCCAGAGCCCTGCGTGGGACCAGGCTGAGGCTGGTCATCAGCGGAGACCACCTGCTTACTTGGCTTTTCCTGGGCTCAAGCCTGCCTCTTCTCCAGTAAATCACCCCGGTAAGAATCCTTGTCTCAGGCTCCACTTCTGGGAAACGCGACCTAAGTCAGGAGTGCGGCAGTTTTAAAATAAACTGATCAGAAGCCCTCGCTGAGAAGTGAGCCCTGGATGAGAGCCCGTGGCCATCAGCATCTTCGATGAGTAGTAGTTGAAACGTCTTATTTCAGAGAAACAGGAACTCGGTGCAGAGAAATGTCCTGCCTTGGCCGAGGTTGTGCCTGAGCGAGGGTGCAGGGGGCCGCTTGGGGCACAGACCCACAGCGAGTGGCATCCTGTCTCTTGCCCATTTATTTATTTATTTACTTACTTACTTATTTGTCAGAGAGAGAGATAGCATGAGCAGAGGCAGAGGGAGAAGCAGGCTCCCCGTTGAGCAGAAAGCCGGATGCAGGACTCAATCCCAGGACCCTGGAATCATGACCTGAGCCAAAGGCAGATGCTTAACCGACTGAGCCACCCAGGTGTCCCATTCCTGTCCCTTTCTTTACGCAGGGCAGGCTGGCCTGGCTGTCTAAGTGAGGTGATAACAGCACCCACAGGTCCCAGGCTGCCAGCAGTCCTTCAGAAAACTCTGGAAAATCTGGTTTGAGCACAATGGCCAGGGACAGGCACTGGAGCAGGAAAGGGCCTCTGGCCCCTGGCCTGGCTCGCTGGAAGCCCACCGTGTCTAGTGAAATCCACAGTCATGCCCACCTGACCTGGACCCTGAGCTCACGAGCCCTGGAAGCCGCCAGGCTCACTGCGCCCGGTGGGAAGGAGGACGGAAGCACAGGGCCCAGCTTGGTGCGCAAAGTCCCACTTCCCCGCTGCGGAGGCTGAGCAGACGTGTCTCAGAGCCCCGCACGGCTCCAGGTTCCCTCTCCACCCTCTCTACTGAAATAATCAGTGTGTACAAACACGAACGATTGGGTCCCCAGACAGCACTAATTGTGTCTTCTGGAAGGGCTGGTGACAGGGAATGGCACTGAAATAATTACGGCTTTTGCACGTGAAAGGGGAGGAGGGATCTTATTTGACTATTTATAGTGACTGGCAGGAACCAAGTCGGACGGAGAGAGCATCCAGCTTTGCCCAGAGAGAGGGCAGCCATCTGTGGCCGCCGCTGTGGCGTGGCTTCCGCTGGACCCGGGCCCTTTCGCCTCGGGGACAGGAGTCTTTGCCAGGACAGAATGCGAGAATGACGAGGCCCTGTGTGACCACAGACAGCCGGTGGATTGGGGTGACCTGTCACGACGGTCGAGTGCGGACCACATAAGGGTTGCCAAGACGTCCAAACGTACGAGCCTCAGTGAGCCACCACTGTTGTGAGGAAGAAGCAGGGAGAAGGGAACAGCATATATGTAGCACCTACTGTGTGCCAGGGGCGGTGCTGGGTGCTTCATTTGGATGCCTTTCCCAGCTCCCTGGCTGCATGTTCAACATTCAACAGATATCTGCTGAGCACCCCATACACTGCGTAACACACAGCCACACCCGCCTCGCGCATAAGGAGTAAGCACTGACCTAGCCTGTGCGTCTGGGAGCCTGGGCTGGCTCACCTGGCGGACCCTGCTGACTTCACCTGGCCGGGACTGTGGAGCCGCAGGGGGGTTGGTGGGGGCCGCTCAGCCTCCCAGCTCTGTCACCCTCCCTCTGGGACCAGCTGCAGCTCAGCAGGTGCTCCTCGTGGCCTTGGAGGAGGGGCGAAAGAGCGAGAGCGCTCGAGAGAGAAACTCGCTGTCTCTATGTCTGTCGCTCCCTCTCCCTCGCAAGGTCTCTGGGGACCGCAGGAGACCTGGCACGTGGCTAAAGCCAAAGTCAAAGGGCCTGGAGAGCAAGCCCCGCCCCCAGAGTGGGAGGAGCTATAAAGGCGTGAAGACTGGGAGGGCGGAGGAGGGGAGCCGGTGTGGCAATGTGGCCCGCGCGCTCTGCGCCAGGCTGTGCTATTTGCTTGAAGAAGCCATTGTTTACTAGACGCCAAGTGTGGGCCGCTTGTTCCTACATTCCACAAATATTTACTGAGGGCCTGCCAGCCGGCACTGTGCAACCAGCACTGTGCGTGCCGGAGAAACAATCGGGAACGAAAGCGGAGAAGTCGCTGCCCCGGTAGACGGCGCAGGGCGCGTAGGAGGCGGACGCGAAACAATGTGCCGCGCTCATGAATGTCAGCTGTGATTAGTGCTCCAAACAAGAGGCACTTTGCGCTGGGCCCCCGGAATGAGGGGGCTGATCTAGCCTCGGGGTGGAGGGGGGGAATGAGGGAAAGCTTCCCCTGGGGAAGTAAGGATGGAGCTGAGAGGTGAGAAGAGCGGAGGGAAAAGCGTCCTGGGAGGTGGGCTCAGCAGGTGCAAAGACCTGCTAGGAAGGGGAGGACTGCTTGCAGAAGGGAAGAGGCCTGGGGGGGGGGGGGGGGGGGGCGCGGGGGGGGGGGGGCCGGGGGGCGGGGGCATGCTCCAACGGGTCCTGGCAGCCACTGGCCCCACGGGCATGGCAATCAGAGCCTGCCAGCTCCCAGGGCTGGAGACAATGTCTGAGACCTTAAAAAGAGAACGCGCTGCCTCCAGAATAGAGAAGACAAAGGTAAAATCGAAGCTAATAGCTGTCAACTTCGATACCGACAGAAGGGAACAATGCATGGTTTTGTTAACAAGTCAAGCGCAGCTCAAAGCAACTCTTAGAGGTTTCTGCTTTAAGGCTGAGCCGCGGCAGGACTCCTGCTTCCAGAAAGATGGAGCGGATGTCCTTTCCCTGTTCCCTCCCACTAGTTCAAATGCACAAGGGAACACTGGCTGATGGTTGCTTACGGGTGCTCTGCAAAGACCCATTGTGCTAATCCTCCTAGTGATAGAGGTGGGGGGAGTACCATGGGCACCCCTGCTCTGCAGATGAGCCCAACGGGCTATAACACTGGGGCCCCTCTGCAGTCTCCCACATCCATCACTGGACTGTATACAGCAGGCTGGCTTTCTGCTGTGACCCCAGAGCGCCCTCAGTAAGTGCTTAACTCACCTCTGAATGCACACACTCGGTGAAAGTTTAGTGAGCACCTACTATGTACCTGCTCCAAGGTACCTGCTGTTCTAGGTACAAGGGATACAGCACTAAGCAAGATGGAAAGATTCCATGTCCTGTAGATGCTATCATTCAAGTAGCAGAGGGAGACATGCAATAAAATATAAATATTTTAGATATTTTAGATGGATATTTTAAAAATACACATCAGATATATATGTCAGATACTGGTAAGTGCTAAGACCAGAAAACAAACCAGGGCAGGGGCAGGGAACGCCAGGAGGTGCCGCAAGTTTCTAAAAGAGGTGAGAGAATGAGCCACAAGAATCCAAGGGAGGAGGGCACAGCCAGTGCTAAGGCCTGGAGGCTGGCATGTGCCTGACAAGTGTCAGGAACTATAAGGAGCTTGGTTTGACTGATGCTAACTAAGTAAGCAAAGGGGTCAGCACTGGGAGGTAAAGACAGAAAGGGAAGGAGGGGTGGAGCATGCGGACCTCTGAGCCCACAGCTAGAACTTTCATTTTTTGCCCTGAGGCAGGTGGGAGCCATGGGAGGTTTCTGAACACCAGCCGTGACTAGGATTCTTACAGGATCCCTCTGGCTGTCATGTGGGCATTAGACCTACTGGGGCCAAGGTCTCTGCCAGGACTCTAGGAAAAAGGCTACTGCACCAGTCCAAGCAAGAGAAATGACAGGGGTGCTAACTAGGGTGTGGGCATTGGATGTGGTGGAAAGTGGTCAGACTCTGGATCTATTCTGCAGATTAAAAACAACAGGGTTTCCTAATGAAGTGGTTATTGGGCATGAGAACAAGGGGAGTCGGGAAGGGGATGCCTGGGTGGCTCGGTCAGTTAAGCCGCTGCCTTCGGCTCCGGTCATGATCCCAGAGTCCTGGGATAAAGTCCCACATCGGGCTCCTTGCTTGGTGGGGAGCCTGCTTCTCTCTCTCTGCCTCTGCCCCTCTGCCTGCTCATGCTTGTTCTCTCACTCTCTCTCTCTCTCTGATAAATAAAATCTTTAAAAGGAAAAAAAAAAAAAAGGAGTCAGGGAGGACTCCCAGGTTTTTAGCCCGGTGACCGGAGGTGAAGTTAGCATTCCCAGAGATGGGGAGGTGGCTGGAGGGGGCATGTCTGAGGTTTTAAACACAGTCAGCTTGGGCGGGTGAGCCATCTGTAACCCAGCCAGTTTTTTCTGTAAGGACACAGCAGCAGGAAATGGAAAGCGCTGTCTGGTTTGAGCCTCCTGAAAATCTTCCCTCCTCAGGTTTGTTCTCCTCTGGGGATAAAACAAACCGACCAGATCTTTCTCTGCCGTCTCTCCTGAGCACGGCAAGCCTCCAACTGGGTCGGCCTCGATTGGCGGGGAAGCTGGTACCATAAATCAGCGAGTGATGATACCAGGGCCTCAGAGGACGTCTCCTGGTATGAGGCTCAGACAATAGAAGGGGATTCGGGATGAGCTCATGCAGCGGCGGGCACATTAGATTTGCCATAAATTATTACAAAGTAGCAGGAAATCACAGTGATCTCAGCTGAGTGCAGAAGGAACAAGGGGCAGCTGGAAGCGCCCTCCCACGGGTCCTCCCACAACCCCACATGCTCCAAACCTTGCATGCAGTCTGGAGGGTGGGGGTGTGCATGCCCATGAGGGGACACGCCAGAGGAGCCCCTAGACAGACCTGGAATGAATGAGAAATGTGACGGTTTTCTCAAGGACGTGGGATGATGTCCTTGCTTCGCTGCTTAAAAGCTGTACATCCTTGAACAAGTTCCCTAACCTCTCTGAGCCTCAACTTTCTCCTCTGAAAAATGCGCCTGGTAATTGTACCTATTCATAACAGCTGTGCAGGAGGCAGGCTGGTCATTAGTGGCTGTTCCCTAAGCCAGCTGCTGGCTTTCCCATTCTCAGCCCCAGCACATGGTGGGACTGCGTTCCCTGACCCTCTGAGCGCAGATGTGTTTCCGTGACTCAAATGAAAGTGGTCCGTGTCCCTTTAAGAGCCTGTGCCTAAAGCATCTTGATTCACCGAATTACTTCCCTTCAAACGCTGACTCCTCTGTTTACCGAGGGCAGAGCTATTTGTGCTGACCTACCGTGGACAAAAAAGAAACAAACTGTCGCTGTTAGGCTGGGATCTCAGGGGTCATTTGTTACTGCGGCAAAAGCTAATCATCGCTGACTGGTAGAGGATTAAATGAGTCCTCAGAACCCCCAGCAGGCACACAGTAGGCACCACCAAGCGTTAGCTGTTATTATTACTTGAACAATCTCAAAGAGTCATAAGCAAATCTGGACAGCAAGGGTGGCTGACACGCTCTTGGGTGGTCCCCATGACCGCACCTGTTTGGCAGTCACACCTCTCCTGGAGTGTCCCCGGGACCTGTGGCTCCATGCTGGTTTTGGCAAAACACGTAACCCTGTGGGAGGCCCCGGTATAGAGCTGAGGTGGGACTCCAGCCCACGACCAGCAAAGAACCAACAGTGGTCGCCAGCTGGAAGTCAGCGAGAACCAGGAGCCCTCAGCCCAGCAGCTAGGGTATGGCCAACTCTTTCCATCCCTGTAAATCCCTGGCTTACCCAGGACCATCCCGGTCTTAAAACTGAAAGTTCTGACTTCTTGCAAACTGGGATGGTCGGTTTATGAGTCAGCTCAGGCTGCTGTAACAAATGCCACAGACTAAGGCACTTGAACAAGGAAACTTTATTTCTCTGTTCTGGGAGCTGGAGCTTAGACTTGCACATACGAATTTTGGAGGGGACGCAATTCAGCCCAGAACAGTTGGTCACCCTACCTGACAGCCTACAAGAACCCGACTCCCGCCAACAACCGTGTGGTGGGGACTCTGGATGAGTCCCGCAGAGGAACCAGCTAAGCCACGTCCAGACACCTGACCCACAGAAACCGTGAATGTGAGTCACTGTAAGCTGCTAATTTTGTCCTTGTTATTACACAACGGTGGGTAATGAATACATTGAGTTATCAGCACACTTGTCTAAGTCTGTTGCTTTTGGCAGATGCCCAGCACCGAACCCTCTATTTCCACATTCTTGAGACGTTCTTTCAGAAGAGTTTCAAGGACCTGTGTTAGTCTTCTGGTTCCTCTTCTGTTTGACCTGATGACGTGTTCTTCTCTAGGTGGGAGAGTTTTGTTTTATCTAGGTGTTTTCACAAGCTTGGTTAATCGAACAATTCCTTGCTTGCTGGGTTTTTATCTTCTTTCCAGCCACACAGGATGGCTCTTCCCTCCCAACTGCAGCTGGAGGGCAAAGGTCAGCGGTGGCGCGATTGCCACAGCAGACCCCATTCTCTGAGCGTTTTCATAGTCCTCATCACCAATCCAGAGCGTGCAGTATAGGCCCTGAAGCACAAAGATGCCTTTGAAAAGGGGATTCCACGGAAAGCTGCATGTTCTCATCCCTGCTTAGAGTTGCACACTGGGCATGTTGAAGGCACTGATAAGTCCTGCAAGCGGGGGAGGCACCAATGTCTTTTGAGGAAAACTGATCTGCGTATGCTCACACTGCAGGGTAGGTAAAATGATCTCCATTTTCCAGATGAGGACACTGAGGCTTATTCTAGTGCCTTGCCCAAGGTCACCCAGTTGACCCAGCCAGCCTGGGATTCAGATCAGGCTGGGGGACACCAAAGCCTGGAACATCACTGACTCCCATGACCTCTTAAACCAAGCAAGGAATTGAATGAGACTTCCGTGGGTCTTTCAGGGCTGGTTAATGCCAGGAAGTTGCTAGAACAAGGACAGGTGCTAACATGAGGGGCTAGTTGATGTTTTTCTGCTGAAAACAAGTAAAATTCCAACCACCTCCCTTCTCTCTCTTTTTTTTTAAAATTATATTTTATTTATGTATTTGACAGACAGAGATCACAAGTAAGCAGAGAGGCAGGCAGGCAGTGGGGCGGGGGGGAGCAGGCTCCCTGCTGAGCAGAGAACCCGATGAAGGGCTCAATCCCAGGACCCTGGGATCATGACCTGAGTCGAAGGCAGAGGCTTTAACCCACTGAGCCACCCAGGTGCCCCAGCCTCCCACCTGGGTGGCTCAGTTGTTAATTGTCTGCCTTCAGCTCAGGTCATGATCCCGGGGTCCTGGGATCGAGCCCCACATCGGGTTCTCTGCTGGCTGGGAAGCCTGCTTCTCCCTCTTCCACTCCCCCTGCTTGTGTTCCCTCTCTCACTGTCTCTCTCTGTCAAATAAATAAATAAAATCTTTAAAAAAAAAAAAAAGAACTACAAGTACATATATATTTTTTAAGTTGTTGTTTTCTTAAAAAGTATAGCACAAGGTTGAAGGAAGTGGCTGTCTGGGCCCCACTGCCTACTGGAAAGGCATGAGCCTCAGGCTTTCTCCCCTGAGATCTTGCTGGGGGGAATAATGCTGTCATTGATACGGGCCCATATTTGTCGAGCCCTGTGCATGCGTGGGACACATGCTATGCTGAGTGCAGCCTCATTTAGTCCTGAGAAGAACCCTATGAACTAAGAACCGTTAATGCTCCATTTTGCCGATGAGGAAACCAGGGCACTTGGAGGTTAAATATTTAATGCTGGGCAGGAAGTAAGAGCCAAACGGTCTTCAGATGCATCGGGAGGAACTTAAGTGAGATTTCAATGGTCAAGAGCATGAAAGATCGTGAAAGTTGCCAATATGAACACCGCCTACCAGGCTTTGGGTAAAAGAGCAGGTGGTACTGAATGTTCTCCCCGCGTGCCTGGTGTAATCTGTAGTCCCCATGACACTAATATAAGGAAGGAACGTTATCACCATCCACATTTTCTCAGCAAGGAAACTGAGGCACGGAAGGATGAAGGGACGTGCCTAGGGTTCCATAGCTAAGAAGCAGCAGGGCCGGGACTCCAGCCCAGAGCCCTGTGCACAACCTGTCCGGGCTTTACCGAGAGCCAGGCGCCAGCCAGCTTTGTTGCCTTTCTTTCCTGTGTTAGCCCGTTTTGCAAAGGCAGACACAGCCCTGCAAGGTGACAAGGTTTGCTCGGGACCACATGACTAAATAAGCAGCAGACCGGCTATCAGACCCAGAGCCAGTGTTCTCACTACCAGCCTCCGTACCTCGTCCCCTGGGACACCTGATGCCAGGCAACGGGCAAACAGGTTTTGCATTCACTGTGCCACACCCAGCTTGGCAGGACAGGCCCTAACGGACCCCACCCTTTCCAGGCCCATCGCTGGCTCTGTGCTGAGATAATGCTGACCCAAAAGACCAGAGGCAGAAGACAGCTTGGTGCTCTCCACATCTGCAGCTTGCTCAGCATTCTCGCTGAACTTAAAAAAAAGAAGAAGAAAAGGAAAGGGGGAAAATAAAGAAAAAAATGATAATGTTGGGAATCTTTCTTGTAAGCCAATGCAAATCAAATTGGCTTAAGCAAAAAGGGGATTTTTTTTTTTTAGCTCAAGTAACTAAAATTCCAGGAATGGTTCACCTTCAGGCAAAGCTGGATCCAGGAGCTTTGCCTAACCTGTCACCAGGTCTGAGTCTCTCCCTTCTCCCCACCCTACTCTCCAGTCCTCCGTGTTGGCTTCATTCACAGATGCCACATAGTGGCGAGGTGGCTGCTGGGAATTTTGTGTTACGTCCAGATCATTGTCTCTGGAGGTGGCGGGGCATCATCTCTGGCCTGAGAGCAGAGGCCAGAGCCTCTGGTGAAAAGTAGGGCAGTTGCCAGAAGAAGGAGGAACAGATGCTATGAAGACAGACAGGTGTTTGCTACACGAAGAAACAAATCAGCCCTGTGTTCTAGTTCCTTCTGTTTGCCCATCTCTTTCCTCCTTCCTGCCCCAGCTCTCTGCCCTGAGGCTGACCCACACCACCCACAGCCTGCCGTTCTCTGCCTTCTGGATGGATTCGGCCAAAGGGCAGCCCCCACAGAGCCCTGCAGGGGAGTGAGGTCACAGGCTCCCTGGGGCTGGCTGTTCCCCTCCCCCCAGGGGCACCTCTCCAATACCCTCTTGGCTGCTGGGTTTCTGGAACTCTCCCTCCCCTCTTCCAGCCCAGGGTGGGAACATTTCCATTTTTCGCCCAGGATTTCCCCATGCCTGCCCACATCTTTGCAAACAGCCTCTTGATTAGGCCTCCTGGAATTACCCTACGTGACTGTTGCAACATTTCCTGAGGTCTTGCCCCCAAAGAGAAGCAGAGAGGAAATCTAGCCGGGGCTGAGACACCTGCCTTCTCCCATGACCCTCCAGCACCAGTCCTGCCCTTCCCCAAGGCAGAGAGCCAGTGAGCCAGGGAGTCTGGGGGGAAATGCACAAGTTCTAGACAGTAGCACAGCAACATGAATGGGGTTAGTGGCACTGAACTGCACACCTAAAAAGGATGAAAGGGATACATTTTACGTTCTGTATTTTTGGCCATAATATTTTTTAATGTTGAAAAAAACAAACGAACAACCCAGGAGCCAGTGTGCACAATCCGTCCTCCGAGCGGCAGCCGCTCTGTGACCCTGCTCCCCCAGCCCGGGTGCTGGACCCTGCTGCTCGGAGGCACTTGGAAAGGGAGGCAGGCACCTCCGGATCAATGCCGTATTGATTCCTGTTTCATGGGGAGAACAAGGCCCAGGCTGAGCTCCTTCCAGCAGATCTGAACTTCAGATGCCCTCGGGCCTTGAGTACAAAATGACACAAATCATTTCCCACCCGGCCGGGGGCGGGCAGGGGGAAAGGCAGTTGGCACAAGGGAGTCTGGGGAAGAGCCTTGATGCCAAGGTCCAGGCAGATGCCCGAGTTCCCCTTCCCAGGACAGGAACTGACTCATGGTGCCCAGGCTCTCCCTGTGGCAGGGGGAGTGCCCTGCTGCTATGGACAGATGCCTGCGTTCAGCAAACCGAGGATGATCTCTTCTGCCGGGCGCCCAGCAGGCCAACTTCTAGAAGCCACGGATGGAGATGAGGCCAGAGACGGGCTGAGCCACATGCAGAATTCAAAACCTCCTAGTCACCACATTAATAAAACACATAAAGGATAAAGAAACAGATGAATTTAAGTGTAATGTTTTATTTAACCTCATTGAGCCCAAGTGTCATCGTTTTGGCTTCTAATCCGCAGGAAAAATGATTGGTGAGATATTTACATTCTTTTTCCCCCCTGCACGAACACTTTGAAACCCACTGTGTTTTCCACACCTGCAGCCCATCCCACCGTGGCTGCAAATCCCCACTGGAAGCACTGATCTGTACTTAGATTTCCGAAAGCCGGCAGTTAGAAAGGCAGACAGACCTACCCGAGCTATGCCCCAGAGACCTAGACATCTTCCAGGCACCGAACATCAAAAAAGCATTTTCCTTTACTATTTGCACCCACATCATCAAAGCCACTTGTGTGGGTTTTTTTTTAAGTTTAAATTAATTAAAACAAAGTAACATTTCAAATTCCATTCCTCGGTCTCCCCGGCCTCATTTCAAGGGCTCCGTAGCTACCTGGGGCCACTGGCTGTTGTTTCGGGCCATGGCATTCTGAAAGCAGGAGACGGGTGATTAGAATTCGTGGAAATGAGATCATTTCGTGCAAATGGAATCGCGCGGGAGGGCTCGTTCATCTGACTTCTTCCGTGGAGCGTAATTATTCCGAGAGCCGTCCATGTTGCTGTTTGTGTGTGTATACATGTAATTTTTACCAGATGGAGGGAAGTGCCAAAAAGGAAATCAAGCAGAAGGCAAGACTGACGAGGGGTCTGAGCCGTGTTTACATCTGAGGGAACAGTGTCCCGGACAGAAGGAGCAGCCGTGCAGAAGCCTGCGGTGGGAGCCTGCTTGCTGGAACCTGCTGGGTTCAGGGAGCAGGGCAGAGGCCTGCAGAGAGGTGGGGGGGGGGGGGGCGGGGGGGGGGGGGGCAGGGGAGAAAATGAATTGGGGGGGGGATGTCTCAGGACCTTGTGGCATGTTGTAAGGACACAGGCTCCACTCTGCAGGGATGACTGCCTCGCTGGGCTCCAGCACCTGCCGCCCCTGCCAGGTCCATCCTCAGCCCCCGGGCTGCTGGCTTTCCTAAGCCTGTGGAGTCATCAGCATTGTTGCGTGCAACAGTTCGCTCTTGATTCTTGCTGCATAGTATTCCGTTGTGGGGATAAAGCAGCACTTGTTTTTTCCATGCACCTGTTGATGGACCATTGGTCTGTTTCCAGTTGGGGGCCGTTACCAAGAAAGCCCCTGTGGATGTTGACAGACACCAACAGATATGCTTTCATTTCTCTTGGGGAAATATGCAGGAGTGGGATCACTGGGTCACATGGTGGGTGGGTGACTCACGTCTCCAGAAACTCCCAAACTGTTTTCCAAAGTGGTTGCACCATTTTGCATTCTTTCCAGCTGAATATGAGAGGCCTGGGACCTCATAACCTTGCCAACACTTGATAATACCCGTCTTTTCCAATGTAGTCATTCTAGTTGGTGTGCTGTGGTATCTGGTCGGGATCTTGGACTATGAGAGCTTTAAGGTCCAGAGTATTCACTCGTGCCTTTAACAAATATTTGCTGAGCTCCTGCAAAGCACCAGCCTCGATTCCAGGCACAGCTCTGAGCAGGAACAAGCAGTCTCACAGAGTGTGACGTGTTCAGTTTCCTGTACGAGCCTGACGTTTATCAACAGTGAACGCCAGGGGCTTTGAAGGCACAGCTGCTAGAAGGGTGGTGAAGCAGGGAAGCGTCATTTGTCCTTGGAAGGAGGAAATCAGGGCAGGCTCCTCTGAGGAAGTGGCATTTGAGCTGGGCCCTGCCGATGAGTAAGTACTACCTACTTGAAGGGGGGGGAGGTAGGGAAAAGAAGTCCACATAAAATGCAAAAGAGTTGGGATGCTGTTGGCTGCAGGTAACATCTACGAGGAAATTTAATGATCTCCTATGGTAAGAAGTCTGGAGAGCATCAATTTCCAGATGATTTTAGCTCCACAAACTTAGAAGCTTACTGACTTTCTGCTCCACTGTGTTTTGCCTCACAGTCACAAAACAGTTGCTGTGGCTCCAGCCAACACTCCCTCACACACCAGTGAACCATGCAGAAAGGAAGGTGAGGCAGTGAGAAACTTTATTCTCATGTTCTTCTCTCTTGTTAAAGGTGGGAAATCGGCCCCCAGCAGATTCCCCCTAACATCTCACTGGCTAGAGCTGTATCTCATGTCCACCTTGGGTAAACCAGAAATAGGATTTCCTTAGACCTACCTGATGAATGCCCCTGGACAAGGCAGCTCACCATCCAAACAAAAACTCCAGGCTCTTCTGGAAGGGAAAGGGAGGGAATGGTTGCTGGCAAGGTGACGCCCCAGGGCCTGCCTGGCTCACAGATGCCTGTTCAACTGAATTGGCTGCCATCTTAGGAATGTCTAGGCTGCTGACCTGACAGATGACAGGGGCAAAAGCTGAGGAGCAGTCTAGGAGGCCTCATCTCGAACACCAAAGCTTAGTTCTCCAGTGTCCCTCTCCCCACAAGAAGGCCAAGTGGAGGCCACGGCTGGGAGCAAGGGGCATGTTATGGGAGCCCCACCCCTGAGGTTTTCTGAGTGGGGGATCCTGGGCCCCCTGTCCCTACACCCCTGAGACCGCTAGACCAGAGCTGGGGGCACTGGCCCCAGCCCAGTCACCCCTCTACCCTTCAAAGCCCTTTGTTTTCCACTTCCCTATGGGAAACATCTCAGCAATCCCAGAAGCAGTTCAGAAGAGGGAGGTCAGCCTAGAACAGGAACCATCCGATGCTGGCTTCCTCCTCACCAAGCGGGGGGGCTGGGACTCCAGGTGAGTGGATGAAGCATGAGTGAGTAGGTCTGGGTCTGGGGGCAGGGATGTGTGTGCTGAGCGCTTGCCCTCCCTCACCGGGCCAGGATCTGCAAAGGAGCCCAGTGCCCTGAGTTCCCCAGAGGACAGATGACATCAGCTCCCCCACCTCGGGGTCTCTGTCCTCCAGGGATGACAGACAAGAAACAAAGAAACACAGACAGCGATTTTTGAGAACGCATTGGGCGGGGATGAAAGCAAAGCTGATGATGCCTGAGAGGTGGGCGGGTTGGTGCGGTGGCGGCGGGGGTGAGGGGGTGGGGGGTGGGGAGATGAGGGGGGGGGGGGGGGCTGCCTGCACAGCCTCTCTCTGAGCTGAAATCCCGGAAGGGAGGAGGCGGCGGGGCAAAGAGCCTGGGGAAGTGGTTCCAGGTAGAACATGTGTGAGTGCAAAAGCCCTGAAGTGGGAGCTTACTGGCAGGAGGGTCTGTTGGGAGGGCCTGCTGTACTCAGCTCTGTCTGAGTCTGGATGTTAAGTCTAGTCCAGGAGGGCGCCGTGAGCTTTGTTAAAGAAGTTTTACTTTTTCCTGGAAGTCCTGGAGGCAGATGGAGCAGCCAAGAGGCTATCTAAATGTCTAAATAAAAAATGAATTTGAGATTTACCTGCACTGTCGTAGGCGGCAGTAGTTCATTCTTACTTAATGCTGAATAGTATTTCATTGTATGGATATATTTCCGTGTATTTATCCAGTCACCTATTGAATTTGCCCTGGCCTCTTTCCTCACCGTCCCGCCTACAGGCAGATGCAATGACTGGAGCTACAGCAGCCATACTATAACAAAGAGACAAAGTTAGAAGCCACAGTAAGAAAGGTGGTGCAAAATCAGAGGGGTAGGCTGGGTCCCTGAAGACAGTAGCCCTCAACTGCCTACCTGCTTCCAGACTTCTTAAGACTCCTTCATTTAATCAACTCTTAAATGGGTTTTCTGCTAATCGCAGCCAAATCCAATCCAAACTGATAGACCAAGCTAAGTCTGAACTTCTTTCCTCTCTCTCCTGCTGCAGATTTCTCCAGGAGGAGAAAGGAGCGGTGTTGGAGGACTGCACACTTTAGATAGGGAGACAAGATCATCACATTACACAGATAGATGGGGCTGAGTCTTTCTCTGATCTCCTACCGCAAACTTACATACTGTCACATGGGAGTGACCATACCTTCACATTTTTTACATACAATGTAACCTAATCAAGGGAGTGCCTGTCCCATTATATTCACACCTGGGGCAAATGGGGGGTGAGGATTACACAAGGTCGACACACCAGAAAAGGGACATTTGTTGATTGAATAACAATTTGCTGATTGAACAATTGAATAGACACCCTTGCACTCACTCTCCCTTCTTGGGGTCATTTTGGGATTCTGCTCCCACACGGGACAACGCTTTCAGGGGGAGGCCTGGTACAGAAGCAAAACCCCAGGAAGGCCAGTCTCAGGAGGGTGCAGAGATCCCCAGGGTCGTGTCCACCGTCTGACTAGGAATCCTCCACTGGCCAATTTCCAGCACAAGTTGCTGACTCCTCACCCTGTAAGAGGCAGCTGCCCTCCACTGGTCCGGCAGGGCTGAAGGGAAGCAGGGGCACGTCAGGGGAAGGCCAGACTCATGTGCAGAGCCTCGGCAGGGGTCTGGGAGGCAGCTGGCAGGCCCCCCTTCTGGGGTCAGAGGACAAAGGGCCAGGGAAGGGCAAAGTCAGAAGTTAGAATTCCACTGGGCTGCATATAATAGAAAATCCATTTACTGAGTGGGGTGGGGATCCTCAGGGATTCCTAGCGGCTGCAGCATTTAAATGGAGTTCAGAGAGGTTCAGTGACTTGCCCAGGGTTGCACAGGAAGCGGCGGAGCTGAGATTTGAACCCACTTGATTTGACTTTTGTCACTTGCAGCCAGTAAGATCTGATGAATAATTAGGTCGTGGGCCATTCGCACCCACTCTGAATCAACCTGGGGAAAAACGGGTCCTCAAGATGCCCCTTCCTTCTCAAAAATGGGCCAGAGTCCCAGCCCTCCCCTGACAGGAACCCCGGCAGAAGAATACAGCTGGCACCATGCCAGAGACAGATGCACCCAGACAGGTCAGGAGCCCCGGGACCACAAAAGGAAGGGGCCACAGTACTTTCTCACACACCCAACAACAGACCAGGGAGGTCAATGTCCTCTGAAGTCTGAGTCACCAGACGAAGATTCCACTGAATGCCCCAACAAAGCAAAACCACTAAAGAAAAACTCAAGAGCACCCACCCCCACCCCCACCCCCAAACCCGAGCCCTCCCACCCTCCATGATCCCTGGGTTAGTTTGACAGTAACTGAGGAGTGGCTCAAAGCTGGCCTGCTGCTCAAGGACGATCCCGGCCCCAGGAAGTCGCAAGGCCGTGGCCATGAGGCCCATTTTACAGGTGAGGAAACAGAGGACCAGAGAGGTGGCACCACCTACCTGAGGTCACACAGTTCATGAGACAGCAAACTGGGAATAAAACCCAATCTCCCGATACCCTCCAGGGCGCTGAGACTTCTCCCTCTGCTGTAGCGCACCCTGGCGGTTCTTAGCTGCACTGCATTCATCCCCCTGTTTAACGGAGCTCCTCTCTGGATTTCCTCCCCCTGCCAAGACTCCCAGTTAAGGAGATGCAGGTGGGGGCTCCCCCCCCAAGGGGCGGAGTCTGTGGTCCAAGCCTGGCCAATCAGAGTCATTACTAGGACTTGCGTAAGAGTTACCAGAGAGAAAACATCCCATCTTTTCTGCCGGACTCCTACCAAGGGAGATAGGAATTCAAACAGCCCAAATTTATTATCTTCTCCAGTTCTGGAGCTCGGAAGTCTGAAATGGGCCTCGACTGGGCTAAAATCAAAGTATCAGCAGGGTTGTGTTGTTCTTGGTGGTTCTAGGGAAGAAGCGGTGCCTTGCCTTCCTCGGCCCCTCTGGAGTCTGTCCACATTCCGTGGCTCACGTCCCCTTCCAGCTGTGGCATCCCTCAGCCTTTACCTCTGTGCTCACATCCCTCTCTGACTTGGATTCTTCTGTCTCTCTCACTGATGGGGACCACTCTGTTAAATTACCCTTATGATGACCCAGGATCCTTGTCCCATCTCACCTTAACTGAATCACATCTACAAAGTCCCTTTTGTCACAGATTCACGAGTTTGCTGGGATTGGAACATAGGCATCTTTGGGGCCATGAGTCCACCTACTGCAGAGCTCAAAACCATGGAAAGCAGGTATTGAGGTGGAGAGAAAGTAAATCGTGGTAGATGTTTTGAGCCCCTGAGTCAAACCATACCTGAAGATGTATACTGAACTTTTCAGCGATGTGATGATGATTACGTTCCCTCTTTTGCCTGTGGTACTTTGAGGTTTTGTTTTGTTCCCTCTTTTGCCTGTGGTACTTTGAGGTTTTGTTTTGTTTTATCACTTGCAAACAGAGGCCCCTGACTGATTCAAGTCTCCATATGTAAGAACGTCACAATGCGTGGTTACCGGCTTGCAAGTCTCTGTCATGTGAGGCTGAAATCTTTTTTTTTTTTTTTTAAGATTTATTTGTTTATTTGCATGGGGGGAAGGGACAGAGGGAATCTCGAGCAGACTCCACGCTGAGCACAAAGCCCGACACTGGGCTCGATCTCACAACCTTAAGATCACATCCTGAGCCAAAACCAAAAGTCAGTTGCTTAACTGACGGCACCCCCCAACCCCCAGGCATCCTGAGGCTGAAATCCTTTGAGGGCAGAGACAATACCTTATTTAACTCTGTCATCAGACCCAGCACAGTGCTGGGCCCATCGGAGGTGCTGAACCAATGTTTGTTGATTGAATAACAGTTTGCTGATTGAACAATGGCATAAACACCCTCCCGCTCACCCTCCCTCTGCAGCCATCACTAGAGCAAGAGGGCAGAGAGGAGTCTTAGCAGAATTTTCCAGGGGTGAATTGCAGGCCAGTCATTTCCTCTCTGGAGGTGGCAGCTCCCTTAGAGAGAGGCCCTGAGAGTGACCCAGACAGAAGGCCCAGAGAGGCCTGACCTTCGTGGGCAGCCAGCAGGGCCGCCGTCCTGAGGCAGCACTTCCAAATTAATCCCAGGATGGCGGCTGCAGGCCTCCGCCAGCAAATCTATCTGAGTCATTTCTGGTCAGGAAGCACCTCGCTCTTAAATGAGAGTCACAGCAGGTCCCCGTGCACACCCGGAAAAGACAGACGCTTCATTTTCCACCTCTGCAAGGCTGGGCAGCCCCCTGGCCAGGAGGGTTTTCAGAGAGTGAGGAGAGGAACTGAAGAAAAATCTCTCGGGAACACCTGCACGTCTCGGTCCCCAGAACCAAGCTGCTGTTTTAATCAACAGGATCCCCGCCATTGTTGTCCCCATCACACATCTGAAGAATGAGGCCCCAAGAGGGCTCCTTCCCTCTCTCTGCATCCCACCCCAGACATATCTACCTGCTCCAGTCCCACCTCTCACATTAAGGGGACTGGTTTACCCTCTGTGAACCCCAAAGGGCAGGGCTCAGCCTTTGCCACACCTGCACTGAACCCTGCCCTCAACGCTTCGTGCACAGAGGGGCAGCAGTGATGCAGGTCTTTGCACATGCCATTCCTCCTACTTGGAACACTGTTCCCCACACTGTCTGTGCCTCTGATTGGCTACCATGTCCTACTGATGTTCAAGGACAAGTAGAAAGGTCACTGTTTGTTGATGTGGTCAGGAGATTAATAAAAACATTAACAATATACAGACAACGCTTACTGTGTACCAGTCTCTGTTCCGTCCATGAAGACATGTCAGGGACTTACTCTTCCCCCAAAGTCTAAGACGTGAGACAGCTGGCACCTGGCTGCTTGCTTAGCTGTATGAGGCTGGTGCCTTGTGGTCCTCAGGGTGGACTTCCGGGAACCCTGGATTTTAACCAAGTGCCTGCTGTGACCTGTCCCCAGCCCCTGGCAGCCCCCGTGCTCCGTGAGGATGGGGGCCACCTCATTTACCTCTGACCCCAGCACCATCACTGAATGGTTGCATAAACACATAAACAAATGAATAGGCAACCAGGCCATGTGACCTTGGACACCTAAACTTTCCGTGCCTCCGTTTCTCCTTTGTGAAATGGGGATAATAATGGCATCTACCTTGACAAGGGTGTACCTGGGCCCCACCTCTTGAGGGGGGCTCTCATCAGGAATTCATGTAAGAGATGGGGGTGTCTCTTCTCTCTCAAATAAAAAAATATTAAAAGAAAGAGAAAGAGAGGGGGCGGTCTGAACCTGGAAGCCAGTGATTGAGGTCACACTGCCCCAAAGAGGCTGATAGGGGTGACGATTTAACAAGCCCCACCCACTGGGAGCCCATCCATCAGAATGGTGGCAAAGACCTGGGACAGGCGGGGAAGCAGGTGCATGCGCCCTGGGCCTCCGACCAGCCCACAGCAGCACGGTGATGAGCCAGGGGGACCGTACAGGTGCGAGAAGGATGCCCAGGGTGACTGAGTCCCTGGATCTGCGTGTAGCTTTGAGGGGCAGCTGCCAAGCCCGGAAAAAACAGAACGGAGCACACATGTCTCCCCACCCAGCTCAGGCTCCCCACACCTAGGTAGGGGACACTCTGAAGGCTGCCAGGCCCCAGTCCCCGCCAGGCTCTGGCTTCTCCGAGTCAGATAGTGGCTGTGGGAGTGGCAAGAGGATGGCTCGGGACTCCAGAGGTCCAGCTGCTAGAATCTCCCCCAGCCTGGGCTCCCCAGAGCTCCAGGCTCAGAGAGAGCTGCTCCATACCCACATGTCTCTCTGGTTCTGCTTGACAAGTGTGAGATCACCAGGAGACTCCTGGCAGCAAGCCGGTCCTAAGAAACCAAATCTGGATCCCAGCAAATCATAGCCAGGACTTCTCAAGCAGGCCAAGGAGCTGTGGGCGTCCTCTGGCAGAGGAAGGCCTGCCTTTTGGGACAGGAATCCCATCTGCAAGCTGGTCCTGGCAGGCAGCTGGCTGTCACTTGCCTCCAAGGACAGGGAGCTCACTCCTCCAAGTGCAGGATTCGGGACAGTGGATGAGTTTGCCTTTGCAGAGAGGGCTCCCCAGCAGCCATCCGCTCGCCCAGCTCTGCTCGCACAGGGGAGAGCCGCCATCTCTATGCTCGTCAGTTTCCCCACACCCCTGCACCAGCCCCGCAGTCACCGAAACCGGTCCCCAGTTGCCAGGAACGCAGACCCTGGACCTCTCGGGGCTTTCCCTCTTTGTGGAGCTTATGTTCTAGAACAAGGAAGCAGAAACCCCCAAATAATCAAAGAAATAAACCCAATAGCTATAGATTGCATGAAGTGCCTGGGAGAGACAGGACAGACAAAGGACACAGGGCCACCTTGCAAATCCGAGGTTTTGAACTGAAATATTAGAATTTCCAAAAAAAAAAAAATTAGAATTTCCAGGATACTTCCTGGGTTTGGGGAAACAAGAATTTGTCAAAAGGAAAGAAAGAAAGAGAGGGAGGGAGGGAGGCAGGGAAGGAGAGGCAGAAGGGACCATCAGTCTCCATAATTATAATCTAATCTAGGAGTCACCAAACCACCAGCCTGAGCCATCTCCAGCCCATGGCCTGTTTCTGTGAAGCCTAAGTAATATTTCTTACATTTTTAAAAAAAGATTTTTATTTATTTATTTGAGAGAGAGAGAGAGCATGAACAGGGGGAGGGGCAGAAGGGGAGAAGCAGGGCTCAATCCCAGGACTCCAGGACCGTGACCTGAGCTGAAGGCAGATGCTTAACCGACTGAGTCACCCAGGCGCCCCTTTACATATATATATATATATATATATATATATATATATATATATATATATATTTCTTTTATTTCTTACATGCGTAAAGGACTGTAAAAAGCTAAACAAACAAAAAACTAAGAAAATGCACAGCCGAAACCTTATGGCCCACGGAGCCCAGGGCATTTGCTATCTGGCTCTTTATGGGAAATGTCAGCCTCCTCAGATTCTTCCCAGGTTTTGCTCATCGACAGCTTCCCTGGCCCGCTGGGAAATGCAGAATGAAGGGACAAACCAGACAGCCGAGAATTTTCCATTTCTGCCTCCAAGGCTGAGTGCCATCCATCATAAACCTCTGAAGGCCGAGGCCCAGAAGGTTAAGTGATTCCTGCTCTGGCTCAGTGAGACGAGGTCGGGGGCCACGGGAGAATGGATGTCCTCACACACCAAAAAGAAAGGAGTGGTCATGCAGCCTGTCCCACTATCCATTTCTCATCAGCTTTTTAGAAAGCCAGGGAATTAATTTTCCTTGTTCACACATGCCAGGATTAAGAGGACTTCTGTTCTATGAAATAAGGGGCGAGCAAAGGCCTACTTATGAGTCAGGGCTCTTGGTTTCAAGTGACAAAATCCCAATTCAAGTTGACTACAGCAACAAAGAGAATTTATTGGCTCATGTTACTGAAAAGTCCAGAATTGTATGAGCTTCAGGCACAGCTGCATCCAGGGGTTCAAAATAGCACCATCAGGACTCATTCCCTGTTTCTTCTGGGTTAGTTTCGATCTTGGGAGGCCCTCCCCTCATGAGACAAGATGGCACCAGGGGCCCAGATCCCCTCCACTTGCCAAGCCCAGCAGAAAGATGTGCTGCCCTCGATGGTTCCCAAACTGAACCTCACTGAACCCTGCCTGGATCACTGACCTCCTCTCTAACCAGTGATGTTGGCCAGGGGGTGAAATGATCTGATTGGCCAGATTTGGTCATGTGCTTCTCAGGGAGCCAAGGTGGGAGGGCTCAGCCCCACCTGAGGTGCAGGTGCTAAGGGGAAAGAAGAGAACCAACAAGGTCAGGGGGCCCCTAGCAGAAGGAGGAGCCAATGCTGAGCCATCAAAGGCCACCACTGTCCCCACGGAAGCCAACTGATACTTCTCGGGCCCCATTGCTCAGTTTCATTACCACCCATTTCACAGTCGAGTAAACTGAGATCCTGGAGGTAAAATCAGTCTCTCAAAGTTACAAGCTTAGTTCGTGATTCATCCTCTGACCCACACTGACCTTCCTGAATCTCCAAACCTGTCCTCCAAGAGCCTAATGACCCTGCGTGTGTCCGGTGTGCCATAAAGGTTCAGCAGATCAAACCATTGTTCAACGTCTGCCCCCCCGGTGGACCACAGGATGCCTGAGCCCCTGTCTGTCCTGTTCACCGCAGCATCTGAAACACGCAGCACATAGTAGTTCCCCCACAGGCACGTGGCAGACGAATGCACATAGCCTTAGCATTCGGCACACAGTAGGTGCTCCATGAATAGTTGATAAACACCCGTGTGGATGCTCCACAGACACCTGGCAAATGAATGAAAGCATCTCAATGAGCACACACAGTAGGCGCTCCACAAATAGTGGGTCGGCGAACATAACCTTAGCGTCCACGCATAGCAGGTGCTTAACGGACGGTTGGTGAAGACATGAATGACTCTCAGTGGAAGCCAGGCTGCCTGATTGATCGAAATTTTGAGATCGTTTACAAGATTGGTGGAGACAGAGATGGGGGAGGGAGGGAGGAATGAATGAGCCTTGAGGGCTCGGGGGAGGGTCCTGGATTCTTCTGGGAGGTCCTAGACAGTGAGAGCTTTGGAGAGCAGCACGCAGCTTTGGAAAAGAGACGCTGAGTCTTTGTGAGCCAGGAGAGGGGGAGGTGGGGCGGGCAGGAGGAAGCCTGGTCAGCCAGGGCCCAGCCAACCGGCTGTGCCAGGGACACGGCGCCCCGCCCCGCCCCAGCCCGCCTGCCCCTGACCTTGCCTCATGCCACAATAGAGCATCCATTGTAAGTGGGTAATTGGGTTCGGTGCATCCCCTCCCCCAGCTGGGGTGGAAGCAAAGGGAAACACAGTCTGCTTTCTCTTTGTTACAGCGGAGAGGAGCCGGCACTCCCTCCTCTGCCCCCACCCTGGCCCTGCTGAGCCGCTGTGACAGTCCTTGGCCTGGATTAGAGCTGCCAGCCCAGGCTATCTAACCTGGGAGAAACGCCCGACCCAAACCTAAAAACAGTCTATAGGGCCTCATGGCCTTGGTCCATATCCTCCCTTACGTGAGCCAGAAATATGGCCCTAACCGGAGTCTCTCCACACAAACCCAGGCTCCTCTGTAGCTGTGTGACCTTGGTCCAGTCAGTCAACCTCTCTGTGCCGGCTTGCTTACCTGTAAAACAGGGATGACAGTACTGGGGAGAGGCTGTAGGAAGGCTAGGATGTGTTCATCCCGGCGGGGCTCTGGACCCATATGGGGAGCTGGAGACTCCCGGTCTCAGCGTATTTTGCAGAGTTGGGCGTCTCTGCCCCAGACTACTTTGAGGTAGGGGAGAAGGAGCAAATGCTCAGGGGAGCCTTCCGCATGAGCCCCAGGGCTGTCTCTGCTCTGTCCACTCACATCCAGAGCACCTACTGAAGGTCTGGTGTGTGCCCACCTTGTGCTGAGCGGGGAGGAGCAGGGAGGGGAGGGAAGAGACATGAAGGTTTGGACTTGGCCTGGGAGGGGCTGACGACCAACTGAGCTGTGTTGGAAGGCAAACGGGCTCTGGGGATGTGTCCCGAAGCCCCCACATTCTGTAGGAGATGAGGCAATGCAGCAGGTGCGGGGGGGGCTTCCTGGAGGAGGCAAACTAGGTATGAATCCTGCTTCTGCCAGGGATCTTGGGGAGGTGCCTTCACCTCTCTGGGCCTTGCGACCTCAGCCCCAGCCACCCAGGCCTATAATGGAGAGGATTAGGCCATTCATAGAGAAACCAAGACATCTTGAACTTGGCTTTTGTTGGAGGAAATCCCAGTAGACCTTGGCCTGGATGTCCGAATGACCCTGCCCAAGGCCCTGAAGGTCCAGCGACAGACGGACCTGCACTGAGGCTCCAATCCCAAACCCCTGGAAACTCAGGCAAGTCAAATAATGTCTGAGACTCGGTTTCCCCATCTGTAAAATGGGACACCAAGAACCAGCGTGACTGTGTGTGCTTCAGCTGGCCTAGACTGCTCTATAAACCGTAGCAACTACTCCTAATTTCTAGTGCCAAAGGGTGTGTGAAAAACTCACGGTGACCAACCAGGCACCAGAGGCCGGGGCTGACTTGTGGGGACCGTTCAAGACCCCTACCCCCTTTCAACAAATAACCTTGGATGTAGCAGTAGGGTCCACAGAATCAGGTTCATCCTAATCTCATGATTCACTCCCACCATTGACAGGTACTTGCTCTAACTTTATAGGTTTGTACGTTTCTTCATTTCTTTTTTTTTTTTTTTTTAAGATTTTATTTATTTGGGGCAGGCCCAAGCAGGGGGAGTGGCAGAGGGAGAGGGAGAAGCAGGTACCCAACTGGGCAGGGAGCCTGATGTGGGACTCGATCCCAGGACCCTGGGTTCATGACCTGAGCCGAAGGCAGAGGCTTAACCAACCGAGCCACCCAGGTGCCCCAATTTCTTCATTTCTGTTTGTACTTTTAAATTTCTTGTTCCATAACATCACGGACAGTCCTGGTTCTCCTCCCACTGTGCGGGCACCAAAAGCAGGACTCGTGCAGGGACCCATGTGCCCCCCAGCTCTCCCCAGAAGTGAGCACCTTCCCCGATTTCGTGCACATCCAAATTGTCCTCACCTGCGGCCAGGCTCACCGTCCGGGATGTGCGATCATCATTCCCTTGCTTTTCTACGTACACATTATCGGCGTGCGTGCGTGTGGGCCTCGCGGGCTACTCACACGCGTGTGCTCAGAATCACTTGTGAAAACAGATTCCAGGCCTGCCCCCCAGGGTGTCTGATCCCCAAGATCTGGAGTCGGGCCTGAGAATCTGCATTTCTAACAAGTCCCGAGAGGACGCTGTGGCTCTGGGGCCACACTTTGAGACCCATTGCCCTCAGTAACGCAGTACTGAGCTGTAGCTGTTCAACTTCCTGCCCAGAGGGTGGTGTTGTATGTAGCCTCCTGTAGCTAGATGTCCTGGTTCTACCCCCATGATTCTCGACCGGGGTGATCTTGCCTCTGGAAGGGGACACTGGGCAATGTCTGGAGCCACCTCTGATTGTCACAGTGGCTGGGGGTGGGGGTGACATGCTACTGGCATCCAGTGGGTGGGCATCAGGGACGCAGCAGAGCCCTCTCAGGGTCCGGGACGGCTCCCTGCCACTGAGATGATCCTGCCCCCAATGTCAGCAGTCCCGGGAGAGATGGAAACAGAGGTCCACACAAGCATCCGCACACAGATGTTCACAGCAGCCCCATTCACAACAGCCCAGCAATGGGGACAACCAAAATGCCCACCAACTGAGAGGCGTATACACAAAGCGTGGCCCCTCCATCCAACGGACTATGATTCAGCGGTGAAGAGTGACGCTCTCGCACAGATGAACTTGGGAGGCCTCACACTGAGTGAAGGGGGCCAGACACAAAGATAGCATGCTGCGTGATTCCACAACTACAAAGTGTCCAGAAAGGGCCAATCCACGGAGACGGAAGGTAAGACTGGTAGCTGCTGGGGCCTGAATGCTGGGCCACACGGTGTGGCCACTCAGTGGGTTGCAGTTTCCTTTCTGGGAGAGGAAAATGTTCGGAAATTGATTGTGGTGATGCTTGCACAAGTCTGCAAAGACGCTAAGATCCACTGACTTGCGTGATCTGTGATATGTGAATTATGCCTCCACGCAGCTGCCGTTGAATAGTAATAAGGAGAAAACATAAGAGCAGCCAAGTCGGGAAACTCTGCTGTGCACTGCATCATTAAGATGGCCAGGAGATGGTGTGCGTTGGTTTCCACGGCTGTGTAATATTGCACCCTGTGAACGTGCCACAGTGTATCCATTTTCCTTCCCAGGAAGACTTTGGTTGGTTCCAGGTTTTGCTACAGTGAACAGCTGCTGGACTGGGGCACTTGGGCATAGCACCTCAGAGAAAGACTGCTGAGTGGCAGGAGATAGGAAAATTCAACTTTATTTAAAAAGAAAAAAATGCCAGCCTTACGTTGAGCTCTTCCTACTTGTACCAGGTGCGGGGCTAAAATATCCACCTGTTTTCTCATTGGGCTGTACCTGCAATGCTGTTATTGGGTCCATTTCAGAGATGAGGACACAGGCTCAGAGAGCTGAATTACCCGGCCTGGCCCAGAAGGGGTAGACCAGATGCAGCTCCTCGCCGCGCAACCTACGGCTATCTCCCTTTCAAGCCTGACAGTTGGCTTCTCTTTTCCAAGCATGTGCTTGGCGGGGAGGAGCCTGGTCCAGGAGCAGTTCTGAAGAATTCACAGCCTCTTCCAGCCGCGCCTGTGGTGGGGGGCCGAGAGTGGGTGACAACTTGTTGAGAAAACAGCTTTTGTTTCTGAGACATATGTATGAAGAGCATCAGGGAGGCTTCCCGGGGGGCAGCATGCAGAACTTTCTAGAAGGCCTGGTACAGCTAGCTCACACATCACAGCCATCTACTCATGCCCCCAGAATCTGCCACCACCCCAATTCCTCCTCCCTGCCCCACACTCAAACCCACACGATGCCTGCACCCCAAGCAAGGCACAGGTAAGGTCTGCACACAGCAGCCTTCATTCCAAATCACACTGTTATCGGGGACTTGCTGTGTGACTAGGGCTCGGGGACTTGATGTCTCTGAGCACATCTCCTCACTCAGTAAAATAGGAATATTGATCCATGTTTGCAAGATACACAAATTTCTACCTCTTTCCAATCAACGTAGAGCAAATCCCAAGCTCTCGTCCTTCCAAGATGATAGAAAATCCAGTCTCCATCTTAGGACTAGGACTCCTCCACGCTGGGTTGCATCCGAGACCAAACGTCTGAGAGGGCCCTCGGGTCACTGCACCCCACTGAGGACCCTGGAACGCTCGGATCAGGGCCCATGCAGCCCCACCTGGTGTGAAACTCTCCAGCATCTGCGTTGTGTGGGCTTGTCCACACAAGCAAGGATGGGGCTTGTCCACACTGGGGCCTCTTTGCTTAGAGCACCCCCTTCCTGGCCCCTGTTGCAGTTTCTAGATCCTGTCACCTCCCTGGGGCACCTCCAGGGAATGAGGTCAACAGGACTGCCTCTTCCCTGCCGACCCCAGCCTGTGAAAACCTCGTTCCCTCTCTTGCTCCCCCTCCAGAACCAAGAGCAGCTTCTCCAAGAGCTCGGGATGCTTTCTGTCCCGCTGTGAGCAAACTGCCACTGGACCATGGCTGCTGAGCCAAGGACACGCCTCCCAGCCCCCCTGGCTCCGGTAGGAAGGCAAGCAGAAGCCATTCTCATGTGCGCAGTTTCCGTGTTAACTGCTTACCAGGAAATGCCGGCCGCCCCCTTCTGGGGGCTGGATGTGGATCCGGCTTTGTCTCCACCCCACCCATGCCATGAAGGACCATGTCCTAGGGGTGCTGGAATGAGATGGGAGGGCCAGCCCCACCCCCTCCCGGGACCGCAGAACTGAACTCCCAGTTTCCCTGAGTCCACACCTCCCTCAGTGCTCTTCCACTGAAGAGAAACAAGCTTTTCTCTTGTTTCATCCAATGTGTTTTGGGGCGGGGTTCTTTTACAGCAGCTGAGCCTCTACCCTAATACATGGGATTTTCATAAAAAGTATGTGATGGTTAATTTTAATGCATCGACCTGACTGGAATGTGGGCTGCCCAGACATTTAGCTAAACATTACCCTGGGGGTGTCCATGAGGGTGTTTTTGGATAGAATAGCATTTGTTTTGTTTTGTTTTGTTTTCAAAGATTTTATTTATTTGCCAGAGAGAGAGCACAAGCAGGCAGAGAGGCAGGCAGAGGGAGAAGCAGGCTCCCTATGAGGCTCAATCCCAGAACTCTAGGATTGTGACCTAGGCCCAAGGCAGATGCTTCACCAACTGAGCCACCTAGACGTCCCTGAGATTAACATTTGAATTGGGAGACTAAGTAAAGCAGATTGCTCTCCCTAGGGTGGGTGGGTCTTGTCCAATCAGTTGAAGGTCTGAATAGACCAAAAGGGTGAAGAAGGGAAAATCTGCTCTCTCTGCCTGTCTTCAGGTTGGGACCTTGGTCTTCTCCTGGCTTTGGACTCAGATTTGGACTGAGGCTTACACCATTGGCTCTCCTGGGTCCAGTTAGCAGATAGCAGACTGAAACTTCTCAGCCCCCATAACCACATGAGCCCACTCCTTATAGCAAGTCTCTTTAGAGAGAGAGAGAGAGAAAGAGAAAGAGAGAGATCCTGTTGGTCTGTGTCTCTAGACAGCCCAAATTAACACAAAGCAGATAAGTGGGCTGTCTTCCAGAAGCTTCTACACACTGCTTGGTGCCGGTGGCTCAGTCAGTTAAGCATCTGCCTTCAGCTCAGGTCATGATCTCAGGGTCCTGGGATCGAGCCCGGCAACCGGCTCCCTGCTCAGTGGGAAGTCTGTCTCTCCCTCTCCCTCTGCCTGCTCCCCTCCACTCATTCTCATATTCTGTCTCTCTCAAATAAATACGTAAAATCTTTTCATTTTTTTAAAGACTTTATGTATTTATTTGACACACAGAGAGAGCACAAGTGTGGGGAGCAGTAGGCAGAGAGAGAGGGAGAAGCAGGCTCCCCACAGAGCAGGGATCCAGACGAGGGGTTCGATCCCAGGACCCTGGGATCATGACCTGAGCCGAAGGCAGACGCTCAACCGAGCCACCCAGGTGCCCCAAATAAAATCTTAAAAAAAAAAAATCAAAAAAAGATGAAGGACTAGATACCATCTTGGAATCAGAGGAAGGAAAGTTACAGGGGGAATAAACATGAATGAATACCTCGGTAAAGATTCCTGCCTGAAGTTAACAATACCGTATTGTATATTTGAAAGTTGCTAAAAGAGTAAATCTTAAAAGTTCTCATCCTGAGGAAAAAAAACAATTGTAGCTGTGTGTGGTGCTGGATGTAACTAAACTTACTATGATGATCATTTCGTAATCTACACACATGTCAGGTCTTCAAGCTGTACGCCCAACACTACAACAATGTCATATGTCAGTTACATCTTAATAAAACTGGGGGAAATTCAAGAAAAAATTTTAAAAGAATCCTGCCACAGTCGTGCCGACCATGGTGGAGCGGGGGTTGTCTGGAGGGTTAAGGGGTTAAAGCATGTGGGGCGGTTGGCCCAGGAGGCCTGGCACATGGTGAGTGCCCGGCAGTAAGCAATGACCCCTGGGGACAGCAGCCCTGGGCACTGAGAACCTGCCTGTGACATTTTCCAGGGCACGTGATATTGGTGCATCATTTAGCAATTGCGACAAGTAACTACTGAGCATTCATTGTGTACCAGGCACAGTTCTAGAATCTGGGGATACAGTGAGAGGTAAATACCAGGTCCCAGCCCTCCCTGGGCCGAATTTGGGGGCCTGGAGAGCGGCCACCCTAGGTGTTCTTTAAATGGGAGCCTGACCTGCTTCAACATTGAGCAACAGAGAGAGGAAATGCTGTTCACTGAGGTTTGCAGCAGAGGGAGTGATGTGAGGGAGGGTGACCAATCTGGCCTGCAGGTAAGGCATGGATTAGCAGCAGAAAATTAGCATCTCCGGGAGGGAGAAGACAAACCCGGGGTTCTAGAATGGCCCGGCAGGAGGGCCCTCTGATAAATAAGGATGCTTCCGGCTTTCATGCTCACAGTCACACACTAGGATCCTTCTCTATGCCCATCCCCAGCCCCAGCAGTTTGGCCCGGCCAGTGAGACATGAGCGGGGGTGATGTAAGCTGCTCGCGTGAAGGCACCGTAAGAACCCGTGGAAAATCTGCCCCACGCCTGGGGACGCTCCACTCTGCAGTCGGGATGCTCGGTCCGTCTGGCGGGCCGAGTGTGGACGCGCGGAGCAGAGCCTGCAGCCGACCCCCGGGGAAACGTGGAACAGGAATGAGGGAAATGTTGCCTGTTTCCAGCCAGGAGATTGGGGTGGGGGGCTCACGGGGGTTGGGGGGGTTGTTTGTTACTTGCAACATAAGTAAGCGAGCGCTGACCGACACTGGTCCATTTCACAGGTGTGAAAACCAAGTCTGGAAGAGGCCACAGAGCGTGCCCAAAGCTAGGGTCGGCCCACTGCTGCGACCTTTCCGGAGACGAGGCGTCTCCAACCTGAGCCACCCCCGCCAAACCCCTCTCTGCTCACCCCTTCAATTAAAGCCAATTTCAAGGTCTCCTGGTTTCTAAATGAACAGCCCTGATCGTGTTCGTTAAAGGCCCTGTCTGCTCAGGCTGCTCATTTTATCAGGAGCCGCCAACAAGATAAATGGCCCTGTAACTTATTGTCCCACCGCAGAGCCCCTCGCAGCAAGTGGCAGCACAGATGCCAGGAATAAATCACATCTGATCTTCCGAGAGGCGGGCAGGGCTCCTGGGAGGACAGCGGAGGTAGGGGGAGGCCTGGAGCAGCTGTGGACCCAGGGGGCTTCCCTGAGGACTGCAGAACTGCAGGGGTAGGGGGGAAGTGTGGGCTGATGGGGGGTTGGGGGGGTGGGGGGCAGTTCTCAATTAGGACCCAGATGTCTGGAGTTAGCATTGCTTTTTCCCCCTGCCCTCTTCTTCTTCTTTTTTTTTTTTTTTAAGATTTTATTTATTTATTTGAGAGAGAGAGAACATGAGCAAGGGGAGGGGCAGAGGGAGAAGCAGGCTGCCCACTAAGCAGGGAGCCCGAGGCGGGGCTCCATCCCAGGACCCCGGGATCGTGACCTGAGCCAAAGGCAGACGCTGGACCCACTGAGCCACCCCCGAGCCCCAACTCTGCTCACTTCTTAAGATTCAATAGCACCCGCTTCTTCAGGTAAGCCATCTCTCCTCTGCTGTCAGTCCCTACAGTTCACATCAGGACATCCTTCTCCCAGCAACAGGGGGTGGACATGTGATCTAGCCTGGCCAATCGCAGCCCTGTATCTTGTCACCGCTGTGAGTGATTGGGGACGCGGGGCGGGGGCGGGGGCGGCATACACACCAGGGGATGCGACTCAAATCTCCACTTTGGTGGAGACTCTAAGAAAAGCCAAGTCCTGGGGCACCTGGGTGGCTCAGTGGGTTAAAGCCTCTGCCTTCGCTCAGGTCATGATCCCAGGGTCCTGGGATCGAGCTCCACTTCGGGCTCTCTGCTCAGCGGGGAGCCTGCTCCCCCGCCCCACCCCACCTGCCACTCTGTCAAATAAATAAATAAAATCTTAAAAAAAAGAAAGAAAGAAAAGCCAAGTCCTTTTTAAACAGAGCTTGCTTGCAGAAGGAATGTCTTTTTCATTGTACCATCTCAGGCTTCCAGTACAATCACAAGCTCACAGTAGTTGCTCAATAAAAACAAGCCAGGTTCTCGTCTGGGCTTGGACACGTTCACTCTATAATGTTGAGAAGCTCTGCTCATCTCTTTGGGCCTGTTTCCCTGTCTATGGAACGAGGTTAATAATAGCACTTACCAAGAGCTGGTTTTATCTGTTAGCTATTGCCACCAGCATGCTGCATAACAAATAATCCCTCAACTCAGTGGCTTTACAACAACAATCACGTGGGGTTCCTGGCTGGCTTTAGGAGGGAGAGAGAGAGAGCACAAGCAAGGGAGCAGCAGGCAGAGGGACAGAGAGAAGCAGGCTCCCCGCTGAGTGGGGAGCCAGACATGGGGCTTGATCCCAAGACCCCAGGATCACGACCTGAGCCAAAGGCAGGCACCCAACTGACTGAGCCACCCAGGCGTCCCGGAGCAAGCCAGTCTGGTTCATGGGTTTGTAAGTTCGAGCCCCACATTGAGTGTAGAGATGACTTTACAACAAAATCTTTTAAAAAAGACAAAAAGAAACCCATGATGCATTATCATTTACACCTCTGCCCGTGGGCAGACCCAGGCCGGGCTCGGCTTCTCCACCCATCCCTCCACCTCCTTGGACCCGTGAGTGCCAATCCAGGGTATGTGTGTCTCCCATGATGGCAAAGCTGCAGGATAGGGCAAGGTCCCTTGAGGGTTAGGGATGGTACTGGAGCAAATTCACTTCCAACAAAACAAATCAAAGCAAGTCGCTCAGCCACACCCAAAGTCAAGGGGCAGGGAAACGCACCCAGCTCTGTTGGTGGGGAGAAGTGTCGAGTCACACGGCAAAGGGCATAGCTGTGCCCTCTGTGCAGATGGGATGACCTTTGCTAGCAAGGTGTGTCCTTGCTCTGCACCCGCCTTTACCCCCAGAACGTCACCTCCCCCGTCCCCCAGCACAAGGTTCTTCATCAGCTCTGCTCCCTGTGTCTCCTCCAGCACCTAAAACAGGGCCTGGGGTGGGGGGCACCCAGCAAATACTTATCTAAAGACGGAGACGCTGCCCCCAAGCTCTCTTGCCCAGCCCTGTGGTCCTGGGGAGGGCTCACCTTGGCGGCTCAAACCCATCCCCCTGGATCAGGTCGTTCAGGTTCAACTCTGCGCTGAGGTCACAGATCTCTCTGGGCTGAGAAGGAAGTGTCCTGAAGGGCCCCAGGACAGACGGCTGCGGCTGCGTGCTTGGCGCAGCATCCCTGAGGCCACAGTGCTGCCCTGTGTGGTTTGCCTTGAACCCTCTCTCCTGTCTCTGAAAATAGCAAAGTCACAGAGCCCCATGCCCCCTCCCTGTCCGCCCTTCCCCCGCGGGGTGGGGGAGCCGCCTCTCCCCACCGCATCCATCTGGCCCTCAACACTGGCAAACCCCCCCCCCCCCCCCGGGTGGACTGGGCTCCCCCCTGCCTGGCAGCAGGAAACCTCTCCAGTCTGCCCCCGCGCTGCACACTTCAGCACAAAAAACCTTCCCCCTCTCCAGGCCCAGCCGAAAGAACCAAATGTTCCTCTATTATGCAAGCTCGTTTCTCTCTTCCTGCCGGGCCCAAATTGCATCTGCGCAGGGGAAGAGGAGGCTTGGCCAGGGAGGCCTCTGAATCAGGGCGTTGAACATCTGCGGAGGCAGGAAACCTCCCTCCTGCCTTGCCCACGGCTTCACGGCCCCACGGGCAGCGGCCCTGACCCCTCCTGACCCCCAGGCTGGCCCCCGAGCTCCAGCCCAGCCCTCCCTGGGGCTTCCCGGGCCCTGATCCACTCTGGGTATGTTCTGATAGAGAATAAAGTCATCTCCCTCAGCCACCTGTCAGCTACAGCACATGCCACCCCTGGGAACGGCGTGGGGGAGCGGTGGGGGAGGGGTCCAAGGCATGACCATCAGATGAGAACGTCGCCTAAAACAGCACGTGGGTGTTCTTTACTAAGTTCGTGTGCCAGGCACTGTGTGTGCTCTTTTCCTCCTTCCTCTCTACGAATCAACACCATTAGTTATACCCATTTCACAGAGGACAAAACTGAGCATCGGAGCAAGTGACTCGTCTGGGAAAACCCAACGAGGAGGCAGCAGAGCTGGGCTCTAAGCAGGACCACTGGACCCAGGAGCTTGCCCCATGTACCCGATGCCCTATCAGATGTGCGGACCCCTGTTCTTGTCCCGAAGGCTTCCCGCCGTGAGGCTCCAACACAGCACCTCCAACCCGGGAGTCCCGCCGGCCGGCTTCCTCGCAGAGGGGCTGAACGAAGCAGGATCCCGAAGCGGGTATCCATACACCCACGTAGGCGGCAGCACTGGCCACGACAGCTGTCCGAGTGTCCGTCCGCGGATGAATGGACGAGAAGGTGCTCTGCCCGCACAGCACGGTGTGATTCAGCCTCGGAAAGGAAGGCGCAAGGATGAACCTGAAGGACGTCGTGTTGCGTGAGAGAAGCCAGGGAGGAAGGGCAGCTGCACCGAGACACGAGGCAGGCGGAGGCATCGCGGTCACAGAGACAGGATGGGGGCTGGGCGCGGGGGTGGTGGGTGAGGGGCTGGGGTGCTGGCGTTTCGTGGGGACGGGGTGTCGCTTTGATAGATGAAAAGGGTTCCAGAGGTTTGACAACCCTGTGAATGCATCTAACGCTGATGGTCTGCGCTACATAGGGGAAAGACGACACGTTTTGTGCCACCACGATAAACACACGCTCGCCAGCACCCCCCGTCTTCGGGGCCATCAGAAGAATCAATGCAGGTGTGCGGCACTTTCTAGCCACCTGCTGTATCTTGTAAGAACTTGACTCAAACCGTGACAGATCGCCTTGAGGATCCCAATGCCACGAAATTCCACGTTCCACCCCGTCTCTGCGCCCTTAGCCCCATGGCTTTCGGTTCCTCGCACTAAGGAGGGAAAGTTTATTTCCCCGGCCCTCGGGTCTGAACCGACCACGAGACTGACCCCCGCCCATGGAAGTACGGGGCAGGGATGCTGGTTTCCCGTGAGGCCACGCCAGGCATGCCACTCTCTGGCCTGCTGCTGGAGGAAAGACCGGGAGAGCAGTGCAGAGGCCCCCCACCCTGTAATCCCAGCTGAGGTCACCCTCTCTCTGTCAGCCACCAGCCAGCCATCCCAGACGTGCACCTGTGCCCGGCTGAGACAGAAGACAGCCAGCGATGCCCCACCTGAATGGCTGGCCTGCAAACTCATGAGTCAAAGATATGCTTCTCACGTGAGGTCATGATATTTGGGGCAATTTGTTACGCAGAGTTATTCTGCCGATAAGTGACTCATATAAACTCACATAAAAGGCCTCATTCCATTCATTCACGCTTCACCTGTTGCAACAGACACGTGTTCAACACCAAGTGTGCATCCAGGAACAGAGCTACCCTCGTGCCACCCAGAGCCGAAAGGGGGACATAGACCAAGACCCAAGCAGTCATGTTGGTGTGATTCAGAGAAGGGCCAAAGTGTAGGGGCCACGGGGGGAAGAACATATCCAAGGCTTGGGAGTCAGGGAGGACTTCCTGGAGGAGGAGTGGATGGAATGGAGGCCTGAAGAAATGGGAGGCAGCCAGGTTGAGGGTTGTGTGTAGGCAGGAGCATAGAAGGACGCCCCAGGCGGAAAGAAGGGGTAGAGGCCTCTGCTGGGGTGGAAACGGAGCCAGCCCCTTAGAGGAACTGCAAGGACTTTGGGAAAGCTGTGTTGGAACCCTGGAGAGGGTGGGACTTTGTCTGGAGGGCCCAGGGGGATTTCGGGATCAGCTGCAGGATCAGCTGTGCACTTGAGAAAGATCACTCGGGGCAGCGGTGCTGAGGAGCCGACAGCCTGGCAGGCGACCCGGCCGGCACAGCCGTGCAGGCCACCTGCAGAGCTACAGGTCCCCGTGCCAAAGTTCAGGGCAGCGGGTCCCCGATTGCCAGCAGCGGCAGGGGGCCGAGTGTCTCAGCGGTCCCTTCTCGGGCCGGCTCCCGCTTGGGCAGCGATGCAGAAACTGGGGTTGCCCCAGGGTATGCCTCTCCATCATCGTGCCCACTCCCCAGGGAGCAGCGCAGTGGCAGGAAGGAGGACCTCTGCCAAACGTCGGCCCTCTCCCCACCCAATCAGCAGGCCGCCTCCAGCTGCCGAAGACGCCCTGCCCAATCGGGAGCCAGGACCCCCCCACACCCCCCAACAGGCCACTGCCAGCACACACCTGTGCAGAGCGAATTTGCGGCTGAAGACAGCCAGCCCCACCCAAACGTGGCCACCCGGCCAGGCCACAGGCACCTCTGCCCCAATGTCCCCCCACTCCGCCAACCTGGCAAGACCCTACATCCATCAGACGGGCTCATCGCTGGCATCCATCACTCCGGAAAAGAGAAATAAAGACATTGCCATATCGTTGTCCCGGGATTAATGTCCCTGCTGTGAAAACAAACGTCGCGTCTTCCCACCAACATTTATTTTTGATAAATGCTGTGACTTTGCCTTGACATTTCGGAAGCAGCGGGAGACCATTACCCGGTGACAATGTTCTATTCCACTGACATTATCTCTTAATTATAATATGCAAGTAATGCTGAAAAAAAAAATGGCCCATAAACAGCTCATTTGGAGTTGCTGCATTCTGTGCTATGGGGAAATGCTGAACGATTTCATTCAGTGCTTGCAAATGAGGGAGACAAATGGATATCTTGGGGCCCTATGTGTGTCCTGCCTCTTCAATGACAAAGCTCACAGGACGTTGGGAGGTGGCAGTGAGGGGAGGGTTTCAGGACAGCTGCTGGGCTCCCGTCTCCCTCCCCCAAACCAGGGGGCACCGAGGAGCAGCCCACTGACTCCAGTCCCGTGAAGCGAGCTGGCAGCACGGAGGAGACAGGCAATGATTTTTTTTTTTTTTCTTTCAGGAAATTAATTCCCTCCAGGGGTAAGGAGGTCAAGGAAGAGCGTCTGGAGGAAATCCCATTTTGCAACTCCTTTGGGTCCTTGGGAGTGGAAGAAACATTTGCCAAAGTTCAGAAGGAACAGGATTCTGGGAGGGGCTCCTCGGGGGCCGGGCAAACCCAGGCTTTGGGTGGGCGGAGAAAGAGACAGCGGACACCCCCTTTGCAAAGGCAGAAAGGGCTGTTGGAGAGTCGAGGGGGCAACCAGAAGTCGGGCTCACATGACGAATATTTCTGGGGACACTTTGGGGAGGGGAGGAGGGCCCGGTGAAGTCCCACTTTGAAAAACCTCTTTGCTCCAAACACAGTGATATGTCAGAGTCAAAACCGGTGGTTTTCAGGCAGGGGTGATTCTACCCCAGGGAACATCGGGCGCTGTCTGGAACCGGTTCTTTGGGTTGTCGCCACCAATGGCTGGGCACTGCTGGCATCTAGTGGGCCGAGGCCAGGAATGCCATTGAGTGTCTGACAACGGCCAGGATGGCCCGGAGGTCTGCCCGGCGCTGAGTGAAGGCTTTATGGGCAGCTGGAGGACAGCTGGAGGACGCGAGGAGCCTGGGTGGGGTTGAGAAGATGCGAGAAGACCGTACAGGAGTCAACTTTGTGAAGAAAACAGACACGCACAGAGCTTAACCATCCGGGGTCAGCCTCGGAGCAAAGGGAGCCAAGCCATCGTTTCTAGATGGGCGGGGGTGTGGGGTGGGTACAAAGACCAACCCTGTTTACAGAGCAACCCTTGGGGTAGTTATTACGTTTCCCCTTTATTTCACAGAGGAGGAAGCCCAAGGCTGGGGACAGGGGGCACCCCGGTTGGGGTGCAGGGCACAGGCCGGCCCGGGCTCAGATCCCGGCCCTATCACAAGCCAGCTGGTCCCCTCAGGGGAGTGACTCAACCACTCTGGGCCTGTGTTGCCCCCTCTGTAAAATGGGCTCATAAAACCACCCCACGAAGGGACGGTGGGGACCAGCTGCGATGGTCCCCAAATATCAAGCAGGAAATGGAATCCAGGGCCTGGGGTTCATGGTTCGAGAGGTTTTCATCAAGGAAATTATTGACAGAGATGTGGGCAGTGCTGGGCAGGGACACGGAGGCGCCCAGGGGCCAGTAGCCGCGGGGAAGTGGGAGAAGTGTCTGGGGGAGAGGACACGATGCTGGGCCAGGGGTGCAGGGCCTGAGGAGGGGGCCGGGCAGGAGCCGGATGCAGTTCAAGGGCAGGGCAGATGCCAGGCCTGCAGAGGCCGGACCAGCCACAGGCCGCGGGAGCAGGGAGGGCTCTGGGAGCCACATTCCTCCCATCCCCTCCCACTCCCGCCAATGCCATCCATCGGTGAACCCCACCAGAAGCCCGAGGAAGGGCAGGCCACAGGCTGACCCTCCGGGACAAGGGGCAAGATAGAGAAGGAGGGGCTGGGAGCCAGGGACAAATGGCCAAGGCCCAGCACGGCACGGCCCACAGCACAGGCACGGAGAAAATGAAGTGCTTCTGACCTTGAGTGATAAAAAGCAGTGGGAGTCATGAAGGCAGGCCTGGAGACCCACGGCCCAGGTTCAAATCCACACGGAGCCCCCACAGGCTGTGTGACCCAGGCCAGGTGGCTCGCCCTCTCTGTGCCTCACTTTCTCATAGTGTTACTGAGATGAAATGACTTTGCAGAGAGAGGTGCCTACGCTGGGTGGGGGTGGGACCTCAGGTCTACGCCACCAGCCGCATGGGCCCCTCCCCGTGCTCATTTCCTAAGGCTGCCAGGACAAGTAACCATGCCTTCAGCGGCCTAAAGCAGCGTGTCTTTATTCGCCTGTGGTTCGGAAGGTCAGAGGTCACAATCAAGGTGTCACCAAGACTCTGTTCCTTTGGGAGGCTCTCAGGGACCATCTGTCCCTTGTCCTTCCCAGTTTCTCCAGGCACCCATGTCCCTTGGCTCACAGCCCCTCTCATCCTCACGTCTATCCCTCCGACCTCTGCTTCCATCCCCATCTCCATCTCTGACTCAGGACCCCTGTGTCGCTGCTGACGCGTTCCCGTGTCCAGGCCAGCCCTCCGCCGGCTTCTACAAGTCTGTTCCCAGAGGTCAGGCTCAGGGCAAGGTCGTGGGCTCCCAGGCCCGCGAGACAGGATTTAGGAGCAAGACTGGCCCCAGCAAAGACCCAGAATCCCCATCCTTTCTGAGCTGCGACCACCCAGGAACAGCGGCCAGGCGCGTATGAGGGCTCTGTGTGGCCAGATCTTGTCATTTCTGAAAAGCAGATTTTATACAAAATCCCTTGAGTTTTAAATATTAATACTTAAAACTTAAGTTTTAAGTATTGGCCACTAATTTAGTTTCCCCCGCTTTAAACACTGTGTGAGCCAAAGTCAACATGACTATAGGCCACTAGCTTGCACCCTCTGGTCTGGTCCAAGGCCATTCCTTTCCCCTGGGACATGACCTGGAGTTACCCCAGAATTCTCACTGCCCAGGGGTCATGACCAGAGACAACAAGCCAAGGTAGATCCCTGCCAACTGGCCCCCAGGGGACATGCACCTGAAGCTCAATGACCCTTTACCTCCCTCTGACTCCTCTCTCTGCCTCCAGAGCTCTGTACTGCCTCAGCTCCCCAGGCTGCCCTATACCATCTGGCCACCTGGCTAGACAGGGCATATCTACGAGCCTCAGTGGCCTCTTCTGTAGAATGGGGATAAGGACAGTGACTGCCATGGGTCGTTGTGAGCATGGAATGAGGGGATACAGGTCAAGTGACTTGCAGGGCCAGACACACAGGAGGTGCTCAGTCAAAAGGGCAAAAATAATCAAAACCAGAACGCACAAAGATCGGCTTGGCTGGGGATCTCCTTGAGAAGGGAAGGGAGCCCAGGACTATGGTGTCCGTGTTTTCCTCTGTCCCCAAGAGTATCGTGAGACATCAGCACAGAGGACACACACAGGATCTGGAGGAAGAGCTGCGTTTGAATCCCAGCTGCCACGCTACCTTGCTGTGCAGCTTTCTAGAGCTCACTTGGCCTCTCTGAGCCTCAACTTCCTCAGCTGTAAAATGTGGGGAATTCCTCCTTGGAGGAGGAATCTGGTGGGACTGAAGGACATAAGGCGAGCCCTAAGCACATACAAAGGCATTTGAAAAATGTTAGTGCCCTTTTAGAAATGCCTGATGTCCCCCTTTCACCACAGTTTCTGGGTTAGGAGCAGAGATGCCCGGCCGTTCTGCCTGCTCCCCAGGCAAAGTCGATACTGGCCTCTGCCCAAGGCCGGGCTCTGTTACTGACGTCACTGTTGGCAGCCCTGGGTGACCTGGCTGGAATCGGTCACAATCCACCCGCTCCTCCTTGAAATGGAGGAGCTCCCCAATCCCAGTTTGCGCTACCGATGGTATCTGCAGACTTGCTTTCACTCCCCCACGGGCCCAGAACAAAGTGAGTGGCCCCATTTTCCCCGTGCACCCAGCCAAGGGAGGAGACACCCCCATGCCAGGACTGGCAGCTCAGGAGGTCAGGAATCTGGGTCGGTTTTGTTCGTTACTCTATCCCCAGTGCCTAGAATAGGGCCAAACATTGCTTGAATGAACCGAGAAGACTCCCCCCATTTATTGTGTCCTCGTTACGTGCCAGACACCGCACTAGCCCCCCTCGGGGCATTATTTCACTGAACCCTCCCTGTGTTTCTGGAAGCAGGTTGTACCAGTTGGGACGGTCTGGGTTATGCATGTTGTCCGTTATCACAGACAACCCCACGGATCTTCGCAGCTTGAAACAGAGAAGGTTGATTTCTTGCTCATTCTGTAGAAGTCAGCTTGGGGCTATGCCCTGCACAGTGCTCATTCTGGGACCTACGCTGACGGAGCAGAGGGAAAAGGAGCTCTGAAGGATCACACACCAGCAGTTAAATGCTGCAGCCCACGCAGCATGACAGATAACGCCCCACTCTCATAGGAGTCACAGGACCCCATCCAGCCACGAGGGGGTCAGGAAAGTATCATCCCCCCATGTGCCTGGAAGACGAAAATTAGAAATATGTGGTGTACACACTACCCGTGGCTACTGTATTGGTATTTGTATTAGCCCCCTTTGTACAGATGAAGATGGTGAGGTTCAGAGAGGTTAAGTGACTTGCCCAAGGTCACAAAGCTAGTAAATAGCAGATCCAGGATTCACACCCAGTTCTGACTCTAGAAACCTGCGTGTTCACTGTTACTGCTGATAAACCCCAAAGTAGGATCTATTTTACCGGTTTTATATAAGATAAACATGTCCCATGAATCTGGCTAATGAAAGACACCCACATACGCTCCTCCAGGAAGGGGTTTCTGGCCACAAATATGCATGCGTAGATCATACAACTAACAAGCAAAGGCACGTACTGCTCAAAAACTGACAAAGTGTTGTCCAGGATGCATTTCATTTGGCCCACATGGTATTTTATTTAATTGGTATTTTTTGCCAATAATTAAAAATCAAGAAATTTTACATTTTTAAAAACCATCTTCTTTTGAAAAAAAAAAAAATTGAAAGACTTTGCAGCACATGCCTGCTTCCTAATAAGGCAGCCATCAGCATGACTCAAGGCAAAGCCAAGTTCTCAGATGACATAAAGTCAGCCCTGGGCTGGCGAGCAGGGGGATGGGAGGGGATCACTCACCCAGAGCACAACACACAAGCACGGGTTGGACAGTACACTTCCACGATGTTGCATATTTCCATCAGTCTTAGCCATAATGGTGTCGGTTGTGTACCTTTAAAAATGTTGACAAAGGGTTGCTTTGGGGGAGGCAAAGCATCCGCTAACCCCCACACCCTTGGCTGTCCAGCCAAGCTCTGTGCAGGACATACCTCCACCGTCTGGCTAGCATTCAAGCTACCCTACCAAACACCTGGCCTTCCAGGCTTATTAACACAGCTGCCTGGGTCTGTGGGCATTTGAACTCATCTGCACTGATCTATGTCTGTCATTGAAAGACGATGGTCTTAGAGCGAAAAGCCACACGACCTCACCTGCTCGTGTTGACAGTGACACCTCCTGGTGACGGCCGGTATTACAGCTCAGCTCGGCGAGACCTCGTCCTTGCTTTGGGAAACTGCGTCTTCCGTGTTAGGGTTTGTTCCAAGACTACTTCGCAAACGTGTTTCAAAACCTTCTCAAACTCTTTCCAGCCTGAGCTGCATAAAATGTCCTCCTTGACTATCCTCATGAGGGCCTGGGAAATGAACGGGGCAGGAATTCTAATCCCAGTTGGCCGGGACACAGAGGGGTCAAAGTGACTTGCCTGAGGGACACAGTGAATCCAGGCTTGTTCAGCAAACGGCTCTAGCCTCTGGGCCCTGCCACCTGCCTGATCTCCAAGGCTGATATCATGGGAGAAGCCATGTCCTTCCCTTGAACAGCTGTTGGGGCCATGGCCAGAGACCACAGAGCCGGGCACACCATGAAACAGGGCCCAGAGACGCTAGTGTCTCCTCAGGGAGGCTCCGTCCCCTAAAATGGAAGAAATCTTGCTGCCCCAGGAGGAGCAGATGGGGTGGGTCATGGAAACAGACAGAAGATCCCAGAGACCAGAAGAATGTTCCACAGTTCTGGAAAACTGCTGCGGGCCCAGCCTCCGCTCTCGTGGCCTCTGCAGCTCATCATTCCAACCCATCTGATGAAATGCTTTCCCTGGGGGAGAGGAAGTCCCATTCTGTCATGGAGGTCGAGGAGGTAAATGAGACCTCATTTGCGGAAACGTGCCTCATGGCCAGTGTGGCTCACATCTGTGGCTTAATGCAGAATGCAAATGGCTCTGTCTTGAAGGCCCGCCTTTTTCCCCAGCCAAGCACTTGTGAATGTTGTCAACTGGGGTGTAGTGAAGGCTTTGTGACAAATGTGCCATGAAATTTGGAGGCACTCATGACTCTGGACTTCAAGATCTTGCCATTTGGCCTTCACCCTTGGGAAGACACAGCTAACATGGCCCGCCCCCCCCACCCTGGTTAGCTGGCTTCTGACCCACAGAGAAGGGGGTCAGAGAAGCAGGACGCCCCCCTTCCAAACCAAAGCAGTGGACCCTAGTCAGAAGTCCTGGGCGGCTTCCCACCCCCCGCCTGCCCCCATCTGCTACCCTCTCTTTCAAGTTTCATTGTGGGGTTTGGAAAGCCAAGTACTATTTTTAGAAATGTTTATTCTTATGCCTCTTCTTCCCTTCCATTCTCAAACTCTCTGTGATGAGCCTGAATGTTCCCCTGCTGGGAGCCTTTCCACAGTGGTCAGGCCCATCCCTGGTGGGCAGGGCCTCCTGCTAGATGGACTCAGGGTCGTGTCTGGGGGAAACGAGCCTTGCCAACCCCCTTCATCTCTCCACCTTCGCAGACTGTCCAGAACCAGGACCTGCCTGTCCCTTTGGTTGGAAAGGACATTCCTCCGAGCTGGTTTCCCCCGTGGGATTCCAGGAAGGATAAGAGAAAGCAGGAGTTCCTGGTCGCCAGCCCCAGCGATGAGTCCTGGTTAACAGAACGGGACAAAAAGGGAAACGTATGGGGCAGTGGCGGACGCAGCTGCCCACATTCAAATCTCGGCTGGGACTCTGACCTGCCGTAAGACCTTGGGCATTTACTCCCCTGCTCTGTGGCCCTATTTTCTTCATCTGTAAAACCAGATGAGGACAACAAAGGCATTCACTTGGGTGGTGAGAGGACTGAAGCAAGCTCACGTTGAGGGTTTAAAATACTCATGGCACACAGTAGGCGCTCAATCGACATTAGCAACAACCTGTTTTCAGAGAGGAAGCCGTACACCAGGGCCCAGCTCTGCTCTGACATTTTCTATCTGCTGGGCATCGAAAGTGTTAATCAGAACAGGGGACCAAGGGCAGCCGGACGGCGGGGGCCCTGCGCTCATGGGAATCCCATGGGCAGACACAGGAGCCCCTCTGGACGTGAGTCCCACCCCCCAGACTGAAAGAATCAAAATCCCTTCCCGTTGGCCAATTCTGGCTTCTGCGGACTTCGCTACTTCCCATTTTCACGCCCCGCTTAACGTCACACAGATACACTGCAGGGCATCTTTCTGTGTGCAAACTGTCGGCTTGTTCAACGCAAACGTACAAGGGAGCACAGATTGTGCAGTCCCCGTCCATCACGTTTTCATTTTTTACCTACAATTTAGCCAGTCTTGAAGTACAGTCGTGGCTCGGTCCCGCAGCGCCCCCTGGTGGCCGAGGCCTGCACTAGCGCTCTCCTCCCCCCAGGTCACGCCCCCTCCCCCCTCCCCCCACCCCCGCAGCTCGGCTACTCCCGGATCATTCCTTCCTTTATTCAACAAAGACTCATCGGCACACGCACCTGACCAGGTGCTGGGGACGCAGCGGGGACCCCACAGACCCAGTGCCCAGCCTCAGGAGTGTGGAGTTCAAGGAAGGAGGACCAGCGGGACCAAATGCTCACACACAGGGATCAAACTGGGAAGGGCAGGTCCTCAGGGGGCCTGGATTGCAAGGATGCACCCTCCCCTAAGGAGGTCATTTAGGAAGCCAGAAGGCAGGAGAGGCATATGACGTGCCTCAGTTTCCTCACCTGCAAAAGCGGCCTGATTCTCCTGCCCCAGCCGTTGCAGGGGTGCTTTGAGGGTCCTGTGGCAAGGGGCAGGGGGCTGGAGAGGTTTTATAGCCTAGAGTGCCTCCTGCTGGATCCCTCTACACCACACCTATCCCCACTGCTCTCTCCACACAGCAGAACAGCCCTCACGTCACTCCCCAACTTAAAACCCTCCAGTGGCTCCCGTTATGCTGACAATCCAAACTATAGGGATCAAGTCCCTGCCTGACCCTCCATCTCATCTCCCTCCAATCCCCCACCCTCGTGGCTTACTACACTCCAGCCATAGCCCACTCGTTTCTGGTCTGCGTCTTGCTACCTCAGGGCCTTTGCACATCCAGTCCCAGTTCCTAAAGTGCTCTTTTCCTGGTTCCTTCAGATTCCTCAGGGATCAGCATCAATGGCACCCTCAGAGGGCACCTCTAGAAACACTCCTAGCAGCCCCCTCTCATCATGCCACCTTGCTTTTATCATGTTCCTGACTTTCATCACTCTCTGGAGGTGTCTACTTTTTCCTTTACTTGTTTGCTGTCTCCCCAACTAGAATGCAAGCCTGTGAGGGCAGGGACCTCTCCTGCTTTACCCACCACCACATTTCTGAGGCAGAGAACATTGGTACCGTAACAGATCCAAGTAGATCCCTTCTGACTGCTTTTGGGCACCCCTGGCTTCAATGTACTTCCATGCCCAAAACCTTTGGAAATCTGCCTTTGGGCTGTGAGAGCCCCCTCTGTCCTCCTGGGACACCCCTTGACTCAGGACACCCCTTTATCTCAGCCTCTCCGACTGAGGGACCCAACCAAAGACAACTCCCAGTATATACACAAGTACCTGACACATCGTGGGCTCCCAGAAAAAATATGTTGAAGGAAAGAATGCATGCATGAGTGGACACAGCCCTCTCAGCTTGACCCCCCCTTAAGACCCAGCAAGTGCCCAACAGGGTAGATACCTAATAAACGCCAGCTGGATGCTTAACAATTTTGTAATAGTCCCGGACCCCATAGAGAATGCTCACACGTCCATTTCGATCCCCAACCCGCATCCCGCCAGGGAGTTCTCGGACAGTCATGGAGCAGCAATCTTCACTCCTGTTTCACAGGGAGGAAGCCCAAGGCTCAGAGAGGTTACAGATTTCTCCAAAGGTGACCAGCACCTGGAGAAGAACAGGGGTCAGCACACAAGGCCAGAGCCCTTTCCGTTGCGTGCAAAGGGAAAGCAAACATCACATGACTTTGGTTTTTATTTTTGGGGTGTCCCTCTTGCCTATAATACCCTAGAAAGGGTCAAGGCCCCTTTGAAAATCTGAAAAGTATTAAGGAAACGCTTCTTAGGAAAAAAAAATGCCATTTCCACCAAATCCCATTTCTTGAGGTTATAAGTTTTCTGAAGCCAGGCTGTGACCCCAGGTAACAGTCCTCCAATTTAAGGAACGCCCTCGGGGCTGATCTGCAGGACCCCACAGGTCTCCGAACAACCTGTGTGCACAGCTTGCCCTCCAGTGGTCCAGCCTGGAATTGCCCAGAAGTCATGCCCACCGGCAGGAGGAGGGGAGGGATATTGCTCGAAGCCCCCAAGAGGGCCTTGATCGTCAAGGTGGGGGGAAAGCCGCAGGGGCTTCATTACGCGGGGGAGGAACCTTGTGATGGTTCACACTTCAGAAAGACCTCTCGGGCCACCCATGGAGAACGGACTGCCTGGGACATGCAGAGAGCGGGGAGAACTGTGGGCCAGGCTGCTGAGGCTCCGAGTGAGGGACCCCACTGGCATCACCCAGACAGCATCAAAACGGTGGGCTGGCATGCAGCGTCCCCAGCCCCAAACCCCTCACGTGAGGCCACCAACTCTTAAGCTCTACACTGCATGGCAGGTAACAAATGATCCTTGTTTTTTTCAGATGAGGAAACCTACTTTAGTGATTTTATGCACCATGGGTAGCTCTCAACCAATGTTGGAAGAATGACCGTCTGAGCGAACAAAGGAACAAAGTCTCGGGGCCTGTGGCAACTACAATTCGGACTTCTGGTATTCCAGAACATTCTGGTATTATTTAGGGTATAGACAGTGTCCTGGGAATTCCATGATGAGAGACATCTGGGTGAGCAGAAGTGATCAGGGAGGCTTCCTGGAGGAGAGGACATGGCTGGAATTGAGCCTTTGATGGTGGCCAGGACTGAGCGAGACAGAGAGGGAAACCCTCCGTACAAGGGTAACACTTATTCCACAAGCAGAGTGGGAAGATGGGGGAGTGCTGGTCTCACGACAAGGAACAGTGCAGAGTCTCAGATAGTGCAGGTCTAGTGGTACCTGCATCAATAGCTTTAAAGTTTAACAGTTACAGTTTTAATGGATACTGGAAAACATGTAACTTGCCCCATTGGACCCACAACTTGAGATGCAACGGCTTTTTTATTTTAGATAATTCTTTAAGGGGTGCCTGTGTGGCTCAGTGGGTTAAAGCCTCTGCCTTCAGCTCGGGTCATGATCTCAGGGTCCTGGGATCGAGCCCCGAGTATGGATCTCTGCTCAGCAGGGAGCCTACTTCTCCCTCTCTCTGCCTGCCTCTCTGCCTACTTGTGATCTCTGTCTGTCAAATAAATAAATACTTTCAAAATTTAAAAAAAGACAATTCTTTAAAAAAATGAGTCAAATTTTTAAAAATATTAAGTTAACAGAATCATGTGGTAGGTGGGGGTTAGGACGCAAAGTGAGAGGGTGGGGAAACGCCTCAGAGTCAAAGACGCTCTTAGACCGATGTCACATTGAAGTCTGACAAAGGTCTTTTGAAGCGTTGGCACGGCTGGTCCTTCCAGCGCTGGGCCACTTTCTTCACTGAGCCCTGAATGAAGTCATTGGATGTGTTTACGAACCAAGGTTGTACCAGAACACAAATCAACTTAAACCTTACGAAACTATTCAGAACCAAGATGTTCACAGTGCAGTGTTCCTTTGGGACAGACACGTACCCAGCAGAGTGCTTTATGGATAATTGCCTTTTTTTTTTTCCCCCTTTTTAGGAGCGTGTAGAACTCCATGCAAGAATTTTTAGAAGCGTCTGTGTTGAGGCTCAGGTGCAGGGAAGTCTACAGTCCTCAATGGTTATCAACTCAAGTTGGGGCATGCTGGGTTCAGCTTCTGGGAGAGAACAAATGGGGGTTTTAAGGGAACTCGGAGGCGTGGACCTGGAGCTTCTCACCAGCAGGTCTACCCAAGGGCAGGCCCGGGCAGCAGAGACCATTCTCCCAGCCCCCCTGTCCCGCCCCACCGGAGGCACCGTCCCAAATACTGGTTTCCAGAACGAATCTCGAGATTGAGCAATCCTTTTGCAATCCTGTTGCAAATGGGTGCTTTCCACTTTGTTGCTTTCGACAACTGTGCAGAGAGGTCAAACGGATTTGTCAGCTGACAGGTCAGCAAAAAGACTTTTTGGTGACAGATGGCCCTCTGATTTTTGCCCGTGACTCAAGGGTGTGAGATTTGAGCGACACGGCTATTGGGGCGTTCCTTCCTCTCCCTGTTGCTTATTTTTGTCAACAAACTTTTTCTATCTTACATCTACAAAAATAAGAATGGAAATGATGGCAAATTTGGTCTCCTTCTAGTAAAAAGTTTCGTCATTCGAGGATACGTGAATCAGTTGGGAAAGCCTCATTCACCTCGTTAGGAGATATATTTCCAGGCAAATAAAAACCACAGTGAGAGGCACCTGGGTGGCTCAGTCCTAAGCATCTGATTTTGGCTCAGGTCATGACCTTGGGGTCCTGGGATCTGGCTGGTGTTGGGCTCTGCGCTCAGTGGTGAGTCTGCGGGAGGATATTTCTCTCTCCCTCTGCCTCTGCACCCCATAACTTGCAAGCGCTCTGTCTCCCTCTCACTAAAAGAAATAAATAAAATATTTTTTTAAAAATGAGATTCCACTACAAAGGACTAAATTTTTTTGAATACCAAGGTGCTTATGTTGGTGGTTGTTGTTATGCACAACACGGAAGGCCCTCATACCTTGCTGGTGGGACTGCAGAAGAGGACAGCTGCTAGGGACAGTGTCAGCCAGAACCTCCAAAGGTTAAACACAGAGTCACCATAGGGCTCACCAATCCCACTCCTGGGTATTCATTGTAATTGCCCCAAACTGGAAACACTTTTAAATGTCTTGCAACTCCCGAATGCCTACAAACCCCAGTATACGCATACAATGGCCTTCTACTCTGCAAGAAAGAGAAAGTGTTTTGTTTTGCTTTGTTTTCTTGAGAAACAAACTGTTGACACACTCAAGGACATGTGTGAATCTCAGGACGGATGCCAAGTGAAAGAGGCGGTGTTAAAAGTCCTTATCCTGTGTGATTCCGTTCTAAGGACATTGTCAAAAAGGCAGAACTATCTGGTTGCCAGGGTTTGGCCTCAGCAGAAGGTTTTCCTGCAAAGGAGAAGCAGGAGGAAATCTGGAAGGAACATAACATTGTTCTGTAACTTGGTTAGTGGTGGTTACTGGAATGTGTATGTTACAATTCCTAGAACCGTACACTCATCTATTCCACTCTGTGCATTTAAGAAAATTCAAAATATGTGTAAAAAAGGGGACGCATTCCAATAGAGTTTTACTTGTTTGTGGGATAGCTAGCAAATAGGAAACACTGATGTTGTCCGTCAGTGGTGTACCTACAGAAAATGGCAGTCCAGACCAACAATATGTTACCCTTTGTGGTCAAAGGAAGAAATTAAAACACTCATTCGAACTTCTACAGATGCTCATGCTGCAAAGAAACACAACAGAGCGATTCATAATACTTAAAGCCATAAATTCTATAACATTTTGCTAAACTTCTAGGGGAGAAGGAAATAGGCATTCAAGACCGGACGTGTACTAACGGAGAGCTGGTTTGTGTGTTTTTTTCAGGGGTTATATCATATTTAGGACGTGGGCTGTCTAAAGAGTGATGACGTGGTTTTATTTTATTTTCTAGGATTTTATTTGAGAGACAGGAGGGGCAGGGGAGGAGAGGGAGAAGCAGGGTGCCCGCTGAGCAGGGATCCCAACGCGGGGCTCCATTCCAGGACCCGGGGGGTCATGACCTGAGCTGAAGGCAGATGTTTCACGGACTGAGCCACCCAGGCGCCCCCTGACGTGGTCCAGAACCACAGTGTGTGGGAAAGTGCATCCTGGTTGGCTACTTAAACATCAGATGAAAGCTTCTCGATGTCCATGCTGGAGCGAATGGGTGGATGGTTCCACAAAAAGCCTCGGGGAGGGCAGGTGGCACATGAGCCGGGAGGAGGCGAAGACCATGGGATCCCAACCCCTGGGTCTGCACCTGCCGGGCCAGCCACCCACAGTGCAGAAGTCAGAAGACAAGGCTTCCGACCCAAGGCTGGCGTCATCACGCTGCCTCTGACGTCATCACGCTGCCGCTGACGTCATCACGTCGCCTCTGACTTCTCACAGGGCGATCACCACGCCTCCAGCGCCGTCACAGGCCTCTCCGTGTTATAGCACCTGTGCGTCATCACCGGGCACCGCCTACGCCATCACGGCACTTCTGACGTCACCGGCCGGCCTGTGACGGGGATGCACGTCCTCCTGGACCCAGACGGACGCGCAGCCTTTGCCACGTGAAGGACGCTGCGACCGGCCTGAAGGGGCCCCTGTGGCCTGGGGCGGGGCTGCAGGTGACCTCCGCAAGCCCGATCCAGCATTAAAAATGTTTCAAATTGAAAAAAAAATTTTTTTAGTTGCATTTTGCAACAGCACTGCTAAAAGATGAATATAGTAATGTGCGGTTCGAAAATGTCTTTTTGACCTAAAATTTTGGGTTTCTGCTGATTTTCCAAGAAATACTATTGCTTTTGTGGGTCCCTGGCAGTACTGTGGGCCGGAGGCTCGCTGCGGGATCTGCCCTGTGCCTACCTGACCCTGGCTTCTTTTGATCCCCGCTGGGGGCCACCCTGGAGTGGCGGAAGGCTGAAGGGGCACCCAAGGGACGGTGGGGCTCTGCCTGTGCACCTGGGCCAGAGACAGCCTGCCAGGGCCCGTGCAGCAGTGACACATCCCAGCTCCCCGGGCGGTGCCCCTCGGAGCGCAGATGCTGCCTAGCCCGGGAAGGACAGACCTTCAGAATGCTGTGTTTGCAGGAAGAGAAAACTGGACACAGCTTAGATGTGCATCAAGAGGGACTGTGTGAGCATCTGTACCTGGGAGACTGTGCTGTCATTTACAATAATGAGGAGCAGAAAAGGGTGTCCAAGACAGGAACAGCTGGAGGGTCCGCTTGGGTGGGGAAAAAAACCAAGAATGACAAATCGTCACAGGAAAGGTCATGATGGCCAATTTATATAGCCCTTCCCATGTGCCCACTGTGTTCTAGAAGCATTCCATGTTCTACGTCCCTGCATCCGCACAGTGCCACTCTCCAACAAACCAGCTACTTTCTCCACTCCCGAGACACACAGCTGTCAAAGGACTTGCCTGAAGTGACGAGTGGTAAGATGCAGAGCGCAGACTCAAACCCAGGCCGTCTGGCTCCCACACTTTGTGTTACGCACTGCTCTTTTCTGCTTCTTCCGTAACAAGAAAAAGCAAAAGCCCAGAACAATACTGAGCATTTCCTACAGGCACCTCGATTTGTATATAGATGCACAGAAAAAAAAGTCTAGCCAGGCTCCATGCCAAAGTGGCAGGCTACCTTGGGACACGGGTCATAGCCGCCTGAGAGCCTACTCTTTCTAAACGAGAACTGCATTCATGCAGTATTTATATAAAATGTTAAATATAAACAAGGTTGAAATTTTAAAACAATAGAAAGGCAAGTCAGCAGCCCAGCTGCTCCTGGCAGTTACCAGAAAGGAGCTACTAAGAGCCCAGAACTTCCCAGGAAGCTCCCCGCTCCCCCACAAACACGCTGTCACAGACTCGAGCTTTAACTTTTAAAAAAGGTTTATTACTTCAATAGTGAATTACTTTTAAAAGATGATAAATTTCACTTCTGTTGCAGTAGAAAAGAGGCTGAGGCTTGCCCCAGAGCGGGAGTCGCGGGTGGATGGGTCTCCCACCCGACCAGACTGGACCCCCGGACTGATGGGGCTAGGCTTCCGCACCTCTGCCCCAGCACCTAAGAGCCGAGGGCCCTCGCGGGGGGCAGCTTGGGGCGGAGCGTCCCACCACCCGCAGCGGGGAGTGGCCGGCTCAGTATACAGGAAGACGTCAGTTTAGGCTGGAGGAAGGGGGCCCCAGGCACCCAAGTCTGGTCCCCACCCGTGCGGACTTCAGGGAGATCAACGTCTGCTTGGGGAATGAGGAGACAGTTGGAGCAGCCTTGAGACGCATCTTGAGCTCACATGTTTACTGAGGCCTGTGTGAAAGGGCCTCGGGCGCCCCCAGCCCAGATGGATGGATGAGGGCCAAAGCTCCGGGTCTGGGCAGGACTGGGCAGCCCCCTGCCCATACGGCTTTGGCATGAGAAGTCTGTGTTCCCAGGCTGGGTTTGGGGACAGTAGCCGGCCCCTCAGAGTAAAAGGCCTGTCCCGTGTGGCTTAGCCAACAAGCGGGGACTGCAGTGTTTCGTGACTGGGGGAGAGGGCGCTGGTGGGGAGGAGGCAGCAGGCGCCGGGGGCCCCCTGGATGAGCAGGTCAGACTGGGCTCTCTCAAGGGAGGGGACCCAGTGCCCACGGCACTGCGGGTCACTTGGACGGAAGGTTCCAGACAGTCCTCGTTGACCAGCTCTCCGGGTCTCCTCAGCAGCAGCTCCATCCCTGAGTGTGCCTGCACACGTCTGTGCACGCGTGCGTGTACACGTGCTAGGGGGTGTGCAGTGTGTGGACACGTGTGTGGCAACTGGGGGGGCTCAGACTTTAGGACTGGTGGGCTGTCCGCTAAGAGAGTCCTGAAGAAGCGGGGTACAGGGGCCGGGGAGCCGGTCTGGCTGAGCGGCCGTGCTGGGCTGGCTCGTGGCATCTCCAGGACCCTGAGGAGGAAGACAGGAGCTGGGTCACGGAGCCGGATCAGAGAGGCCCACCCGCATCCCCAGCCCCACGCTTGGCCCTGCACCCACATCCTCCGGCGAGGAGACAACCCCCTCCATGTCCCCCATCAGAAACACCCATTCATCAAGCTCGAGATCAGAAAAAGCTGGAGTGACGTACGGACCCCTGAAATGCAGTTACAAGGGAGTCCTCTCTCACTACACAGCATTGTGCCCTGCCCTCACCCCATTTCCGAGGTGGGAAAACCAAGGCCCAAAGGCATTTGCCTAACACAGTGAGCAGGGCAAAGCAAGGGCTCCAGGCCTTTAACTGGAAACCAGTTAAATGTCCTCCAACCGGAGAGTGCATTTTTTAAATAGCATCACAAGATGGCATTGAACCTGGACAGGTTTCACAAACCCAGACCTGCTGAGGCGAAAAGCCAGTGGCCGAGGGACCCATGAGAATTGCTTTAATCCTCTATTGTTCCCGGATATATTTATACAGACGTAGAGGGGAAAAGCCTACACACCAAATTCCTGGCAAGGACGGCCTCTGTGGGAAAAGGTGAACCAGAACAGAATGTTCACAATTCATGCTGTTGAGTCTGGGTGACAAGGAACGGCAGATGCTGTAATTTATCTCTTTTTTTTTTTTTTTTTTTAAGTTTCTCAACCAAGTCATTAAAGACGATGATAAGAAATGGGGGCGGGTGGGGAGGCAGAGACCGGGTTCTTCATCCCTCTGAGCCCTATGCCTTCCTTCCCCTGAAGAAGGGAGAGGCCTCCCAGCGGCAGTTGGGGCTGGGATATCCCGAGCACCCTGGCCCACTTGCAACCCCAAGGGCTTGCTTCTCCAGGCAGTGAAGAGAATTAAAACCCCCACTCTGTGCAGGACAGAGGGAGGGGAAGGGTTGGACTCTGGCCCCCTCCCTCTGAGACATTTCTAAGGCTTTCGGGATTGAGCCCATTCAAGCCAGGGGCAGGAATGGGGGGTACAAGGAGGCCAGGCCAGAGTGAGACCAGCCTACCCCATAACACACCACCACAGAGAGGCAGTGTGGGACACCTAGGGTGGTCACAAGCTCAGCAGCTTGACCCAAACAGCCACAGCTTAAGAAAGCCTTGCTCAGAAGTAAAAAGGAAAATTAGTCCCAGACTGAAAAGACCCGCTGGTGTATCCCAAGGAAGACACATGTAACAAATCCCCAAGGAACCAGAACATGAACCAGATTCCTCCTCTTCCTCTTCCCTTCCACCTTAGTTTGCCTGAGGAATGAGGACTTGGAATCAGAGAGAAATTAATGAGAAGGTAGGAATGGTCCAGGAACATTTCCCTGAAGGGCTTCCGTGTACAGTTGCCCAAGATGTTCACTGCACAAGTGAGCGTAGCCAAGGGGGCTATGAATGCGCTGTCAGCCTCCATTTGCCAAACCCTCTGCCCTCAAGCAGGCCAGGTCTGCACAAAGTGGATGTCTTTCTTATCGACATAAAAATGCTCTTCTTGGCTAGTGCAGGCTCCATTTCCTGCTTTCCCCAAACAAGGCAGCCCTTCAAGACTGTTCCCATGCTCAGGTGCAAGGCAAGATGTGCGGGGACCCACACCTAGGCTCAGCATAGGCTAGAGACCACCATGCAGGGATTCTAGGTCACCAGGACCACTGGTCACTTCCCAGGTGCCTGCCTCCCACCCCAAACCAAATCCTATGGGACATGACAGGACACTGCGTTCCCCAAGCACACGACTGGTGTGGAGGCTGAGCTGCCTTCCAGAAGGCAGGTCTGTAGAATCTCTAAGTCAAAAACTTCCCAAATAAATAAATAAATAAATAAATAGGAGACCCCAGGTTTTGGTTTTATCTTATGGGGGAAGGGGCGCGGCAGGACATGCTGGCCGTGTCCCTGGCAGCCCAGGGCTCTGACCTCACAGAACCACCAGCCCTATCTGTGCTAAAAGGGAATAAGGCCCTCTCTACCTCTGAGGAACCCTCCCCTGCCCCCCGAGAATGCCCAGCAAGTTTCGACAGAAGGGAATCGTGGCGAGAAGGAGGCAGGGGTCCCCGGAAGGCAAGCTGTACACAATAAGGCATCCTGGGATTCTGGGGAGACAAGGAAGGAAAGGGAGACTAGCGTCCAGCTAGGACACCCTGTTCCCGAGCCCAGGGATTGTGTCCTCAAGGAGGGTATCCGGGGCATGTTCAGTCCTGACGCGCTCACGCCCCTCCCTCCTACTCCCCAATTGGCAGGAGGAGCCACCCCACCCCCAGCCTGGCTGGGGACACAGCTGTCCCTCCCTGCTCACAGGGCTGGCGGCTGCTGAGCCCACGACTTTGCATTTTCTCTTTTATTTCCACCTCCAGCCCTGGCAATCGAAGCAAAGTGGAGGCAGCCAACTAGCCCCAAAGAGCAAGACTGTTGCCTCACCCGCGCTCTGTGGCTGTCAAGAAAGCTACTTAAACCCAAGCAGATTTGGCCCCAGAAGCTCGAGGGGGCAGCCCATTTTTGAGAAACCAAGGTAAGAGCCATCTGTCACAGGTACGACTGTAGAGTGACTCACCCCTGCCCGACACCAAAGTCTAGGGCCCAGGGCTCCACTGGCCACATCCCCGAGCAGGACTAAGACCTCAGACCTAACGGATCCCAGCCAGGAAGGCGAACTCCCGCAGGCATGAGCCTGCTTCTTCTGGAGGTAGACTGCCAGATAATATCAGGGCATCCAGTTAAATCTGAATGTCAGGTAAACAACTGAGTTTTCAGTATATGCATGTCCCAGTAACTGCACGGAACACACCTACCCTAAAATTCAGTTTACCTGACATTATCCTTTTGTTGTTGTTTCTTGGTCGTGGGGGCGGGGAGGATAAGCAGACCTGTGTGTCTTTGCTCTAGCTGGCAAGCCTAACCTCAGGCTGAAACCCAGTATTCAGCAGGCACTCAGTTGATGCTCAAATTCTCTTTTTCTTGGTCATCCCAGATTTATTGATGTATTGATTTAATTCAGGTTTGCAGGGTTTTTGTTTTGTTTTGTTTTGTTTCAGAAAGAGAGAGCACATGTGAGAGGGGATGAAGAATGGGGGTCAAGGGAGAGGGAGAGAGAGAATCCCAAGCTGGCTCCGCGCCCAGCATGGAGTCTGATGCGGGGCTCGATCTCAGGACCCTGAGATCACGACCTGAGCCAAAATTCAGCGTCAGACACTCAAGCGACTGAGCCCCCCAAGCGCCCGATCCGAGATTTATTTAGACTCTTGTTTCTCAAACACGGGATCATCTACACCAGAACCCTCTTGGGGGTGTCCATTAAAATACATATTCCAGGGCTCCACCCATGATTCTACTCCAGAGGGTCCAGAAGGATGTCCGGGGGTCTGCACGTGGAGCCAGCTTTCCCGGAGAAGTCCACCGCACCAGAGTCAGAGAAGCAGCTGGCTTGAACCCCGATCCTAGCTTCCTAAGACAACCTCGAAAATAAGACAGCAGCCCCCAGAGCACCACAACCCTCTGCCTCCTACCATGCCTGGGACCAAAGAAACTGCCGATCACTCTGAATGCAAAAATGGGCAAGTACGAATTTTGAGTCTGTAGACACTCCAGGTGCGGTTTAAGCTGAAGACACGCATCAGATCCAAAGAGTTTCGAGCCATCGGAGTCCTACTCGCTACGGGAGGGGAAGGGGAGGGGGCCGCGCGGCGTTACCTGGTACCCACCTACAATCTTGCTTCTTGTAGCACAGTCCCCTTGGGAGCTGATGTCATCAGGGATTCAGAATAGGCCTGAATGGCCTCCTTATCCTTTGAGCCCTTTTTACTACTACTCCAAAATAAATAGCATTTCTCCTAGAAGATAACCAAGCTAATTTATAGTTGACACCGTAGCCAAACACGAAAGGTTGACGCGCTTCTTCAGCTTCCGGAAAGCAAGGAGCAGGGTGTTAAGTCCAATAAACCATTAACGCCTGGAGATGCAGAGACGTGGAGAGCGGGTGCCCTTCACCAGAGACAGAAATGCCTTCGGGAAACGCGCTCAGTCCGACGGACGAGCCCCACAGGAAAGGGCCTGGCCACCTGAACGACTAGGGTTTGGACACCGGAACCAAGGTGGGGAGATGGACCACCGTGGGCAAGGTGCATTGGCCAAGAACCAGCGGGCTGAGCAGGTGGCGTTTTAAATCGGCTCGTAACAGAAATTTCTGTGAAAAGTCTTGCTATTTGAAAGGAACGACTTAAGAAGAAAAATTTCTGGGAAATTAAAATACGTTGAGTTCGTCAGCATATGATCTTTTTTAAAAATCAGGACAAATAACATAAAAATATGTGAGGCCTAAGCTCTGCTAAGCTTCCCTGCCCCCCCCCCCCAAAAAGTCACGGAATAAATTTCCACTATGTGACCTCCGGTGCCCCCTGTGGGGAGGAAGTCTCAGCTGTGTCCTCAGGGAAACAGGCATCCTTACTGCGTCTGGGGGCCGCACACTGACCTGGGGCTGAGGCCTGGAGGGAAGGGGTCCTAGCCAGTGATTTCATGGGTTTCCTCACTCTCCTTTCCCCTCCCACTCCTGATGGACACTCAGGAGAGACAGAGGAGACAGAAGATGGGGAGGCTGCTCTGGCCTCCTCCCCTGGGCCGGTTCCTCACCAGCCAGTCCCTGGGATCCCCTGTCGGTGGCGGTGGAAACACCCAAGGAGGGATTCTCAGGCTGAGAGCCTTGGCTTCTAGTCCTTTCTGCCCTGCCAGCATAAATCAGGCAAAGAACTATAGGGAGTTCCCTTATGCTCCCTGGAGAGCCAGTCCCGCTCAGTCCAGTCTCCCTAAGCCCCTAACAGGCTGGCTAAACCCATCGGTCACCAGGAGCTCAAACACCAGAGCAGTGGCATGGTGAGAGCTCATGGGCCCTGGCACCCTTGCACCAGGGCAAACCTTTCTCCCTACAGGATAGGGAATTTGGAAGGCAAATCTGGTTAAGGGGCTGACACCCAAGTTAAGAGCCCAGGAAGGTTTATGGTTACCAGAGCAAGCAAGTAAGCAGGCATGCAAGCTGCTCCCCAAGAAAGAGGAGAAAGTGGAAGACCCGTTTGCCAACGCTGAAGCAAGAAATCAGATGCCATGGGGGCCCAAGGGCACTCCGGACATGCCTCAGCCACCCCTGCCTCAGGGCCTTTGCACTGGCCATTCCTTCTCTCGGAGTACTTCTGTGAGTCTGTGCTGAGTCTCTCAACAGCATTCCCATCTAAGCCTAAATTCTATCTCTTCAGAGAAGCCTTTCCCGACACTCTCTCTATAGCATCCCCAACCATCCTGAACACAATGATGTCCAGTCCAGGAGCCATATATGGCTATTAAGTCTTTAAAATGGGTGAGTCTGAATCAAGATCTGATGTAAGTATAAAATACACACCATATTTCAAAGACTTAACATGAAAAAATAATGTAAAATATAGCTACGTTTATATTTTTTATATACTTTATATATTTTCTATTTTTATGTGTATATGTTGATGTCCTACTTTGGACCTATCCGGGTGAAACAAAATATACGATTAAAATTGATTTCTTTTACTTTAATGTGCCTATTGCAAAATGTAAATGGCTCACCCACGGCTCACGTATTTCTACTGGACAGCACTAACCTTGTCTGTCATGTTTTCTATTATCTTTATCATCAGCAAAATTGCCTTTTCTGTTCCCTCGGTTTTCATCCATCTCCATAACTAGAATGCCATGCTCCCCCAGAGCAGGGCACGGGTCTGTCTTGTTCACAGCTAGCTGCCCTGCACCTGGCAGAGAGTGGCCCCAACAGGTGCTGACTTGATGAACAAACCATTCAAGTACCAGGTCTCATTACCCAGAGCCCTCCCAGCAGCCCCTCCCAGAGAGGGTCCCCAGGCCTCCCAGGACCCGCAGAGAAGTGGCAATGCGGGACGCAAGAGAGATAAGCATGCAGTGACAGCTCCCCTGCCCCAGGCAGAGACCCAGGACCTCTGCCCAAGGTGGGCTCAGGGCTGAGGGTGTCCGCGGAGACGACTGGAGGGATGTCCAGAGGACCCCACGCCCCACCTTACCCCAGCAGGCAAGCAATGGGCCGTTCAGCCCAAGCCTCACTCTGGCCACCACCTACTTGGCTCCGGATCTGGTGGATGATAGGGATGAGCAGCAGGACGCAGCCCAGGGCGAGGAGGATGTACTGGGCGTAGTGCAACACACTGGGCATCAACACCAGCTGGGTGTAGAAGGTCTGCAGGGGCTCACCTTCCATTGCCCCGCTCTGCGGATGGAGAATGACAAATGAATGGGCTGGCGCCATACCCAGAAGGCCTGGGGTGCAGATGCTGCCCCACGCCACATCCCCGTCCCCCACCCCTTCCGGATCTCAAGACCACAGTCCAGAGCTTGCAATGAAGCCTGTGGGCGGGGGCTTCCTTTTCCTTGGGGGGGTTGGGGGGGGCAACACGACTGGACTACATTTCCCAGACTCCTGTGCAGCTGGGTGAGCCACGTGACCCCATCTGGCCAATGGGATGTGGGCCCAGTAGGTTACAACTTCCTGCCTGGCCCATAGGCACCTGCCGTGGGATTCCAGTTCCTGGAAAGGAAAGGGTTCAGAGGATCTCTGGGAGGCGGGACTATGGGACAGCAGGAGCCTGGGTGTCCCTATGGCAGAGCTCCGCCTCCCACAAGCCGCCCAGACTGTGATGTGAGCAGGCTGTCCCTTCGGATGTTATAGCTCTGCCTGATTGAAAAGCCCGCTGCCAGAAGGAACCCCGGAAAGCCAGGAAAAAAATTTTCAAGTGAAAAGCTGACGCGCTGAGAAGCAGCTTCCCTTCTCTCAGGAGAAGTGGTCAAGCACATTCAGAAAATTACACCCTGGGCCAGGGCCGTACTGTCAGGCAGCTTCTGCCTTCCTCACCCAAGGGATCCTATCAGCAGCAGGATAATCGATAGGGCGTGCTTGGGCCTCGCGGAGCTCCTCACAGATCGCTCTACATCCCACATTCCGGCAACCAGCAGCCCCCACTCCCAAGAGCCACCTGCCTCCAAATCCCACCCTGGCTCCTGCCTGGCGTCCCAGACTCGGCGCCCAAGGGCGCCCACGCAGGCAGCCGGAGGCAGCCTCACCTCTTCAAACCACACCAGCGGCAGGACCACGGGCTCGATCTTCCCCGTTTGTCTGGAAATAAGCGAGACAAAGCAAGTGAGAAGTTTTTGCCAGAGTGTCTTCTGTGAGGCAGATTTGGACACGTGATCCCAAGCTCCAGGATCAAGAGGGATTTGATGTTGCAACAGCTAGATTGGTGCAGGCTTGAGTAATGGGCATTTCCTGGCAGGGAGTAACCTGACAATCTGATCCTATCTTTTTGAATTAAAAACTCACATTTCCTACAAGGTGGGGGCTGCCATGGACCTGGCTGATGTCCATCCGTTCCCTTTAGAAACAAAACCCCAAATTTATTCGGGATGGCAATGCACGCGGCTAACTAACAATAGGTTTTATGCTCGCCTCCTGCATTCCTTGGGAGAGTCTAGAATCTGGGCCCATGCCAGACAGAGGCTGCCTACGTGACCAGGCCCCAATAAACAGGCTGGGCCTGGGCACTGAGTCTCTAAATGGGCTCCCCTGATAGAAAACACTTCACAGGTATTGTCACAACTCATTGCTGCAGGCAGTAAGGGCATCCTGTGGGACTCTCCTGGGAGAGGGCTCTGGAAGCCTCTGCCCGGAGCCCCCCAGCCCCAGACTTCACCCCATACACCTTTTCCTTTGCTGATTTTGTTAGAATCCTTCTGCTGTAATGAATCACAGCCACAAGTACGACTATGTGCTGGGTCCTGTGCATCTTCCCTCTGAATCATGGAACCTAAGAGTGGTCTTGGGGACCCCTGACACAACACTTACTAGCTAACAGTGTGACCGCTGGCCTGTTACCTGCCTTCTCTGGGTTTCCACTGTAAAGTGGGCATGACACAGGCAGTCTCATGGGGCTCTATTGTTTTAAAGGCAGTAACATGAGCAAAGTGCTTAGAGGAACTCCCACCATACAGAGAGCGCTTCAGGTCTGTTACCGTTGTCATTGTTAAATCCTAGCAAACAAATGGACGAAAATATTCTGCAGCTATTGGGCGGGGCAGGGGTGGGGGTTTTCTGCTTAAAGAAGGCACAGCTGGACAGAGGGGAAGTGGAACGCACTAGGCCCCCTGCTAAGCCACGGATTGTGCCGTGAAACGAATTTACACAGCATCACCTGCAGACAAGTCACAGAAATACAACAGAGGGTTTGCGCTGGCCTCTTTTATCTGAGTCTGTAAGAGCAGATGTAAATTAAATGCAAATAGCATGCAACCCTCCTGCCTTTATCTCGTGGGCAAACAGCCCCAAAATTCCCCAGAGGAGCCACAGGCAAACAGCTCAGCTGAGTCTCTGGCCTCTTCCCACACCCGATGCCAACTGGCCCTCGGGGACGGCAGGAGGCGCTGCCGTTAGACCCGATCCCTCGAGGCCACTGCTCCAGCCAGAAGGGGAGGTCAGACGGCTGCGTAGCCCATGCCGAACAGACGGGGACAGAGGCCCAGAGAGGTCAGGGGAGAGGCCCGGGGTCACCAGCAGGCAGAATCCAGTGGCCCAAGTGTACCGCTGGCTTGAACAGCGTTTTGTCAAGAATTCACATTCACTTCCAACAAGTGAACATTGAGAGAGACCCTGTTAAAATCCAGATTTTGAAAAATGCATTTGAAAACGCATGGGACAGGGCCACGACTGGCAGGAGCTCCCGGGGCGGGGGTGGGGGGCAGGGGCCGGCCTCAGCCCCGCCCTCCCCACCCAGCCTCCCTGGGTTTCCCAAGTCACCTGTCACCCACCCCCCCCACAAGGCCGTTATGGGCCCCAGAGCCAGAGGCTGGTGGGTGGCAGACCGTTTTACTACCCCCAGCTCCTCCAGGAGCAAACCCTCTGACAGCCTCCCAATGCACGAATAAAAACCCGGAGCGAGGGAGAGGAACGTGTTCTCTCTAGCTGAAAGGCATCGCACAAAGCTGAAGAGACGCTCACATTCCTGCAGCCCAGAACTCTTCCTAGGGGAATTTTTTTCATGAAACTATTTCAAATATGCTTAGGGGGAAAAAAAAACAAAACAAAACAGAACCCAGAACCCAGACGCCACCATAACGAGTAAATCAGTGCGCCCTCTCGCCCAGCTCCATCACAACCCCGCATCCTGCCCAGAGTGGGCGAGGACGCAGGCTGGGACGTTCCCACACCGCTGGCGGGAAGGTCAGGGAGGCAGCTGCTGGACAGAACAGTCTGGCAGCCCCTCCAGTGGCTAAGCGTGGCCTTGCTGAATGAGCCAGCAGTTACGGTCCCAGGTGTCCCCCCAAAGCAAAGGAAAGCACGTGTCCACACAGAAATCTACACACGCACGGTCCTGGCAGCATTACTCAGGATGGCCCAAACCGAGAAAAACCCAAATGTCCACCCAGGGAGCGATAAAACCTGCCCAACGCACACGATGGCCTACGATCCGGCCATGAAGGGGAAGAAGTGGTGACATCAGCTACAGCCTGATTGAGCCTTGCCGACGTGAGGCCGAGTACAAGAAGCCAGACGTAAAAGTTCACCTCGTGCGTGCAAGATCTCCTTTATAGGAAGTGTCCGGGACAGGCAAATCCAGAGACACAGCAAGTAGATGAGGGGACGCCAGGGGCTGGGGGAGGGGGAGCGACGGCTACTGGGGTGTGTGCAGAGGGAGGGAAATGTTCTACAGCTCACCGTAGCGAGGGGTGCATGACTCCCAACACGCTACTAATCGCCGAATCGCAGGGGTGAGTTTTACGCCACGTGAATTACATCCCAAAAAGGCCATTATTCGAAACAAACAGCAACAAGAAGAAAATCGGGGCTTTAAAAAATGCCTTCCATAAAGCAAAGAGTCACCCTTTAAAAGGCTATTTGGTACATTTCCATGTTCCAATCCTCGCTCTTGCCAGGAGTTTTTTTTTTTTTTTCAATTTTCTGTTGAGTAGGAAACTGCCTGGATGGAAGAGTCTGGAGAATTTGGGGGACAGATGTTGAGAGATAAAACCAGGATCCCGGAGTGGGGAACAGACCCCACATCCAGGAGGACCGTCTCCTTCCCCACCTGCTGGTCCCTGGGGAGGGTCACTGCAGTCCCCCCATCCCTGGGACCCAGGCCCCCACTCCCAGAGCCACTCACCCGATGCCTTTGATTGCCTTGATATACAGGCTCAGCTGTAATTTCACGGAGCAGTTCATGGGAATCCCGGTGACCTGTGGGAAGAAGCACAGAGAGGGGCCTGGGCTCGCTGGAGCCCCCAGTCCTGGCCCCGAGAGTGGGCACCGGGACCCCCCATTAGCTCTCACCCCTCCCAGGCAAACACAAGCTTCCCAAAGCCCCCTTTCATCCACCACCTATTCCCAGGTATAGTACATTCTGTTCCCTCTTTTTTTTTTTTTTTTGGTTCATTTTTCCCCTTTATTTTTAAAATTTTAGTTAATTCATATTTTATTGACATATAATGTATTCTTTGTCTCAGGGAAGTACATTCTGTTTTCATCATCCCTGCCCCATCCTCCAAGCTAAACAAAATAGATTTGCATATGGAAAAAGTCACCCTCCTCACACAACTTTTCCTGTCTCAAACCTAATGATAGTTTTCCCTTGGATTTAATTTTCTTTTTCTCCAGAAAACTTTTTAATCTCCATATACGAGGTAGGGACAGGAAACTTCCTTTGTCACAGGAACCTACGTTTGTGGGATTTTTCTGGATGAGATCATTTTTTTTTAAGTAGTAAGTAAATAGTAGGCAAGGACACATGCATGTACAACCAAACTCAGGGAGGGAGCTCCAGAAGTGGAAAGGGACAGAGGCTCGAGGTCAGGAGGCCAGAGCTGCCGCCTCTCCACCAAGGCCTATCTCCTCGTCTGCAAAAGGGACTAATTCTCCCCACTTCCCAGAGTTTCTGTGGCGCCCAATCAGGTACCCAAGATACCCACACTAGGGGCCATCAATTCTCATGTGATTATCAAGTATATCCGCGGTAAAGGGCATTATCTTCCATGATAAGCAGGCCTGGCGGGCCCCAGTGGCCCAGAGGGACAAGGAGGGACAAGGCAAAGGCCGTGCTCCTGAGAAACAGGGGAGACCTTGAACCCCAGAAGCCGGCGGGATGGGAGGGAGTCCACCCGTGTGTGAAGAAGCGATGACACGGCAGGCCCGAGGCTGTCCTCAGAGAGGCCTGCTGGCTGGGCTGGCCGGTGGCTGGGGTCTGGGAACCGGGATTCCGGGAGGGCCCCCCACCGACTCCCTGATAAGCAGTGTTCACTGCGCCCGGATGGTTTGTACAAACAACGTGATTTATGCTGACCGCCGCTGGCTTTCCTGCGGGGGAGTCTGGGAGTTGGGGAGGCAACAGGCAGAGGGAGCCAGTGGGAGCGGACCCCAGGGAACACCCAGGGTGCTGAGTCTCTAATGGGCTTCCCTGGGAGATGACACAGCTCACTGCTGGGGGAATTCAGTGTGTCCTGTGTGGCCGCCGTGGGGGAGGGCCCTGTGCCTGACTACCCACCACCCCCAGACCCCGGATTCACCCCCTGTGCCCTTCTCTTTGCCCACAGAGCTTCGTGTCCTTTGTAATCCATCCCAGCCGGGACTCCCACCTTATGCAGAGCCCTGCGAGTCCCCCCAGCAAATCAGCAAACTTGGGGGTGGCCTCAGGGACCCTGACATAACCTGCCACCGCCACCCCCTCTTTCTAGAACAGCCTCTCTAGTCTAGGGTCTCCACCCGGGCCCACTTCCTTCCCCAGGAAATGTGTTTCCTTCCCTCCTTGGCCGGCTCCTCCTGGACCGTGAGGCCCCTTCGTGGGCAAAACCCCACCCGTCCCCAGCACCCCACAGAATGAAAACAGGGACCCGTGAACACACCTCTCACCACACCCTTCCTGCTCTTAGGGCCGGAAGAGAAGCCTCCAGGACAGGAGCCCCCCCAGGTATCCTGCTCTCGGGGCTAACGCCACCCAGGCAGCGAACGGGTCCCAGGCTCTTCCTCCCCGAAAGTACCCGAATCAGCAATCAAAACCCAAAAGGCCACTTCCTTTCACTGCATGCCTCCATCTGACCCGAAACAAAAGACGTGGAAGCCAGTTCCTACTGTGGCTGGGACAAGACACCTGCTGGCGTCGTCCGGTCCCCCAATCTTGGCCGCCTGTTCCTCAACATGGGGGGAGGGGGCAGGGAGAGCCGTGCACTCGAGTGAGAGTCACCCGTGAGAACAGAGATCATGTTCCTGCTGGATTCCCCAGAAGCCAGCAGAGAGAGAGAGAGACAACAAAATAAATGAATGAGGGGCGCCCGGGTGGCTCAGTCGGTTGAGCGTCCAACTTGATTATGGCCAAGGTCATGATCTCAGAGTCATGGGATCGAGCCACACTCTGGGCACCCTGCTCAGTGGGGAGGCCGCTGGGGAGTCTTTCCCTCTGTCCCTCCCACCCCACTCTCTCTCTCTCAGATAAATGAACAAATCTTGAAAAAAATAGGGCATCTGGGTGGCTCAGTCAGTTAAGCGCCTGCCTTCAGCTGGGGTCATGATCTCAGGGTCCTGGGATCAAGCCCCACATCAGGTTCTCTGCTCAGCAGGGAGCCTGCTTCCCCCTCTCTCTCTGCCTAGCTCTCTGCCTACTTGTGATCTCTCTCTCTGTCAAATAAATAAAATCCTTAAAAATTAATTAATTAATTAATTATTAAAATGAACTAAAAGAGAAAAATATAAACAACCATGGTAGCTTTATAACAAAAAACTCTCGGGGCACCTGAGGGGTTTAGTTGTTAAGTATCTGCCTTCGGCTCAGGTCATGATCCCAGGGTCCTGGAATCGAGCCCCGCATCGTGCTCCCTGCTGGGCAGAAGGCCTGCTTCTCCTTCTCCCACTCCCCCTGCTTGTGTTCCCTCTCTCACTATGTCTCTCTCTGTCAAATAAATAAAATTTAAAAAAAAAATTAAAAAAAAACCCTCTTAAAAACTGGCTAAAATGCGAAGACAACACAGAGAAGTCATAACACTTGTAGCAATAAAGAACAAACTTAATATGGAACACTTATTAATTACCATCAATTTAATTAATTGGTATGAACCTCATTAAAATTAACCAGATGTTAGCTCAGGATGGGGATGGGGGCATCAGAAGGCCCATGTCTGAATTCAGCTTCGTCCCTTACTTACTCTTGGTCATTTATCAAACCCGCACCTACTGAGATGCTAGTGTGTCTGCGAACTGCTAAAATCCAAGCAGCACGACAAGACAGGACGGACCTCTCCTCAGTGCACCAACAATCCCATTTACGAGCTGTATCACGTGACCTATCCGGACCGCAGCCTCCCCATCTGTACAATGGGAGGAGCAGGGCTCGCCCCCCAGATCACTGTGAGTGTGTACTGAGTTGCCACATGTCGAAGCATCTAGCTCGTGGCGGCACCAGAATGAGCATGCAAGCAGCATCTGTTGGACGTGAAGTGTGTGCGGCCAACGTTGGCTTAACTAGCGTGTGTTTTTAGTGAAAAGCGGGGGCAGGTGGGGAGTGCCAGGGACCAGTGGGGTCGAGTCAGGAGCTCAGAAAATCTGAGCACACAGAAAAACGACGTGGAATGTCGAAGAGCTCTGAAAAAGGCCTGTGGGCAAGACCATGAGTGTCCACTCTGGCAACAGAAACCCGCAGGATTGTTTAATCAACAGCAAAAGCCACCAAGTCCAAACAGGCACATTTTACAGTAGCAGAGCTTTGGAGATAAGACAACCTGGTAAAGACAGGCCCACGGGAGGACCACATGCGTGGGCCTGCCACCTTCTTGGCTGCCACCTGCAGAAAGCATGTCACAGAGGACAAATTCCCCAGGACCCGATTCATCTGCAAGATATCCCAGGCTCTTGTCGGGACCTAGAGAGCTTTATGATACGCTGGCACAGCCAGAGGGCTCCTCTGGCTAATTTGCAGACTGATAATTCTAATTAATTTCCTATCTTATGGTCCTTTTATAAAGATAATTCCCTTGGGAAGAGATAATGAACCCCTTGAACTATGGAGTCAGAGCAAAGTAGGCACCTCTGATGGCTTGATACTGCAGAAGTTATCAATGCCAAGGAAAGCCAGGCTTCCCACCACCCCGACCCTGGAACAGCTCAGTGCCTGGCAGGGGTGGGGAGCAGAGAAGGGGGCCAAGGAGGCACCAGTAGGAAATTCCCCCCACACCCTCCCCCATAGGTTGACAGGCACAGGCTCACCGGATGGACATCCAGGAATAAGGAATGCTCCTCCTGGTTGGGATGGAGGCCCAACACTGCCTCGGCCAGCACCGGGTCGGCGTTGTAGAAGTGAGGGTGGGACAGAAACAAGGGCGCGTCTAGAAGGCAGAGAAGGGGAAAGGGGGTCATCAGACAATGGAGAGCATCGGCACATCCAGAGGCCTGCATCATGCCAGGGCCTGGGGAGGCACAGGCAACGGAACCCAGCCACTGCCTGCAGAATTCCCAGATGATGACAAGATGCCAACGACAATAACTAGACAGAGAGAACTCTTTCCTCCAGTTCGTAAATGTTTACCAAGTGCCCGAGAGACGCCACGCACTGGGAAGCTCTGTGCCGGCAGGAGTGGTTGTGTGAGAGCTGCCAATTCGGGTGGGGGAGACCACAGGAAGGAAGGGAGGATGGTTAAACTACGCCAGGCAGGGAAGGCCAGGGAATGGCATTCCAGGTGGAAGGCTGGGCAGAAGCAAAGGCAGGGAGACAGGGAAACGCACAGTGCACATGGAACAGACAGTGTGTGGAGGCAAATTATGGGAGTCGAGGATAAAAAGGTAAGTCGAGGCCAGTTTTGAACTTGGGCGGAGAAGGGGCACCTCGATCGCGAAGCCAGGCAGCCCGGACCATCTCCTGCAGGCAAGGCGGCAGCTGTCAGAGACGCTGAGGGGCGCGTGCCTGCGGCCAGGTCTCCCTATCATCCACGGGAAGGGAGAAGACACACCTGCTTTGCTCCTTCTCTCCCAGCAGCCGCTCTGCGGGATGGACGCCAGCGAGTGTGACAGGGGCGGACTCGGGCCCCTCTGTGTGAGAAATTCACACCCAGAAACGCGAGGCCGAACCTCTCCATCAACTGACCGAGTAAGGCAAACGCCAGCTATCCTCACGTGCTCAGGACCACGGACAACAGGCCTGATGGACAACGAGTTAATGAGGAAAAGAAATCAGCCTCTCTCAAAAACCCATGAGGACCCAGAACAGGCAAACCCTAAAGACTGAATACCGCACATTGTGCTAGCCAGTGGCTAGGGGACAGGAGATGGGGAATGACTGCTAACAGGTGTGGGTCTCCTTCTGGAAGGATCAGAATGTTCCAGAGCCAGGCAGAGACAGTGGGTGCACAATATTGTCCATGTACTAAATGCCACTGAACTATACATTTTAAAATGCTTAATTTGGGGCACCTGGGTGGTTCAGTGGGTTGGGTCTCTGCCTTCGGCTCAGGTCATGATCTCAGGGTCCTGGGATCAAGCCCCGCATCGGGATCTCTGCTCAGCGGGGAGCCTGCATCTCCCTCTCTCTGCCTGCCTCTCTGCCTACTTGGGATCTCTCTGTCAAATAAATAAATAAAATCTTTTAAAAAATAAAATAAAATAAAATGCTTAATTCTATGTCATGTGAACTGCACCTCAAAACAACAACAACAAAAAAGAAAAATGACAACAAAACTCATGAGGTCTCCTTCCCGAAAACCAACAGTGTGTCCACCACCTGCCAGGTGACCAGGATCCGTGTTATGTTTCTGGAAGCCTCAAATCTAGGTTCTTTCTACTTTTCTTAGGAAGACCAAGCATTGGTTTAAAATAAAAGCTGGGATTTCGCTGCCACCTGATTTCATCTTTCCCGGAGGACTTTAATGCCCATTGCCTTTTTCTTGACATTGATTCATTCAGCCAAGTACCTCTTCAGTTTTGCCACACCTGGGTCCCCCTGCGTGATTATCCAATGTGCTGCTCTGATCCAAATGCCATGGCTTTATTTAAACAGCGATATGTTAAAGTCAAACTTTCTATCCAAGCCATAACTGGCAAACACTTGCCCCAACAAGACAGTGAATATAGAAATAAATACAACGGAAACCACGAAGGTTGAATATTCTAACCAGATACCATTGCCCACATGGGGCTTTGAGCACTCTTTTCAGTTAAAAGGAAAGATGGGGGGGGGGGGCGCCTGGGTGGTTCAGTCAGTTAAGCGGCTGCCTTCAGCTCAGGTCATGATCCCAGGGTCCTGGGATCAAGCCCCATGTCAGGCTCCCTGCTCAGAGGGGAGTCTGCTTCTCCCTCTCCCCCTCTCCCTGCTTGTGTTCCCTCTCTCTCTCTTTGACAAAAAAATAAATAAAATCTTTCAAAAATATGAATAGGGATGCCTGGGTGGCCCAGTCATTAAGCATCTGCCTTCGGCTCAGGTCATGATCTCAGGGTCCTGGGATCAAGTCCTACATCGGGCTCCCTGCTCATCGGGGAGCTAGCTTCTCCCTCTGTCTGCTGCTCCCCCTGCTTGTGCACACACACTCTCTCGCTATTTAACAAATAAATAAATGAAATATTTTAAATACACACACACACACACACACACACACCTATATCAATTTAAAAAATAAAAATCTTTTAAAAAGATAGATGGGTGCTGAAAAGGCCTCTTAGTGCCAACAGAGACTCTCTCCTGGGGGTGACTGGAAGGAGGGCAACACGAAAGGAAAACAGAAGCCCTCTCTCCCAAGTCAGTTCGTGTCATTTAAAGCCACCTCCTTGCACCTTTGAAGCTACCTTGAGCACCCCAGGGACAATGCCCTACAATTTGGAAAAGCTCCTTTCCCATCCTCCCATCTCCGATATGAAAAAGGACCACCAGAGGGAACACGAGGCCCCCCATGTTCACGGAGACCCTCAGTAAGGGCGGCGGTCACCACATTGGGCCCTTGAAGGTGGTGCACCTCCAAGGAACCCCAGCGTGCCTCCAAGGTGAGAGGCACCCACAGTGGGTCAGACCAATGTCCATCCCCTTGACCCTTGCTTCAGACAGTAAGCACACTCGTCGCTTATTCTTTTAACAGCAAGCACACATGCATGCGTTCCTCTCTGTTTTATGTCAAAACAACATGAGTAATAAGTGGTCATTAATTTATAGCTTTATGGCACGCCCAACCAGACCTAATTGCCCAGGGTCACCACAGATTACAGCGAAGAGGTCTGTCGAGCTACTCTGAGGGCCCTGAGCCGCCAGGAAGTGTGAGGGGTGAGAGTCCTCCGGGTCCAAGAAATCTCCAAGGCCCTACAAGGGAAATGTATGGCATTCCTTATCTTCAGACAAAAGGTCACAATCATGCAGACACAGGGTCCCTAAAGGACATGGACGGGAACATTCCAGCAGCACTAGGCTCATGGTCAAAACATAGAAACCCGGCTGCCCTTGAGGGCAGAAGAGGTAAGGAGACTAAGGGGAGTTCCCACGCAGGCACACCACGCAGCAGCGAAAGCATGCCCACGACAGCCCCAGCGCCGACGGACCTCACCAATAACACAACGGGTGGAAGAGGCCAGAGAGAACACGGGAGCACATGCTACGATTCTTCTCACATAAAGGCCAAAGGCAGGCAAAGCTGTGCTGCTGGACATCAGGCCAGGGCCTGAGAGGGGTCTTGGGGTGTCTGTCAAGACCCAAGTCAGGCCCAGCATTCGGTGCAGAGTCTGCTCCTAACTCTCTCCCCCTCCCTCTGCCCCTCCCCTCCCTGCTCCTTTTATTTTTTTTTTTTTAAAGACTTTATTTATTTATTTGACAGAGATCACAAGAAGGCAGAGAGGCAGGCAGAGAGAGGGGGGAAGCAGGCTCCCAGCTGAGCAGACAGCCCGATGCGGGGCTCGATCCCAGGACTCTGTAATCATGACCTGAGCCAAAGGCAGAGGCTTTAACCCACTGAGCCCCCCAGGCGCCCCTCCCTGCTCCTTTTAAAATAGATAAATCTTTAGAAAATAAATAAAAATAAAATTCCCTCGTACTTTTGAGGTTATTTTGGCAGATGTGCTACGATGAGGCTGTATAAGCCTCCTCCCCGGACCTCTGAAGTGGATGGACATTGGGCCCGCCTGGCACCCACTCTTCCTTCCCGATCCCACAGGGTCCCACACCGGGACTCTGGAACCAACCTTCCCCTCACCTGCTGTGCACGCACTGGCCCCGCCCATGGAATCAGAGGCGGAGCGTGACGCGGCCTAGCCAATCAGCATCACCCTGGGCCACGGTGATTGGCTCACAGGACGCAAGGCAGACCAATCAGAGTGAACGTGGGGCACCTGCGGGAGTGAGGAGGTCCCAGGTGGGCCCTTCCGGCAAGAGCCTTTGGAGGCAAAGGGGGCGGGGAGGGGGGGGGGGCAAGCCAGAGGCGAGAGCCTGCCTGCCAGTGGAGCCAGCCCAGAAGAAAACCAAGTTGGCACCCGGCGTGAAAGGCAGCTTCCCCCAAGAGCTGAGCTCCGGAGCTGTGCCAAATGCAAGAATCTGCTCTGGAATTCTGCGGCACACAAACCATGAGATGCCCTTTCCGGCGCAGGCGGCCGCTGCTCTTGTCACCTGCCCCACAACCGCAGCACACAGCCAGGTAGGGTCTCCGCGCTGTCAGCCCATCCCGCAAGCAGAAATTCCCTGAGACCCCAGGGACGGGAGAATTAAACAGGGCAAGGCCAGGTGGGTCACACAAGGAGGAGACAGGGAGGGCACCTCCAGGCCCCAGCTCCAGACCCTTCACCTACAGAGCACCCCATTCTGCCTGAACTTGGGGAGGCGTCCGACCTGACAGTCTGCCCCCCCCAACCCTGCTGCAAACTACAGCTGGACATCTCCAGCAGGATATGTAGCCAAAGAGGTCCCCAGAAGGCGAGACCCGGTCGAATGAGCAGTTGCTTCTCGTCCTACCAACCGTGTGACCTTTGGCGCGTCCCAGCCTTGAGCCTCAACTTCCTAAGGGCAGGGTACACCCACACGCCCGTACATTCAAATACTACATACAGGGCACAATTGTAGCAGCTGAGGACAGCACCCTGCCAACATTTACAGCCTGTGGGAGGACACGGATGATAAATTAGCCAAACAGAATACACAGTCAGTGATTTCAGGGAGTGATGGACACCAAGAACATAATATAGGGGGAAATGACAGAGAGCAGCTGGCAGGGGCAAGAAGGGGCTGGAGTGGGAGAAGAGGGACAATGTTAGCATGGGAAATCAGAGCAGGCCTCCTGGAGGAGGTGGCCTCTGAATAGATCAAAAGGAGGGGAGGGAATGATCCACACAGATCCACATGGATAACTGGGGAAAGAACTCTCAAGGTAGGAGGAATGGTTGATGCAAAGGCCCTGAGGTTGGACCAAACCTGATGTACTCTAGAAATAGGGAGCAGGCCATGGGGCTGAAAACTAGTTAGTGGGAGAAGTACAGAAAGAAATGGTATTGCAGAGGCTGGCTCAGGCCAGATCCGGCAGAGTGCTGAGACCATCGTCATAGCTTCACTGTATGTGCATGGGGTTGCACCGAGCAGAGAGCCTGTTCCCAGTGAAGCAAAGACCTTTCTACCCCAGTGAAGATGCTGTCCTTCTGTGCAGGCCATCCCGTTCAGAAGTCTCTGGGCCCACGCGATGCTGATCATCAGAAATGGGGCCAGTGTGACTAAGGAGCTGCCTTTTAACTGGATGACATTCAAACCAACTCAAATACGCCAATGAGGGGATGCCTGGGTGGCTCAGTGGGTTAAGCCTCTGCCTTCGGCTCAGGTCATGATCCCAGGGTCCTGGGATCGAGCCCCACATTGGGCTCTCTGCTCAGCAGGGAGCCTGCTTCCCTCTCTCTCTCTGCCTGTCTCTCTGCCTACTTGTGATCTCTCTCTGTCAAATAAATAAATAATCTCTTTTAAAAATTAAAAATTACAAAAATAAATAAATAAATAAAATAGGGAACGGGGGCACCTGGGTGACTCAATGGGTTAAAGCCTCTGCCTTTGGCTCAGGTCATGATCCCAGGGACCTGGGATCAAGTCTCGCATCGGGTTCCCTGTTCAGTGGAAAGCCTGCCTCTCCCTCTCCCACTCCCCCTGCTTGTGTTCCCTCTCTTGCTGTGTCTCTCTCTGTCAAATACATAAATAAAAATCTTTAGCAATAAAAGAAAATTAAATAATAAAACAGGGAGCATGGCCTGGATTATCCTGGCATGGGGACGTGGTGGGGGATGCGGGACGGGGGTAGTCTCCGGGGTCTTTAAACTAGAAGAGGGAACAGGAGAGATGAGGCCAGAAGGTGGGATTGGAGAGATGGGGATGCTGATCAGAGAGATGCTGACGGTGGGGACAGGAGCCTCGGCATTCTGGAGGCCTCCGAAGGGCAAACACAAGGATCTCCCCTCCAGCCTCCAGAGAGGAGCACAGCCCGCTGACACCCGGCCAGAGGCCTGCGTGGGACTTTGGAACTGTTTAAGAGGATGCATTGACATCGCTAAGCCACTGAGGTGGTGGGAATTCCTGACGACTGCAACTGACCTACATGGCATTATTTTTTTCTTTTCAGATTCTCTCTGCTGCCTCCTCTCCGGCCTAATGGGATTAGGAAGAGTAAAGAGGCCAGAGATCCTGCAGACCAGGAAGGGACAGATCTCAACGCGCCCACCCGTCCCGCTCCCACCGGAGATGGCACCTACTAAATCTGCAGGTGCTGATGTTCTGAATTCCGGACTCCAGGCACGGGCAGAAGCCCTCGTTGGGCGCGTAGACAGAGCCATTGGCAAACAGGGTGCTGGGGGCCACGAAGCGATAGGTGGGGATGCCTTCAAACATCCCTGACTCCTTGTAGACCAGGTTCATGGACCTGCGGGAGACAGACGGGAGAGGGGAGCATGACACCCGGAACGTGGTGGCTGGACCGGTCCTGCCAAATGTGACCCCAGCTGAGCCGTTTCTCCCCACGGGCACCGCCGCCCCCCCGTGGCCCCCCGGGGGAGCTGCAGCCACCATCTCTCTCCCTGGGAACTGCAACAGCTTCCTCATGGCTCTTCCTGCCTCCCGGCCCACGCCCATCTGTTCACCCCAAGCAGACCATGCTTCAAAACGAGAACAGAGTATGTCACTTAAAACTGCAATTGCCTCCAGTGTCATGTGGGACAAGACCCGTCATCCTCTCCATGGTCCCACAGCTTCTGTGAGGTCCAGCCCTTGCTTGCCCTTTGTTGTACCCTACGGGCATCCTGGCGACTGCTCAGGCGTACACCCACCTGCCCCTGGGCCTTTGTATGTGCTACGCCCTCCACATTCACACATCAGACTGCCGTCCTTCACGACGACGGGTGACTCCACGGTCACTTCTCCTGAGGCTGTGGCGACACGCTCCCCCACCCAATTCACCCAGCTGTATTTCTCAAAGGTACATGGAAACTTGGACTTGGACTCTGGATTACAACGGTGCCGCCCTCCCCACCCCCCACCACTGTCACACAGGGCTCCAGACCCCTTGGAAGGGGGCGTGTGTGGGTGGGACGTGCTGTCAGCACAGAATAAATTCCAGATTTCTACACTGGATAGGAAAAAAAAATGTGAAACTTCTCTGTAACACAGGACACTGTTTACACACTGAAACGATAACATTTTGGATACAGTGGGTCAGGTAAAACCTGTCATTAAAATTCATGTCACCTACTTCTCATTCTTTTTTTTTTTTAACACAGCCCCTCAAAAATTTAAGATTGCAGATGGGGACGGGCACCACGTTGGGAGTGGACAGCACCGGCCCAGACAATAGCCTTATGCAGCCGGAGAGGCAACGTGATTACGCAAGAGAATGTCCTTGTTTCCAGAAAACGCCCGCTTAAGTATGGAGACTGCCAGCTATCATCAGGCAGTCTGGGGACAGGGCACCTGGGGCCAAAAAGGAAACAACTCCCAAAACCAAGGGGAATGGCACACTCTTGCTACTCTTCTCTGGGTCGAAATGTCTAATTCTAAAAAGTGAACACACGCCCCGCACGGGCACTTCAGGTTCCCTGACGCTGGCCTGCACGTGTGTCTGTGTGCGTCTCCCCGTGCCCCAGTCAGGGTCAGGACGGAACAGGAGTGGGCCCATCCCCTCCCCACCCTGTCCGCAGCACCTGACCCAGCCAGCCGCCACAGAGGTCTGTCAGGAAGGCAGAGGAGTCAGAGTTCACATCTGTGAATCCCCAAGTAAAAGATTTTTCCAGGGTGGCCCTAATGGAGCTGAGGGCCGGGCAATACCTAGAGACGGGCTCTAGGGTCCACGGTCTAGTCTCCCCTGCCCTGGGGCCCCTGGAATCCGTCAGCCCCAAGCAAGCTTCTGAGGCCACACTCTGGTCCTGCAAGTGTCGCAGGAGAGACATCGAGAGCTCTCAGCATCTGGGCGGACATGAGGGCAGCTGGACAGATGCCCCAGAGGGCCCAGGCTTGCCTGATCCCCAGCAACCCCCGCAACCCGATGGTTTCTTGTCCGCCCCCACCGCCACACCATGCCAAGCCCCATGCTGCTTGGGGCCTCTCTGGGTCTTGCCAAAGCAGCACGAGCAGTTTGGCTCTTCGTGGCGCAACTGAGGACAATTCAGGATAGTGCTGAGGGCCAACAAATACACAAAGAGCCAAACCGCTTCCCAAGGGCACGCCAAAAGCCACTCGATTAGGCTCTGAGCGTCCACGGAGCTGATTTCCGCTGCCGGGAGGCCCCAGAAGGCCTCGGAACGTCCCAGCCATTACCGGCAAGCCTCGGGGCTGTAGAATTGCAGAGAGGTATCCGGAGTCATGAACGGCGCCCACATCTGTCCCGAGGTCCCGTTGATCATGTTGCACTGATCAGAATGCCAGAAGCTGACCTGTGGGGAAGCGATGAGACCCGGCCCTTTAGTTCAGCCACGGCTCTCAGAAACGCGCTCTCGGGCACTACACACCCGACCTGGGGCACAGGTGAACAGCAAGCCAGGGATGTCGCAGGGTCTCCCCTGGGAACGGTTACTGCCGGCTGCAAACGGGGACCTGGTCACTCTGAGCACGGATGGGGTTGTCCCTGGGCCCCAGAGCCCAGGTCTTGGCAGCGGTCACCGTGGTGAGCGCCGGGGACGTGCGAGCAGCCCCGCGCACCTGCTCGCTCCTGGGCACGCTTAACGAGAAAAAGCAACAAAGGTGGAAAACGCGGGTGCAGAACAATGTACGTAATATGATTTCATCGTGTTCAAAGAAGCAGCAAACCCAGCACGTTTCTCTGCACACACACGGGCGTGCAATGGGCCAAAGTGGACAGGAAGGTCATGCCCGATATTGTGCACTGTTGGGTGCCTCTGTGCTCAGGGAGCAGCAGGGCTGGGCTGGGAGGAGGTGCAAAGGGCACTTGAGATGTGTCCCTATTGTTTTTTTATGTGAATGTCTTCCTGTGATTCTCGGGTGTTTTGTTTTTGTTTTTACTCCGTAGTATCTTTCAACACAGTGGGTGGTTATATCATCAGTGTCGTATTTTTGAAGTGTTTTCGTACATTAAGAAAAAAAGGAAAGAAATAACTCACTTCCTGGTATACACTGGGCGCCAAATAAGTAGAGTTTCCATTCCCCACCCATCCATCGGGAACCAAGAGCTAGTTGAGCCCTAAGCACAGGCAGAACCCCCAACTCCGAGGGCTTCTCCATCACAGATGTGACCACCTTCCTGAGTTGCAATAGGGACAAGGGGCACAGTGCAGGTGACCAGCCGGGTGACCCCGCCCCCGCTGTCCCGCCCAGCCCCAGAGAGGAGGGCCATCGCCCTTGCCCTCACCTTGCTGAGTCCGTTCCACTTGTCCACGAGGTGGATCCTGCTGAAGTCTTTGACCCCCGTGAACACAGTGAAGAGCCCTGAATCGGAGTTGTTGAGCTGTGAACGGCAACACAGACCAGCATGTTTAAGCCTCAGGACAGGGGCAAAGGCCCTGGGGCCTGGCCCTCAAGCCCACCCATTTCAAGGCCATTTTCCGTTTCACCCAGAGCACAGGGGCCTCGATAACATGTTCATTGCTGAATCCCCAGTGCCTGGGGACCAAGAGGAGGAGGGCTTTCTAGAAGGGGGACTCCCTGGGGGGCAGTGTCCCTCCTAGGAAGCATCCCACCTTCCCTTCCTGACTCAAGGAGAGTCGGCTTCTCCTCCCAGATGATAGCAGAATGACCCCCCCACCCCGCAACAAAAAATGAAGTATGGCCATGTGACCTCTCCAATCAAGGAAAAAGAAGCAGATGGGGGCATGCCACTTCCGGGTGGAAAGTTTAGGACTAGCGCATGCACAGGTCACCGTTCTTTCTGCCACTGCGTAGGGGTCGTGGAAGCGTGTACCAAGCTGCTGCCTCCCTCAGCCTGGGTCCCTGAGTGACCAAAAAGAGCAGAGGGCCCCCTGGTCACCCACACGGACGTGGCATACAAACAAGGAATCATCTCCCTGGTTCAAGCTGCTGACATTCTGGGGCTGCTTGTTACACAGCACGACCTGGTCTATCCTAACCGATACCGGACCCAAGGCTTACTGAGCGTTTTCTGGATTGGAAGCCCCAGGCTTCGGCACCTTGAGGTTCTTTCCTAGAGACGGATGCCTAATTCACAGCAAAGACACGCAAAGCATACAAACCACAGGGCAAAACCTAGAAGCTCCGTGTTCCCCTGAGGAGGCCAAGAATGGAAAACATGTTAAGAACTCAGTAGGATGTTTACCAGCCAAATGGCGAAACAGATTACCGACTAGTTGGGCAAACAGGCTCCAGGGCAGGGACCAGTTTGAAGCCCTGCTCTGGCCTCCTAATGTCTGTGTCATGTCACCTGCCTATTCTGAGCTCCATGAGGACACGAACAGGAGCCTGGAGACAATGGGAGTGCAAAAGTGAGTGTGTCAACACTGTTAAGCGGTGCCTGAAAAACAGTAGGAACTCCAAATGCTACTCTTTATTAATATTATTATTAATAATAACAACAAAGGCTCCCCCAGAAGGACACTAGAATAATAATCAGTACAGTCAAAGTATATCAGAGACTGCCAGTTAGTATCCAAAATATCCTCCCCTCACTCCTTCGTAACAAAACCCAAACCTTACTCAGGGCATCAGCACAGCAGCTAAAAGGCTACATTTCTAAGGTGTGGCCACATGACTAAGTTTTGGCCAAAGGAAAGTAGAAGTTGGTTTTCTCCCTCCCAAGGAGGGAGACAGCTGGGACATGCGGTTTTGTCCTCAACTCCCTTGCCTGCCTCTCCATCCCCAACCATCCCCATCTTCCTTCCTCTTGTGCATCCTGGAATGTGGGTGTGGTAGCTGGTGCGTTAGCAGCCATACTGGGCTAGGTGGTAACCTGGAGCACGAAAACCACACCGTAAGGATGGCAGAGCAGGGTAGAATTTTAGATCCCCAAAGGATATGAAGACACGATGTCAACACTGGACAGTCACTGTTGGAATGTTATTTCAGGGTTTCCATTTTACCCAAACATATATTATAAGCACACTACTCACTTTGTAGTAACTTTAATGTGTTTACAAGTTTATAAGATGTGTTCAAAGGAATCCTGTTGCTCCAAACTTGCCAACTTATCCACAAACTCCGAACCCATCATTCTGGTTAAATATGTACTATCTATCATGTGTCAAGTACAGAAACATAATTTCTCCTTCCGCTTCCCCCCAAGACGGGTCACCAGAGCCCAAAGGTGAGGCTGATTCTGGAGTAACCCAGAGGGCTCACCCAAACCTTTGGTGGAGGGAGCCACGGTCAGGGGTCAGACTCTGCATCAGATCATGGCTCAGGAGCCCAGCTACTACCAGGTGACCAGGGGTCAAGATCAAGAAAAAAGCAGGCAGGGGCACCTGGGTGGCTCAGTCGGTTAAGCGTCTGCCTTCAACTCAGGTCATGATCCCAGTGTCTGATGCTCAAGCCCCCTCATCAGGCTCACTGCTCAGAGGGGAGTCTGCCTCTCCTTCACCCTCTGCCCCTCCCCCTGCTCATGCGCTCTCTCTCTCTCTCTCTCTCTCTCTCACTCTTTCAAATAAATAAATAAAATCTAGGAAGGAAGGAAGGAAGGAAGGAAGGAAGGAAGGAAGGAAGGAAGGAAGGAAGAAACAGGGCAGCTCAGAGCAAGGTCGTAGTTAACATCCTTGACTCCCCTCCCCAGCAGCCTCTCCCCCTTTCCCCAGCAGCAGCCTCCAGCAGTCCACGCTCAGCCCGATCACATCTTCTGAGCCTGGGTCAGGCTGCATCTCCATCTCTACCTCGAGTTTTCAGACCTATGAGCCAATACATTCTCTATTTCTCTTAAGCCAGTCTGAGTTGGGTTTTCTGCCATTTATAACCCATCGCCCCACCCCCTGATCCCAGCCCCCATTTCCAGGCCCCGGACATGTTGCTGAGCCACGCTTACCTCTGCAAATAGCCCAAACTTGCCCTTGAAGGGAAACACGTTTGGGAGGTACTTGTTGATGAGGTGTACGAGGGGGTCGTCATAACCCCACATGATCTCGCTTACAGTGCGGTTCATGAAGGCACGCTCCCCCAGCGTGCTGAACGCCAAGGTCATGATCAGCTTCATGCTCATGGGTTTATTCTCCATCATCATCGCTGCGGCCTGCAGAGTGAGGGGACAGCACACGTTACAGGATAGACACCACGGGTCCATGCATCCTGGACTTTAAGCCAGGCCTGAGGCAGAGTTCATCAGGGGATATGAACGTCAGGCCTAAGAAGGTCCCCAGAAGATTCCCTAATCCTTCAGTAACAGGACCTCCTGTGTTAGTGGATTCAGCTGACTTTAACTCCATCCCCAGTCGCAGAGGCGGGCACATGGCAGGCGTCTGGCTAATCAGAAATGTTCTTCCCTCCAGCTACAGTGACTGTCTTGAGAATGTGTAATGTGGCCCAGTCAGAGCCATAAGACACGGGAAACTTTCCCCTGAGGCTGTCAGGTTGCGAGGAGAGCTTCCTGCTGCCCTCCCTGAAGGCTGTATCCACCCTGAGGTCCACCAGAGCAGGGCACAGATCTGGGCAACTCGATTTGCACCCTAGATCAAGCCACACCTGAAACCTCACCCTTTCAATAACATGAGCCCGTAAGTTCCTTTTTTGCTTAGGCCAGTTTGGAGCACCTTTCATTGTGCTCCACCTGGCACTTTGGTACGTGACAGGCGGAAGGTGCCTCCGTGACCACCCCCAATAAAAACCCTGGGCATGGAGTCTCAAGTGCCTTTGTCACCTTGCAACCAAAACAATCTTAATGAAGACTCAACTCCACTTCCTGATATCTCCCTCCCAAATACCAAGTGTCCCAAAGACCTGTTCTCCCCAATATCTGGGTGCTGAGGATGCAGGTGAATTTATTTTCTAATTCCTCTTTCCTCTGGAGATACCATCTTGGCACTTGGTTTATTTTTTTGAAGGCACCTCATCCAAAAGCGGGAAAGTGAACACAGCCAGCATTTCCTAAAACCTGGGCCAACGAGGTCTGGTTCCTTGGGAACTCACCAGGGGATCTCCTTACCATTATAATCATTTTTGAAAAGGGAATAAACACACGATTTTTTTTTTTTTTTAATCACAAAAGGCTATAGAATGAATGTCCCTCTCCAACCCCTGGCCCTCCCATTTGCATTCTTCTCCCTCAAGGCTACCCACTGCTATGGGCTCTTCGGTGTTCCTCCAGAGACACCCACACCAGAGACAGCCAACTATGGTGCGTGGGCCAACGCCAGCCCACCGCTCATTTTGTACAGTCTGAGACCTAAGAATTTTTTTTAATATATTTTTAAATAGGAGCACCTGGGTGGCTCAGTGGGTTAAAGCCTCTGCCTTCAGCTCAGGTTATGATCTCAGGGTCCTGGAATTGAGCCCCGCATCAGGTTCTCTGCTCAGCAGGGAGCCTGCTTCCTCCTCTCTCTCTCTCTGCCTGCCTCTCTGCCTACTTGTGATCTCTGTCAAGCAAATAAATAAAATCTTTAAAATATATATATATGTATATATATATAAAATATATATATATTTTTATTTTTTTTTATTATATTATAAATTTTTTTTTTCAAATAGTTGGGGAAGTGAAAAAGACTGTTGGAAAAAAACAGGAAAATTATATGAAATAAAGTTCTACTGGAACATCGCCACACATTTTCCTTTGGGTTTGCATCAGCAGTTCCAACAGAGATCAGGTGGTCCTCAAAGCCTAACTCATTTACTATCTGGCCCTTGACGGAAGTTTGCCCGCTCTGCTCGAAACATTAAAAAATAAGTAAATAAATAAATAAATAATACGCTGTAGCGCCGTGCGTACATTCTGCACCTTGCCGTCCCTCACTTAGACCTCGCGGCCCGCTCCGGGCCACCCTGTAATAAATCACCACAATGAAAGACGATGGAGCAACCTCCAGGTTGTTTCTAGAAGCTTGCTCTGACAGGGTTATGGCACTGAATATCCTTGAGTGCAAACATCTTTTATCTGTGCGGTTCTACCAAGAGGACACATTCCTACAGACGAAGTTTCTGAGGTCAAAGGCCTGTGCAATTTCTATTCAACGTCACCCCCTTCCTGCTGCCCACACCGGTTCCGTGCGTCCCGAGAGCACGCGACAGCGTCTGTTTCCACGAATGCTCGTGCTGCCTGGGGCACGATCACAAAATCTTTGCCAGCCTCGTCGGTGGCGGCAGGTGACTGCACTGATAACACTCACGCATGGGGCTGGGGGGAAGGGTGCAGCTAGCTGTAAGGCTGCGAGGCGTGTTTATTCTTTGTTCTGTCCGTCCCATGGACTCGGCAGGCAAGCTCACCTCGGATCCAGAGCACAGCCCAGCGCCAGCCCCAGGGTCACCGACGAGTAAACAGGTAATACGTGTAAGGGCCCCAAGCCCTAAGTGCTAACACAGAGTTAGCAAGAAATTAACCCAACAGGCCTGAGGCCACTCTTTCTAGAAAGGCCTGCCGGCAAAGCTGGCCCTCAACCAGTGTCCAGGCCTTGGGATTTCGAGGGAGCTCCCACCACTCTCTGACCGAGGGGTGGGTGGCTCATGGGGTCTGCACCGTGTGTACAAACAGCACACTTTATGCTGACCACCTGCCTCCCTTCTGGGGATCTGGACTTTGGTACGTGCCAGATGGAAGGTGCCTCCGTGACCACCCCCAATAAAAACCTTGGGCACGGAGTCTCTTGTGGTTTCCGTGGTGACAACCCTTCCCGGGCACCATCACGACTTGTTGCTGGGGGAATTAAGGGTGTCCTGTGCGGCTCCCCTGGGAGAAGACACTGGAGGCGGGAATCTGGCCTCTACCCCACGCGCTTTCTCCCTCTGCTGTTTTTGGTTCTGCGCCCTTCTGCTGTAATAAATCAGAGCCACGGGCGGGACTGTCCGCTGTCCCTGAGCCCTCCCAGTGAGTCAGCAAGCCCCCAGGTGGGCTCGGGGATCCCGGCGCACAGCGCCAAAGGTCGGCAAATCCAGCTACAACTATAACTCTTACCCATGGAGCACGGAGGCTCTGCCTGCAAAGAGGCCAGATGAGGACTCGGCCTGGGGGAGCCCTGTGTAGTTCCCCACTAGTACCTCTAGAGTCTAGATTTGTAGAGTCAGACGGGAAAGACAAGGACTTTGGCCGGTACCCCCAAACCAGAGACAGGAGGATTTGCATGGGTTTAGGGTCCCGTAAACCGCAGGCTGCCCCCCCGTACCCCTCCCTGTGGCCCGTGCAAGGGGGACAGGCAGGATGAGAAATGGAAACCCCGGGCACAAGGATGAGGGCTGGGATAAGGGACACAGCCAAGGGGCAAACTTACCAAGACCAGGATGTTAGGCATGACAATATAGTCGCTCTCCAGGCCATGGGACCTGTCGGGCTGGAACTGGAAGCTGCGATACTCGAGGAATGACACCGTGTCATTGTCATTGAAGGTGATGTTGCTCTTGTGCCTGAACTCCCTGCAGGCGGGGAAGCCGGTGATCAGCAGATCCCCAGTCGCACTGGGACGGGGCGCCCGCCAGGAGCGCTGGGGCCCTCAGCTGCCTGCCCTCAGCCCACTTCGGGCTTCTGTGAGGTTCATCAGAGCTACCCCACAGAGCACCCAAATCCCCACACACCCCTCCCCCTGGCCAGGGGCCACCGTCCCTCACAGCAGCCTCCCCCATGCATGCGCCTGCTTCTCCGAGGGAGAAAGCACAACACAGTGGTTTGGAATGTGCACTCTGGAGACAGAGGGCCAGGCTCCCAACCTGTCTCCATCACTTACTACCAGGGCCTCCATTTGCCCATCTATAAAATGGGGGTGGGGGTGATAACAAGCCCCATTCTGTAGGGCTGTGGTGAGCCCGGAGTGGGTTAGCCCATGTCAAGCCACCAAGCAGCAGCCCACGGCGCAGAAGGCGCCGCGCAAGTCTCAGCTGCTTCACGCCGCTGCCGTCGTTATTCCTTCTTGTCTGCTATCCATTCTCCACAAAGTAGCCAGAGAATCTTCAAAAAGGAGAAATCAGATCATGTCCTTCTCTCCCCGACAGCCCTCCTCTGCATACAGGATCAAATCAAGCTCCTAAATGTGGCCTCCAAGATCCTCACCACCGACCCATCCAACGCTCAGGCCTCCTCTCGGCCACCTTCCCCCTCACTCATACCACGCCAGCCACTCAGGGCTCCTCCTTCCCAGACTACCAGACTCTGCCTGCCTCAGGGCCTTTGCATCAGCTGCCAGCTCTACCTGGGGGGCCCCCTACATCTTCACACAATGGCACCTCCCTCTCACCACCCACATTTAGGGGAGTGTCCCGTTGGCAGAGGTCCTCCATGACCCTCCAGTTAGACCAACCCTGCCCACGCCCCTCCCTCCGGCACCCTCCATGCTCCCCCCTCCTCGCTCTCACCACACTTATGGCCACCTGATATGTCCATGAGTCTACTCTCTCCCATCGATGTCAGCTCTCTGGGGCGGGGGCTTGGGTCTGCCTTTAATAGGGACTGGCACAGTGCCTAGTCCACAGGAGGTGCCCAGTAAATGCTTCCAGAATGAAGAAATAAACATGAACTTTGGCAAGCCAGGGCCAGCTCTCACACAGATGCCTTCCACAGACGAGCCTGGCAGGGACGGGAGTTCCGTGACAGGGGTCATCCCCAAGGGCAAAATGGGCAGGAGCCGGGAATCAGGCCTTATCCCGGAACAGTCCTCCCTCATCTCTCGGAAACCTGCTCCGCTCTCCCAAAGACCATGATCCAGCGAAGGGGCCGTGGCAGGTGTGGTAAGAACACGCCAGCAACAAATGTTTACAGGGCGCTCACAGCGTGCCAGGCTCTGTGCTCGGGGATTCCCACTAGCTCGTCCAGTCTTCACAACCACCCCATGGTGGAGACTGTCATCCCCAGTTTACAGATGGGGAAACTGAGGCCCAGGGAAGGAACGCCCCTTGCCTGCAACCACAAAGCCACAGTGTTCTCTTTTGTTTTTTAAGATGTTATTTATTTATTTGACAGAGAGAGTCACAGCGAGAGAAGGAACACGAGCAGGGGGAGTGGGAGAGGGAGAAGCAGGATTCCCACTGAGCAGGGAGCCCAATGCGGGGCTCGATCCCAGGACTCTGGGATCACGACCAGACCCGAAGGTAGCTGCTTAATGACAGCCACCCGGGTGCCCCCAGAAAGCCACAGTTTAAACCTAAGAGATCGCTTTGCACAGTGCACGGTCTCAATCACGAGAACATGGGATTGGGGAAAGCAGACTGACCCTGAGCAAACCCCCCGACTCCTGGGGGCCTCAGTTTCCTCACCTGTAAAATGGGGTCCAAACCCACTAAGACGGCCCACCTGGGAGGCCCAGTCCAGCCCCCTCCATCCTCACCTGTACACGTAGGGCCCGCGCTCCCGCACCTGCGGCTTCTCCCCCAGGAGGATGGCATCGGGGTTGACGATGTCGAAGAAGTAGATGGACAGGTAGAAGGGGACGGGGATCTCCTTCCACATGTTGAAGGACAGGCTACTGGGGTCGATGCGCACATTCTGCAGGGGGAAAAACAAAGACGCCTGTGAGGAGGGTGAGCGGGGCCACCGCCAGGGCCCACCCCACCACACAGCTAGAATGGCTGCCCAGAGCCGGCCTGCACGGCTCAGTCCCACCGGCATGTCAGGGGATGGTCCCCGGGCGGAGAGAAACTTCTCCACACACGCTGCTCCCCGCGAGGGTCAGTCCACAGGGAACATATCCCTGCTGTTACTTTTGTAAACATGTTCTAGTAATGGTAGCCTGATCAGAGACCAGGAGGCAGCTGGGGCTGGACTCTAGGAATATGGGCTTCATGTGGCCAAATGTATCATTCATTCATTCAACAAATGTTTACTGAGCACCCACCATATACCAGGCAACCTTCCAAGGGCTGGGGATAAAATAGTGAACAAGACAGACCCCGTTTCCCAACTCTGCGAGTTCTCTAATCTAGCAAGGAAAAGGCAGGTATTAAACAGGAAGGTACAATGTGTGCATATGTGCTGTGTGAGAGGCAGGGATGGGGAAGGGGACTTGCAACTTCAAACAGAGTAGTCACTCGGGGAAAACACAAGCAAAGACAGAACGAACACACACACACACACACACACACACACACACACAAATAAAAACAAAAGGCAGTGAGTGGAACACAAGGATTTGGTGGCAGGGGGTAATCCCCCATAGAAGCAAGGTCAGTGCAAAGGCCCTGAGGCAGGGTGGTGCTGAGACAGAGCGGAAGAAAACAGGTCTGCAGCCTGTCTATCTGATACACTGGCCTCTCATCCCTGCCTGGCTCTTCAGCTCTGCAAGTCCCTGTGTCACAAGGAGGTCCCCCCAGGACCACCCAATCCTCCCCCCGCCAACCTGGCCTGGCCGCATCACGGGCACCACAAGGCTCAAAGCCTGGGTGGGGCAGAGTGCCCCAGCCCATCAGATAGACACCCGATACCACAGAGTGAGGTGTATAGGGTAGCTTACATCACCTCCCATGGTCCTTTGAACACGGCCTTCCAGAACAAAGCCAGTCACCTCTACTGTCCCCAAACAGCCAAAACCAAACGGCAGAAGCTCCGGGGGGAGGCAGAAGATAGGAGTCACCTGGTCCAGCTCGGCCCCATGTCCCCAGCCAGCAGACTCTGGGAAGGAGTGGATCTGGAGGCTGCTAGACCCCAAAGCCACATGGGCAAGACAATCACCTCTTGAACCTCAGTTTCCCCATCTATACAACGGGCACCAGTAGCCTCAGCCATTCCTCATTTCACCAACATGACATTTAAATGAAGAAAAGCTGAACTCATTGCCAAGAATAAAAAAAACAGAAGATGTCCCATAAAATCCGGATTCCAGGGTATCATAATAATACTTTATTGATCAACACATCTTCCCACCGGCCATGGAAGCCGCACGATCACTCTTACAACCTGAGCCTCTAACACATGCAAATAAAAGAGACTGATAAATGTGATGTGAACAAAGCAGCAAAGAATCTGTGGGATCACGGTATTGTTTCAATAGCAGCCATTCGTTTTTCGAAATCGAGCACACCCTGGAGCCAATCTAAGACCCGCCTCGGCTCACCGGCCACACCTTTGCCAGCTGGCACTTCACCCGCCTGATCTCCCGGAGGAAGGTGACCTCCTGTGTCTCCAAGGGGGAAACCGAGGTGCGGCGCGGCTGGGTGGCTTTCCCCCGGCCCCACACAGCAGGTCCAACACCAGGACCCTCCAGGCCCCATGGGCATAGGCTTAATGCGTGGAATTCAACCTCAGGCGAGAGGCTGCTGGGCAGGAGTGTGGTCGACCCAGGACGGAAATCCTCGAATCTTCCAACAGGTGCACGGGGAGGAGCGACAGAGGGAGGTGATACCGTCACGCCATCTCCCCCAACCCCTCCCCACTGAAAAGACACACAAAGGGCTAGTAACTAGGGGTCGGCCACCTGTCCTGGCTTCCACCGGCAACTCTGTCAGGAGGAAACGCGATTTCCGTCCCAGTTCCTTCGTGTGTGTGTGTGTGTGTGTGTGTGATAAAAACACGTAACATAAGATCTACCCTCTTAGCAAATATTTGAGCCTCGGATGCAGTCTTGTTAAGCGGCGACACTCTGGGGTTCAGTAGATCTCTGGGCTTATTCGTCTTGCGTAACTAAAACAACCATAGCGATCACTCGGAGAGTTTGGGAGGTGATGCGTATCTTCACACGTAGACTGCAGGGACGGTTCCCAGGGTGTCTACTTATCTGCAAACTCATCCAGTTGTATACATTAAATATGGAGAGATTTTTTTTTTAAAGATTTTATTTTTTTTTTAAGATTTTATTTATTATTTATTTGACAGACCAAGATCACAAGTTGACAGAGAGGCAGGCAGAGAGAGAGAGAGGGAAGCAGGCTCCCCACTGAGCAGAGAGCCTGATGCGGGGCTCGATCCCAGGACCCTGAGATCATGACCTGAGCTTAAGGCAGAGGCTTATTAACCCACTGAGCCACCCAGGCACCCCTGGACAGTTTTTTAAAATGTCAGTCATACCTCAACTAAGTGGTTTTTAAAAAGACAGTTTCTGGGGCGCCCCGGTGGCTCAGTCGGTTGGGCGTCTGCCTTCAGCTCAGATCATGATCCCAGGGTCCTCAGATCGAGTCCCGAATCAGGCTCCCTGCTCAGTGGGGAGCCTGCTTCTCCCTCTGCCTCTCTCTCTGTCTCTCATGAATAAATAAATAAAATCATTTAAAAAAACACACACAAGAGATTCTTTTGAAAACATACACAAGGGCGCCTGGGTGGCTCAGTGGGTTAAGCCTCTGACTTCGGCTCATGTCATGATCTCAGGGTCCTGGGATCGAGTCCCGCATCGGGCTCTCTGCTCAGCGGGGAGCCTGCTTCCCCTTCTCTCTCTGCCTGCCTCTCTGCCTACTTGTGATTTCTCTGTGTGTCAAATAAATAAGTAAAAATCTTTTAAAAAATACACAAATGTTTAAAATAAACAAATAAATAAATATAGATAGATCTTTATTTAACAGAAAGGGAGCACAAGCAGGGGGAGTGGGAGAGGAAGAAGTGGGTTCCCCACTGAGCAGGGAGCCCGATGCAGGCTGGATCCCAGTTCCCTGGGATCACGACCTGAGCTGAAGGCAGACACTGAACGACTGAGCCACCCAGGTGCCCCAAGCGTCCAACTCTTGATTTCAGCTCAGTTGTGATCTGAGGGTCCTGAGAAGGGGCCCTGCATCAGGCTCTGTGCTCAGTGGGGAGCGTACTTAGGGTTCTCTCTCCGCCTCCCCATCCCATGTGTCCACTCGCTCTCACTCTCTCAACATATAAATAAAATAAAATAAAACAAAACAAAACAAAACAGAATAGTCTCCAGTTCCTGCCTCGCTCCCCAGCCATTTCTCAGCTGGACCCAGAGCCGTCTTCAGAACTCCGGAATCCCTCCTCCCCTCTCCGGCTCACTCTGCTTTGGAGACAAATCACGGCCAGATAAATGTGTCACCAGATAAAGCCACGTGTCCCTCTCTGTCTCCAACAGAAGGGGCTTCCAGGATCTGGGGGGTCCACCCCCTTCACCCGCTCACAGGGAGTAAGCATTCAACGACCCAGCTCTGCCCTCTGGCTGGGTGACCGCGGATAAGTCACCGCTCCCCTGTGGGCCTCAGTCTTCTCATCCACAAAACGAGCACGACGACAGAGCCGGTGTGAGGCTGAAATGAGTGTGTTCGAGTGAAGTGCTTAGAGCAGGGTATGGCAGAGCCCCAGGAGTCTGGATGGTCAGCCAGGGAGTCGCCTGGTGCAGGCGACTTGTCTGCCTCCCCGTCCCTGTCAGTGCCCCACTCCCACCCGCAGGTGGGAACAGACGTTGCACTGATTTTGATCTGCGTCTGAAGAGAGGGGACGGGAAGGAGCAGCTGATTAGATAGCACCGCCCGCCAGGCTCACGGGCCGTTTACCTGATGTAGCTGACTTGATCCCTATCCCCTCCCCCAAGGTCAAAGACCACGGTCCGGAACGCAAAGACTGGAAGAGACGGCCAACGTGAGCCCTCGCAGGACGCCACTGCCTCTCCTCCCACCCAACCCACCCCACCCAGCCCGTTCCTGGACAGTCAGGAGGGCTGCCTGGAAGAGGGGATGTGGGAGTCGAGCGCCCGAGAAGGGAGTTGAACTTGGCCAGGGAAAGACGACGGGGAGGGAATTCCTGGCAGGGGCTGTAGCCTGTGACCCGGCCAGGAAACTGTGGCTCCCTAAATGCCCATCAATAACAAATATGGTCTCAAAACATTTTTTAAAACAACTCCAGTGTCCCTCGACAGAGAAATAAACCGCCACATAATGAAACAATGGGGGGGCACTGCTCTATCACAAACGGAACCGGCTGCTGGTCAGTCCACCCCTGGCATGAGCCTCCAGGGCACATGCTAAGTAACAAAAGCCCCAAGGAAAGCAAACAGCGACACACTGCCTGGGTCCAGCCGCAGGACATCTGGAAAAAGGAAAACCACAGGGACAGAAACCAGATCAGTGGTGGCCACAGGGCTCAGGTGGAGGTAGGCGACCGACCGCAAAATGGCATCAAGAGACTATCTGGGGGGCACCTGGGTGGCCCAGTCGTTAGGCGTCTGCCTTCGGCTCAGGTCACGATCCCGGGGTCCTGGGATCAAGCCCCGCATCGGGCTCCCTGCTCAACGGGAAGCCTGCTTCTCCCTCTCCCACTCCCCCTGCTTGTGTTCCCTCTCTCGCTGTGTCTCTCTGTCAAATAAATAAATAAAATCTTTTTAAAAAAAGAGAGAGAGAGAAAAGGCATCAGGCTGCACACGTAAAAAGGAGGAACGTTCTCGATGAACCGTGAAAACATGATGTTACCATTTCTTGACGGTTTAATGATGTACGATTCACATACCATACAATTCACCCACTTCCTAGGGTCTAATTCAAGGGTGTGGATGTGCGTGCAGAACTGTGCAAACACCACCACGGTCAAAGCCCGGAACACACTCACCACCCCAAAACCAGACCCCCTGCCCACTAGCAGTCACATCACTCCCGGAGCCCCTGGCACACGCCCGCATCTACTTTCTGTCTCCACGGATTTGCCTTTTTTCCAATACACATCTGATACGATGCTACGGATGTCTCGAAGCATCCAATACGAGTCGTCCATTTACATCCATATCACCCAATTTCTTGTTTTTGTTTTTTTTTTTAAGATTTTCTCCATTCATCTGACAGAGAGAGAGATCACAAGCAGGCAGGGAGGCAGGCAGAGAGAGAGGAGGAAGCAGGCCCTCCGCGGAGCAGAGAGCCTGATGCGGGGCTCGATCCCAGGACCCTGGGATCACGACCCGAGCCGAAGGCAGAGGCCTCAACCCACTGAGCCACCCAGGCGCCCCTATATCACCCAATTTCTTAAAACAGGCAGAGATGCAAGAGAGACCCCACGGGGCTTCCCTCCCCGGGCATGATGTTTCCAAGCTTCGTCCATAACATACCCGCTTTTCAACTTTTACCAAATGCCTACACCTCCCTTGTACAACCAAAAATCAAGAGACAGAATGCTTTCATCACACCTGCTAAAAGGCGTGTGTGTGAGCACACCTGTGCTCACTGCGATCCGAGGACTTGGCTCAGTCTTCACGGGGTAGGCAGGTCTGCACACAGATGAAGCCGGAGGACAGGACACCAAGTGACAAGAGCCAGTCACAGGACAGAAACTGTGAGTCCGCTAACACGAGGTCCGGAGAGACGCGAAATTCCTATCCTCTCCCCTCCTGGCAGCAAGATGCGGGCCCCGCCCACCCGCACCACTCCGCAGCTGGGAGCTGGGCTTCTGCACACTCCCAGCAGGCAGAAGAAATGGACCAGACCGGCTGGGGGAAGTCGCAAAGACGTGAGTGAAAACAGACAAGCTGCAGAAACACACAGTCGGTCAGGCCTCTTTATAGGAATTTGTCAAACATATAAACTAATGTGCAACCTTTGATGTCTTGAAAATAAAATGAACACAAAAGTTGCCATCTTAATACTGGCCTGGTCTGGCCCCTGTGGCCTCTCTGGGCCTTGCATCGGGCCCCATCCCTGTCATTCACTCAGCCCAGTCACTGGCGCCCTGCTGTCCCGTATATATGCAAACTCCTGCCCCAGGGCCTTTGCACTTTCTGCCTCTAATGTTCTTCCGAAGGTGGCCACATAGGCAAATCTCTCACCTGATCCACCCTAAAACTCCCTTTCACCTGCTGTATTTCTCATGGTCCTTGTCACCTATAATTACATCTACTGTCCTCTGTCTCCCTGCTGGCTCAGAGCCTCACAAGGACAGCACCTTCACGGGCTTTGCTTATTGATTCACTGCTTGGTACCCAGCAGACACTCCGCACGTTTCTGAGGAGCCAACAAGCAGTGTGAACTCTGGGACAACTAATACCGACTTGGAAATGGCCAGAGACTGATTATCGGCTTCCTCCTTTGAATATGTTTTAAATAACTCCTACTTGAGAGAGTTTTTTTGTTTTTTTTGTTTTTTTTCAAATACATAGAGAGCATGGCCTATTTGGGGCCCAGCTTGGGCTGGAACAGCAGTTCAGGGGACAAGGGATGGCAAAAATGACAATGTCACATACATTACTTTTTAGCTATCAGTCTATGTTTCAATTAAGTCAATCTTTAAAATTACAATGTGGTGAAATTTTCTGGCTTCGTGAGCTGCAACCTCACAGGCCAGGCCCCCCTCCATCCAAGGGTGGGCTCCGCAGGCCTCCATCTGCCCCCATCTCCTCCCCAGGCTGGGCAGGGGGGAGACCCAGACACTGCCCAGGGAGGTACAGAACAGCAGTCCCAACGTGGAGACGGGGAGCTGTGGGTCAGTCCTGCCCTTCACAGAGAGGCCCAGGGAAGGCATGAAGAGGCCCGGGATTCACGCGCCTGCTGCTCCGGGGAACTAAGCCCTCCGGGCTGGCCTCCAGCACATGGCTGGGATAAGCCGTGAGCAGGGAGCAGACAGAGGCTGAGAGGGGCCTCGTGACTCCCAGAGCCTTCACTGTCCCTTGGCCACCCGTGGCGAAAGCATGTGACCTCATTCAGAGACCAGAAAAGCATTTCCCACCAGATCCCAAGAGCCAGGAAGTCCGAGACCCCGGCGAACACCACACTCGGGAACCATCACCCAGCGTACCTCGCTGGCCGGGAGGACTCCACATTCCCTGGGGGCTGCTCTAACTAAGGCACACCTGGGGCTGGGGTGAGGGAGGGCTCCTTACCTTAATTTCATCTGCAAAAACCCTATTTTCAAAAAAGGTTACATTCACGGGCACCAGGAGTTAGAACTCGGGACATATCTTTTTTTGGGGGGGAGGGGTTTGTGGGCACTACTGAGCCCAATACAGGGGCTAAGGCCAAGGCAAAGCTAAGTGACCAGAGTGTCACTTGAGCCCACACCCAGCCGGCTTGGCATCCTGGCCCAAAGCTCCCAGGGTCGATCCGCACCCCCCTGATGCCAGGGGGAACAGGGAACGATTCGGCAGGAGGCTCCGGGCCCACTTTCGTGCTCCTCAGCACGCCCGAGGACGCCCACGAGGGCCCTCCAGCTCGCTGCCAGGCAGGAAGATCGGGATGACCTCCGGGCCCCCAGACAATAGTGGAAAAGACGCACCACGCACCCCAACCATTCCCCGGTACCCCAAAGACTCACTGGGCACGTGCCAGGGGCCCAGCGGCATCGTGAACACAGCCGATGCCCCAAAGAAGAAACCAGCAAGGGCTCTGATCAGCAGACCCCCTTGGGACAGAACGTCCGGCCCTGACGCAGACTGGGAAGAAATAAAGCCAGATGGAGCGGGACGGGGCCCGTCTGTCCAACAGAGCAGTCCAGGAGGGCCTCTCAGAGGAGGCGGCATTCCAACGGAGGCTGAAGGAGAAGTTGCAGTCTCCAGAAGCAACTGCCATGTTAAGGAAAAAAAAATTTTCCGCTATTCCAGACGGGTGTGCCATCTCCAGGAGTGGGATCTCTTATTTTTCATTTAATTAACACACACGTGGGCGGGCTTTTCTCTGTTCAAGAAGCTCAATATAGAAATCCCCAAGGCGCACAGCCCGGGTGACCCAGAAATCCCCCGTCCGCAGAAGGGGCTGGTGGTGCGCCGGGAGCACCTGGCTGGATGTCGGTGTGGACCTTCCTGTCCAGTCCAGCAGCCACCGGCTGCAGCCCGGACCTGAACACCCAACACGGGGCCAGTCCCGCAGAGCGGGGCCCAGGCGCCAGCGACAGGCCAGCTTTGTCCAAAAAAAAAAAAAAAAAAAAAAAAGCAAAAGAATATACATTTATCTCGTCAATGATTGGTTTTATTTTGATCCACAGGCTGAGTGGGGATCTTGGACGTATCGGGTAAATAACACTAATTTCACCTGTTTCTTACTCCTTTTTTTATGTGGCTCTTTTTAAATGAAGCCCCTAGAAAATTTCAGATCACACACCAGCACTCACTTTTTGGGTTTGCAGTATCTTCTTAGAAGCGGCACTGGGGTGGCCAGACCCGACTAGACCCACCTCCACCTTCCCAGCTGTGAGGCCTCCAGGAACAAACACCTCAGGGCCTCAGCTTTCTCGTCTGTAAAATGGGCATAGGAACAGACCCCACTTGGCAGAGTCATAGATGGGATTTAGGGTCAGTACACAGCAAGTGCCTGCAGTAGGTGCTCCATATGAGGCAGCTGTGATGATCACTAGGCTCCCGTCCACCTTCAAGTATGAATTCCTGTGCTCGGCATTCAAGGCGCCACCTCGTTCTCCCACCCAAGTCCACTCTGGAAAGGCGGCTCAGCTCACGGCCTCCCACAGTCCCTGCCCCCATGCCTAGGATGCCCCCAACACCCAAGTCCAAAACTCCACTCAGCAGGTGCCACCTCCTCCAGGAAGTCCTCCAAAACTGCCTGAAACAGCCCTGCCTGGTCTAATTATGACTGTGCACTCATCCCATTCACAATCACCTACCCTGTGCTAGATGCGATGGTAGGAATTTAAAGATACAGAGAGAAACAACACTGGACTCTGCCCTGAGAAGCTGGGGGACATGCAGGGCGCCGGAAAGTCCTATCAACCGTTTGGATCTATGTTGTTCAGGTAACAACACACTTCTGGCGACTTCGCCTCACCGAATTTGCTAAGGCTCATTTCACAGATACAGACGTTGAGGCTTGAAGGCCAAGTGCCTCCCCAAGGTCACAGGGAGAGGGAGAGACCAACTTGCCGGTTCTGCACCCACACACGGGCCGCGGCCTCACACCGCTCCCGGGGCTCAGGGAAGCTTCACAGAACAATCATTAACTTGACCTGACCACAGAATTGCAAAACCTAATCCCTCCCCTGGTGATAAGAAGAAACAGGCTCCAGAGGAAACACACCTTCAAGCCCGGGAGCCAGGAGGCCAGTTGGCACACACGGCCCAGTTTGGAGACGGGACCAGCACCCCGCCCGCCCTGGATTACCTCCTGCATCCCTGGGCTTGGAGGCGCGCCCTGCCCCAGGCTGCCCTGGAGCTCAGGGAGGACCACAGCACGGGCTGAGTCAGTCTAGAACCTGGGAACACCACACCCTTGGCTACTGTTCCAAACTCTTTTGATTTTAAAGGGAAGACAAATAAAAGAAAAGCTTTTTATAGGAAACCCGAGTGGTTTGCTAAGACAATGGGGTGAGTTTCTTCAGCGAGGAAGTTGAGCCATCCCTGACTCCTCAACTTCCCTCCCACTTAATACCCTTCCGTCTTGGCTGCTCTCTCTCCGAGACGCGCCTGGAGTCCGTCCACTTCTCTCCAACACCACCCGGCACCCAGCACTGCTTGTTGGACCAACGCGCTAACTTCGTAACTGGTTCTCCAGCTTCTCCCCTTGCCCCTGGTCTGCTCTCCCCATGGGATCAAAGTTATACTTTTAAATTGTTTTTTTTTTAAATATTTTATTTATTTATTTGAGAGAGACACAGTGAGAGAGAGCGTGAGCGAGGAGAAGGTCAGAGGGAGAAGCAGACTCTCCGTGGAGCTGGGAGCCCGATGCGGGACTCGATCCCGGGACTCCGGGGTCATGACCTGAGCCGAAGGCAGTCGTCCAACCAACTGAGCCACCCAGGCGTCCCCAAAGTTATACTTTTAAAAGATAAGTCAGCTCATGTCACTCCCCTGCTCAAACACCTCCCATGGCTTCCTATCTACCTCAGAATAAAATCCAAGTCCTTGATAGGGATTTACAAGGCTCTCTATAACCACTGCAATCACTCCCCCCTTTATCAACCACCTCGCTCACTCTGCTCCAGCCACACCACACTCATTGCTGGGGAGCCCAAGAGCAAGCTTCTGCCACAGGGCCTTTGCACTGACTGCTTGTGCTTCTGGGGCAATCATCCCTCCCGCGACTTCACTGGTGACCCCTCGCTTCTTAACTCTAAATCTATCTTCTCAATGAGACCTTCCCTGAATATTCTTCATCCCCTCAACAATATTTACTGAGTTCCCACTACCCGTCATGCTCTGTTCTAAGTCTGCAGACTACAGCAGTGAATGAAAAGGAAAAGAAGACCATCCTTTCTAAAACAGCCCTTCTGCAGTCACATTCTATCCACCACCCAGTTTTATCCTCCTGGCATTATCGATGTTAGGAATTCCTATATATTTGTTGACAAGACCCCCACCTGCTGCCTAGACCGCAGTCATGATGGACGGAGCTGGAGCAGCCTCATTGGATCATGAGGCAGCCTTGAGAACAGAAACCACAAACAAAGGACGGTGGAGTGAAAAGATAGGAGACTAGGATCCCCTGATTTCATGGAGCCACCGCACCCATCCTGGGCAGCCTAGTCATCAGAGAAGTGTCCATAAAACTCACAGTGAGATCCTCCAGCCTACACGAGAATAGCTAACACAAGAAAGATTGACGACAGCATCGCTGGCCCGGAATGGAGCAACTAGAATGCTCGCACACTATATTGTGCAAGCATAAGAGGTACAGTCACTGGAAAACACTGGCATTATCTGCAAAAGTGGAACAGACTTCTGCCCCACGAGAGAGCAGGCCGCCTCCTAGGGCTTCCCCCAGAGGAATGAAAACACAGGTCCCTCCACGTACAAATGCCATGTCCACCAGGGCCCACAGCAGCCCCAAACTGGAAACACAGATGTCCACAGACAAGGTAAAGGATGAAAAGGGTGACATTCACGCCACAGGATGGCACCCAGCAGAGAAAAGGAGTGGACCCTGCATGCCCACAATGACACGGATGAGCCAAGCATGGAACCAACCAAAAAAGGTGGGCACCGAGGAGAACGGGCAGCAGGAATCCGTTCTCGCGACGATCCGGCCAGCGGGTAAAGCCGATCTCTGGTGACAGAGGTGGGGGACAGTGGTACCCCAGGGTTGGCACCAACAGGGCGGGTGGAGAACAGCCATCTGCTGGTGATCCAGACAAGCTCAGCAAACCTATGTGAAAATTCACCGACATCTACACCAATACCGTGTACTTCCCCGTACGGATGTTAAATTCTGATTTCTAAAAAGAAAAAAACTAAAACAAAAATGTGGCAAGCGGAGGAGAGCACTTGGAAGGTCGTAAGCAAAGCCTCAGCCCACAGAGGCCCAGAAGGATGCTGGCGTCCCCCCAGATCTGAGTTCCGGGAGACCAGCAAGAAGGCTGTCGGGGGACCCAGGAGGAAGAGGAGAGGCGTGGAGCCATCCCTACAAGCAGAGGGGCCCCAACCCGACAGCCACACCTGCTTCCCTGCATTCTCCTCACCCTGCCCTTTGCCACCTCCCAGCAGGAGCCCGGCAGAACTTCCTGGGCCTCAGTTTCTCATCTGTGCAAAAGGGACTAGAAACAGGACCTGCGCCAACAGTGACACCATGCTGACGTAATTTGGTGAGAGGTGCACGTTGCCTCTGTGTCTTCCTCCCAAAATCCCAGAACTCCAGTCTAATCCCAAGAAAAACATCAGACAAATCCCGATAGAGGGACATCCTACAAAATCACTAACTATCCAGGTCACCAAAACCCAGGAAAGTCTGAGAAACCATCACAGCCCAGAGGAGCCCAAGGGGACACTGTGACCAGATGTGACATGGTCTCCTGGGTGGACTTCTGGAGCAGTAAAAGGGTAGGAAGGAAAACCTAAGGAAAGCAGAACAGAGTGTGGACCGTAGTAAGCGGTGTGAGTGGGGGACACAGGGCTTGCAGAACGTGGGAACTCTGTATTCTCTGCCCAGTTTTCCTAGACCTCTGAAACTGTTCTAAAATAGAAAGTTATTTCACAGCAAGTCAGACCCCCTCACAAGCCTGCTGGTCAGCTTGTATCAGAGCTCGAGGCGAAAGTAAAACTGTGGGCCCACATATGTCTTTCCCAAACGTTAAAGTCGTTGAAAACAATACCGAAATGCTTACAATAATAAATATATTAAAGCTCACAGTATTATTTTAAGTTTAAATATTTTGCTTAACCCCAAACCAGAATTCATTTGTCATTTTATTTCTCCAGCATTAGTGGAAGCAGACTCATTGGGTCTGTTTCCTGGCACTGCTTTGACAAGTTGTTTTTGACAACTTGTTTTTGTCAAAAACGTACACGTCTACAACATCACAAATTTAGCCTCTTACAATCTGAAGGTCGGAAATCCAAAGTGGGTCTCACCCCAAAATGGAGCTAAAATCAAAGGGTCAGCAGGGCTGGTTGTTTCTGGAGGCTCTCAGAGAGAATCCACTTCCCTGCCTGTTCCAGCTTCCAGAAGGCACCGTGCTCCTTGGCTCCTGGTCCATCCCTCCAAACCCTGCCCTCATCATCACATCCTCTCTGACGTCCCTCCCTCTCTCTTCTAAGGACCCTTGTGACAATAAAAGAACAAAGCCCTCCCATTGTATCCTCCCTCTTTCTGGCTTTGAATGATATATGGGTGATGTCTGGTGCTGTGGCAGCCATCATGAGACCATGAGGACAATGCTAAGAAAGTCACATGTCCACCCAGAAAACCCAGGATCACCTGCCACCTGGAGACTTGTGAGTTCATCGCATCTGCCAGGTCCCCTATGCCACTTGAGCTAATAGGTTCACAGATTCCAGGATTAGGATGTAGACAACTCGGGAGGACAAGTATCCTGCTTCCCACACCCCACTCAGAAATATGTGGCCTCCTCCCACACAGCCCCCTCCACACCTGGCAACACCCTTGCGCCAGGGCAGAGTGACATTTGCAGCCCAGGTGCCTCTTCCTTTCTGGAACATTCTTGCCTGCGGCCAGAGGACCAGACCCCGGCCGGACAAGGTGGACCAGATCCCATGGTGACAGAGGCCCACTGTCCTCTTAAAGCATGCCACCTGGCATGCTGGGTCCACACCCCCTCCCGCCCCCTCCCCGTAGGACACCACACCCCCCACCTCACACTTGACTTGCAGCCTGACTGCCTTAAAAGAAACCCAGGGCAGGACACACTCTTGGGTGGCTTCTTTTAAGTTGTGCAGTGGGGGGCCTTTGTTCTCACAAAGGAGTTGGGACAAGCGCCTTCCGCTGCAGACGTGCTGCGGGCCTGCCGGGCCTGCCGCTGCCCCTCCTGACTTCAGTGACCACAAGGACAGCCTTGCTTGACCACAAGGACAGCCTTGCTTGACAGTGACACAAGGGTGTCAGAACCTCGGTTGAGGCACACCTCCAAAGAGATCTCAGCCAGCCACACCCCTAGCCAGGAACATCAGGGAGCCCCGGAAGGCCAGCCTCCCCTGCCCTGGGATGGTATAAGAAGCAGGAACGTTCTTCCAACACCAGGGGGGCCAAAGGCCCCCTCAAAAAGCCAGCAGGTTCCCTGGTCGGGGACAGAAGGGGGACAGCAGAGGTCAGAGCCACTTGGCATTCCTGGGGGTCCCAGGAAGCTTCCTGGCTGGGTAGGGACTGACCCACCACTGAGCCCCACTCCCTCACCTCCCAAAATGGACCCAAGCCCAAGGGGTGCACGCCCCAGGGGATTTCTGGGCAGCTGAGCGGACCTTGTCTCTCTACCTAGAATCCAGGTGCCCCACAATTTTTTTTAATAGCATAAAATTTACCATCTTTGGGGCGCCTGGGTGGTCCAGTGGGTTAAAGCCTCTGCCTTCGGCTCAGGTCATGATCCCGGGGTCCTGGGATTGAACCCCGCATCAGGCTCTCTGCTCAGCGGGGAGCCTGCTTCCTCCTCTCTCTCTGCCTGCCTCTCTGCCTACTTGTGATCTCTGTCTGTCAAATAAATAAATAAAATCTTTAAAAAAAAAAATTTACCAACTTCACTGATTTTAAGGGCACACTTGAGTGGCATCAAGCAAATCTACGGTGTTGTGCAACCCAGGTCACCATCCATCTCTGGAACTTTCTCACCTGCCCAAACTGTCCCCAGGAAACACCAGCGCCCGGGCCCCTGGTGCCCCCATCCCCCATCCTGTCTCTGTCCCTGAGACCCCTCTGGCTGCCCCGTGCGAGCGGACTCCTGAGGTGTGGGTCCTCTTACGGCCAGATGCTCTCGTCACCGAGCACCAGGTCTCCCGAGCTTATCTATGGTGGTGGGGGGGTGGGGGGGTCAGAGGCAGAACTGCCTTGTTTCGAAGCTGACTCATATTCCAGCAGCTGGAGGGACCTCACTTTGACCGCTCCTCTGTCTGTGGGCACCTGGGTTGCTGGGGTCACGCGGCTACAAATACGGGTGCGCAAATAACCTGCCCGCGTCCCCGCTTTCCATTCTTTGGGGGCACATGCCCAGCAGGAGAATGGCTGTGTCACATGGTAATTCTGTGTTTAACTTTTCCGGGAACCCAAGCCCGGGTTTCCACAGAAGCCTGGCCATGCCGCATCCCCGCCGACAGGGCACAAGGGCACCCGTTTCTCCACACCCTCGCCAACAGTGGCGATCTTCCAGGTTTTTTGGTACGAGCCATCCTCGTGGGTGTGTGGTGGGATCGCTGTGGTTTTCGTTAGCATTCGTTCGTGCGTCTTTTCCGGAGAAATCTCTAATACGTCCTTGCCGCGTCTGTTCGTTTCTGTTGCTGAGCTGTCCTACCAGGGATGTAAGGCCAGATTTAAGGCCACACTGTGCGTCTGTTCTTGATCATTCCCCTAGCCGGTCTCTTTGCAGCCCCACGCCCCTCAAACAGAAGGGTGGGAGCCCCCCCCCGATCTCCTTCCCTCCCACCCCGAGAACAGTCTATTGGACAACCAGTGGCTCTGTGAAGTGGCTCTTCTTTCTGCAGAAGAAATCTGAAATCTGTTCCTGACTTCCCAGGGTGTCCCAAACGAACTGAAACCAAGTCTGAACCTCTCATCATGTCCTACAAGGCCCCAGCCTGCCTCTCCCCGGCTCCAGCCCCACGGGCCCGTTTCTTCTTCCGTCACTACATAAGCAACTTCCCACCTCCAGGCCTTTGCACGTGCTGTGCCCTCTCCCCAACAAGCTGCTCCCATGCCTGACTCCTCGAAAAGGCCCGCCCAACCACCGCACCAGAGCCTGAGGTCAACTCACCAGCCTTGCCCCCTTCGGACTGCCTTGGTGAGCGTCTCTGTTTGCTTGTGCACGGGCCGTGGCTCCTGCTGCAATGTCGGTAGCTGAGACTGGGGCCCGGTCAGCTCCATCCACAACCGCAGTCCCCACACTGCCAGGGCCCAGCACACAGTAAGGTGCTCAGCAAACATGTGCCAAAGGAATGAGCAACCTTTCCGATCACTCAGGACCCAGCACCCCTCCTTCTCACAGCACGTGGCCCCCCTCCCCTCCCACCCCATCGGCATCCCTCCGGCTGATTCACAAACAGGGCTGCCCAGAGCCCATGGGACCGGCCTGTCCCATCCATCCACGGGGACTGAAGTCCCCTGAGCCCTTCGGCAGCTGGTGAAGAATGCAAAGCCCCCGTGGCTAGCGGAGGGGCCCCTGCTAGTGCGGCTCCTGTCCACGCGGCAGACACACCTGGAGCCCGCCCTGCTTCCCCGAAGCGGGTCAGCCAGAGGACGGGTGTGAGAGGTCCCGAGAAGTCAGAGAGGCTGCAGAAATGCAAGGTTGCTGGTTATTACGTGCAAAACCACGAAGAGGGCTCGAGAAGCCCCTTCCGACACTGTCCTCCAGGGTTGAAGGCTATCTCGAGCCTCAGCTGGACTCTGTCCCAGGCCCTGACCTTCCTTCCCTCCTTGCCAAGGACACAGGTGGCCACGACTGCTGACAGCTCCCCCACACTTACTCAGCTCCCAGCCACAAGGGAGCCTGGAGGTCAGGGACGTCAGTGCTCGCGTCTTGTGGAAGAGGATGGTGAGGGCCAGGCTGCCCGCCAAGGACAGCCTCCCCGTCCCCTGCCCCCCACCACAGCCCCTCTGCTGCCCCTCCCCGGGCCACGCGCGTCTGCCACCCTCTTGTTCCAAGTGCTCAGGGCATGCCCTGCCTCGCCATCCCCACCACCACCATCCCCGGGCTCTCGCCGGGAGCAGGCAGCCCCCAAAGCACTGTGCTCATCCAGTCCTCGGCCGTGAGGACGCCCACAGCACCCCACCTGACAGATGGGGACACTGAGGCAGGATGCTTGCCGTGTGCTTAAGGCTTTCAGCATGGTCAGAACCCCCAGGGGCTTCGGATGGCCCCGCTTTCCTCTGGGAACTCTTCCATCACCAGGACCCTGGACAGCCTCCGTGAACAAACTCTGAATTTACTCCAGAAAGAGACTGGAAATTGATGGCAACAGCCGGCACAGCTGAACACGCACCGGGCGGGGCCTGCTCACCCCCCATTCACCAAACCGTGCGTCCCTCGGAGCAACATCTGCGTGGCCAGTGCTAGGACTGTCCCCGTTTTACAGATGAGGAAGCCAAGGCCCGGACAGGCGTCACTTGCCCTCGGTCACACAGCTGGAGAGCACTGTCCCACCGAGATGAGCAGACATCAGCTCACCGAGGAACACACCCAACGAACTGTCATGAGCACCTAGAAATCTAGATTTCTGTGCAAATCCGCCTGCCTTTAAATGCTGGCTGCCAAGTTACTTAAGTAAAATTTTTAATCGCAGTGTGGGCCCCACAAAACACCCCTCCAACCCAGTCTGGGCTACCTCCCTGGGAACAAAGGCGGAGAGCACAGGGGATGGTCCAGGCTCACCTTCCACCACCAGCTGTGTGACCTCTGGCAGTCTCTCAGCCTCTCTGAGCCTCTGTGCCTCCACTTGGACCAGTTAAGGATCTTAAAATGAGATTATCCTGGATCACGCGGGTAGGCCCCAAATCCAAATACAAGTGTCCTTAGAACAGAAGAGAAGATTCAAAGAAGGGCCGTGTGCAAAGGAAGGCAAACATTGGAGGGATGTGGCCTTCAGCCAAGGGCCACCTGAAGCCACCAGAAGGGCAAGACAGGCTCCTCCCCCAGAGCCTCTGCAGGGAGCGTGGCCCCCGTCAACACCTTGATTCCAGATGTCTGGCTTCCAGAGCCACGAGAGGATGCATTTCTCTTGCTTTAAACCACCAAGTCTGTGATCGTTTGCTACGGCAGCCCAGGCACCAACACGTTCCCCGAGAAAGTTCTGGAAGACATACAGGTTCCCCGAGAAACACGTTCCCCGAGAAAGTTCTGGAAGACATACAGGTATTTCCAGCAAGAAGCCTTTTCTAAGATGGATCCCAACCTGTGACTTCCTGGGTCACGTCCGCGAGGCTCTGGCAGGAACTAGGGAGCCAGAGCTCTGCCTTCACTATGTTCCGTTTCCCAAGCCCAGAGGGTGGAGGGAGGGCCTTGCAGCCAGGCCCCTATGAGGTGATGTGATCGCCAAGGCAAGGATCTCGAAGATCCACCCCCAGGTACCAAACCCAAGGTGGAAAAAGGCACGTAGGCATAAGTGGTGTGTGCCTGGGAAGGAAGGATGTCCCAGTCCCCGTGGACACACACAATGTTTCTCAGGAAGGAACTAGTAAACTAAGTAAACTAGTAAACCAGTAAACCAAGTTACCAAGCAGCCCCCTAGAGTAAGGACCCACCGTCAGGGCAGGGAGAAGTGACTTTTCAGCCTGGGCCATTTTCTGAGCTTGGACTAGTTTTTCACATGCTTTCAATTTTTAAAAATCATGCTCCTGTTTTTCTTTCTTTATCTCATTTCTGATGTCAGCAGGGGCTTTCTGGGCACAAGCCGGCCCTGGGAGCACATTTAGTCCCCCTGCCATGAGAAGCAGGACCAGCTGAGACCATGGGAGCTGAGAAAATCTGTACGGGTCCAGAGGGGCTGCCAGAAGAAAACCGAGTTCCCAGAGAACCCAAGAACTAGGGGCTGGGTCTGAGCCTGGAAATCTGTAGGTCCAAGACTTGAGCACACACACTGGGGTGGGTTGAAGAACGTCCCCCGGAATTCACGTCCATCTGGGACCTTAGAATAGGACCCTATTTGGAAACAGCATCTTTGCAGAGGGAATGGAATTATGGATCTGGAGATGAGTTCATCCTGAATCCAATGACAGATGCCCTTATAAGAGGGGAGGCCAGAGACACACAGAGGGGATGGCCACGTGAGAACAGAGACCCCGGGAAACTCACACACACACACACACAGATGCACACCATTATAAGCAGGCGGGGACACTGCTCTGGGACAGCTCTGGGACAGCTCCCGGTCCCGGACACACACCCACCCCCTCTCCTGCTCTGCAATTTCTCAGGAGAACCTCACGTCTTCTGCCACTCCAGGCTTAGTTCACCTCCACCAGCCAGAGCCTGAGATTTCTGATTAAACCAAGCCCGAGGCCTGGGGTGTACCCCACTTTGTGTGACCTCCAACCGGCCCCTCACACTCTCTGAGGCTGGGACCTGCACCCCGACTGACATACAAAAAGAAAGGTGGCGGGACACCTGGGTGGCTCAGTCATTAAGCGGCTGCCTTCAGCTCAAGTCATGATCCCAGGGTCCTGGGATCGAGTCCCACAGTGGGCTGCTGCTCCCTCTCCCACTCCCCCTGCTTGTGTTCCCTCTCTCGCTGTGTCTCCGTCAAATAAATAAATTAATTTTTTTAAAAATCTTAAAAAAAAAAAAAAAAGGAAAAAAAGTGGCTCAGACTCAGAAAGGCACATCAAAACAACACCCACCACCACCAGAAAGGTTCAAGAAGGCCTTAGGCGCTGCCGTGGGTGGTTAAAAAGGAGGGCTCCCCGGCACACCGCTACCCAGCACTCCACCAGCAGCACAGCCCAAGGAGGTCCCCGAGAACCAGAAGGTGGGGGACCACCCCTCCCCAGGGTTATGCAACGCAAGGTGCCCCCGGGGGGGGGCTGCCTGGCCACACCCGGCTCCAAGCACTGGGTGCCCAAGACTGCGCGGAGGTGTGGTTCGTCCACAGAGGTCAGAGACATGGGGCACCTGCCGTAGGTCACACAGCAAGCAGGAGGCAGAGCCGGGAGGGGAGCCCACGCCTCCCACCTCGATCCAGAACCTTGCTCCCAGCCTCTGCTCCGTGGGCAGATTCCCAGCGCGACACGGGATCATGCACGTGAGCCCACGCTCTCAAACACGCACGTGTGCGCCCAGGCCCGCAGAGCCACGTGGACACCCAAGCTCTCCACAGCTCTAGTCACCGTGGCCCCGAGGTGCATGCGGCCCACGTGTCCCTCCACGGGTGAGCGAGTTGACAAAGTGTGCTCTACCCACGGGATGAAAACAGGGGGCGGCCAGGAGAGGGCCTGAACCGCGGACACCTGCCACAGGGCAGACGGCCGTGAGAACATGGAAGCAGCCAGACAGGACAGGACACAGACTGTGAGACCCCGCGGGTAGGAGCCGCCTAGAACAGGCAAGTCCGCAGACTTGGAAAGCAGGCTGGGGTCACGGGGGGCTGGGGGGCCGGGAGGCAGAGAGGGAGGACTAAGGTGGAACAGGTGTCACTGCGGAGGGACGGGGCTGTCCTAGGAGCCCACGGAGGCCCCTGTGAAGGCACTAAGTACCACCAAACAGATCACTTTAAAATGAGTGACTGTACATTATGTGAATTTCACCTCCACAAATTATTAAGTGAAAAACTTAACGAGGGGCGTGAACGCTGGTGCAACCTCTCTGGGAATGAGCCTGACTCGTCCGGGCAGAGCCAAAGCTGCACACACGGGGACTGGCGGCCCTACCCGGGCTGCGGGCCCTCGGGGGACGCGGCCGTGCACGCCCACCGGCCGTTGCCAACAGGACACACCCGGACGGCCTCCTGGAACACTGCACGAACGTGAAAACCGGGCGTGGCTTCTTGCAACCCCCAGGCTGGCTCTCGCCAACAGAAGGAGGAGCAAAAACAGACCGAAGGGTATGTACGTGGGTCTGGGTCCGTCTGGGCTGAGCTGTCAGAATGAAATGCCGCCAATAGCGTGGCTTAGTCCCAGCAGACCTTTGTTTCTTACAACAGGGTGGGGGGGGTCTGGAAGTCTGAGGGTGCCATCGTGGTCTGGGGAGAGCCCTCCTTCTGGCGGCGGGATTCTCAGGGTGTCCTCAATGGGGGGAGGTCCCCCATTGAGTCCCCCATATCAAAGAGACGCTGGGGGTCTCTTTGATAGGGGGTTGTGAATCCCATCGGTGACACCAAACCTCTAGGCTCTCCTGATTCCATCACCTTCTGATTCCATCACCCAAGACACCAGGTGTGCAGTGTAGGAATCTGGCGGGGACACAAACACACCCACTGCAGTGGCCCCACAAAGCCCAAAACCCTCCTCACAGGCCCTCAACCCAAAAGTCCCAGTCCAAAGCCCCACCCAAAAATCAACATCGGGTACGAGCAAGGCCCCGCTCTGGAGCCTGTGAGATCAAAAATGCACGGGCTTCTAGAATACCATGGGCGGGGGGCGGGGAGGCAGGCCCAGGTTCAACATTCCCATTCCCGAAAGGAGAAAGAAAAAAAGGTGGACGGGTCCAAGGGGAGTCTAAAACCCAATGGGGCAAACCACACTAAACCCTGAGTTTGGAATCATTCCTGGGGTCTCGCCCTTGTCTTGAGGAATAGCACATGGGCAGCTAAACGGCCCCATGGTGCATCCATCCATCCCATAAAATCTAAGATTTCCAGGCACCTTCCCTCACTCCTTCCCGTCCTTCCCCTTGGGTTCCAGCTGGCTGCCTTCCTGAAGGCTGGCTCACACCCACACAGATCCCCTTATCAAACCGTCATCAGCCACACCCGTGGCCTTCTCTTCAGAACGGGACTTCTCGGCACCTCGGAGGAGAAGGTGAGAGGTTTCCAAGCGGTTCGGTTCTGCCTCCCTCTGATGAACCATCTATAGGTCACCTCGCTGTTGGCATTTTACTATGAGCCCAGGCCCAAGCCAAGCCACACCTCCCACCCTGGGCTCAGGTGTCCAATTTCATCTCCTGCCAGCTCAACCCGCCACAGGACACCAGCTCAGGCAGGCTCCGGCTCCTTTCTCTCAAGGATGGCCTCTCCTCCAGTTTCCAAGCAGGTGCCCACGTCCACCAGCCACCCCATCCGGCTCCCAGCCCCCAGGTGTTCTCTAATAAGACGGGGGCTCTCGCCAACTCCCCTCTCCTCCTTCTGAGCCCTCACCAGGACTGATCCTAAGGGTCCACTCAGGTCAATGTGGGCTCCTTCCGGCTGGCACCCCATTCTCCCAGCCTCTGCCGTAACCTCTTCCCCAGGTTTGGGTGCGGTGAGAGCAGCACCCCACTCGGGGTGCCGATTTCTGCCCTCGTCCATCCCGGCTTCGAGATCAAAATGCCATAGGTAGGGGGGCTTAGAAACAATAGATCTTCACTTCTCACAGTCTGGAAGCTGGAAGTCTGAAATCAAGGAGCCGGCAAGGGCATGTGAGAGCTCTCTTCTGGCTTGTAGGCTTTCTGCTGTGTCCTCACAGGGAGGAAGTGGCCGGGGACTCTCCGGGGACTGTCTGAAAAGGGCACTCATGGGGGGCACCTGGCTTAAACTCAGGCTAAGCCTCTGACTCTTGATTTCAGCTCAGGTCATGAGCTCAAGGTCATGGGATCGAGCCCCGGGCTCTGCGCTCAGCACAGAGTCGCTTGTCTCTCTCTCTCTCTCAAATAAATAAATAAAATATTTAATAGATAAATAAGAGTGCTCTAACGCTTTTATAAGGGCCCCACCCTCCAGACCCAGTCACCTCCCAAAGTCCCCGCCTCCTCATACCATCACCCTGGGCCTTAGGTTTTGCCAAGAAATCAGTTTTAGGAGAACGGACGCTCGGACCACAGCCGTGTGACAGGTGTCCTTGCGAGGTCTCTACCGCACCGCGTGAGTCAGGCACCTCCCTGGAAGCAAGTCCTCTTTCACCCCAGGGAGAAATCAAAGACTCGGGAGTTGCAACAAGGAAGCGGGAGGCCACAGCGGGTGGTGTCCAGGCAGCTGAGCAGAGTCCCGGGAAGGCAGAGTCCCCGCAGCTGCTAAGGGATTCCGGCTGCGGTAGGCTCGGGGCCGAGGAGGACCCGCATGACCTCCGCCGCCGGCCCAGAGGCCAGAAGGGGCCAGGCTGACAGGGCCCGAGATTTCTGCAGGACTCAGAAGGATGGGTGGGGGGCCCCAGAACAGAAGGGAGCCCCTCTGCCACCACCCAGCTCGGCTCTCCAGCCCAGAGGAGGAGGCGGGTGTCTGGCCCAGCCCAGCCCAGCCCAGCCCAGCCCAGCCCACGGGGGTCACGCTTCCGGCAGGGGTTAATCCAGAGGCGGGGTGGGGAAGGGGGAATCCGGCTGCTGAGGCGGGCGGAAGGACCCCGGGCCTTGGCTGGTGCCTCACGTGAGGGCCAGGAATCTGAGCGAGGAGAATAGGAAGCAGGGGGAGGGGCAGGGCCGGAAGGACTCAGTGGCTGTCCCAGTCCCAGGGTGGGGGGACCGGGTGTTCAAACCCTCCCTGGGGTCCCGGCCTGCAGCGGGTGGGGCTGCCAAGCTGGGGGGAGTCCAGACACCCACCCCAACGGAGCCACGAGAGCTCTGCTCCCATGCGATGCACACAAGGAGGCTTTTGTGTAGGAATCAGCTGGAAGAAAACGTGCACTGATGAAGAAACAACGGGACAGACCCACATCGCGGGGCACCCTGCCAAACACACTGGCCCGGTCCCCTCGCCAACAGTGAGCACCGCTGGGCAGAGGGCTCCCACCAGTCCCCCCGCGTGGTTCTGGCAATTTGCCCAAACTAAAATTTTTTCCAACTAGAAACCCGGGAAAAGGACGCAGGAACTGCCGTCCAGTTGTTTTAAGGGGCTGAATGGTCCCTTGTGGGAAAGGCCGGGGCAGCCACACGGTAGAGCCTTCCTAGGCCTCCAGACGGACTAGCAAGAGCCCCCCAGGCGAGCCGGGAAGACTCAGAGAAGACAGCAACAGTGCAGTGAGAACGGCAAGACGCAGGAAACAGGGCCCAGTACAGTCCCGCTCAGGGGAAACGGAGGCAGGCTAATCCTTGTATGTGCTCGTGTCCATAAGGCTAAGACAACGGCAAGAGCAAACACTTACATGACACTTGCTAAGCTGTTGCCCTAAGTGGCTTACATATGCCAACTCCTCCATATTTTAAGAGCCCTAGAGAGGAGGTTCCATTTTACAGAGCAAGAAGTAAGGCCCAGAGATGTTAAGTCACTGGCCCAAAGGCACACAGCTGGCACGTGGCAGAGTCAGGATCTGAACCCAGATGTCTGGCTCCAAAGGCCCCCATGCTCTTGGGTCCACCTAATCTCCTGGACGCCAAAACTTGGCCAAGGGCTGGAGAAAACTCTGGGGATTTGCGAACTCATGGCTGACTTTGACAGTGACCTGCTGCGCCCCCTCACTCGGTACTACCTTCCAGCTCCCGACAGCCCACTCTGCCCCACGCCTGTCACCCAGATGGAAGGTGACCATGTAGGCACCCAGGGTATGCTGTCAGGGATGTTCCCAGGGGCCCCGAGGGCCTGGCTGCCTAGGCAGGCTCCTCCCACACACACCTCCACACTATCCTAGCTAAAGAAGTAAATGTCCCAAGGTCTGGGGCAAGGGCCAGCAGGCTGGCAGTCGTTCCTCCAGGGACTCGTGAGCCACACTGCAGAATGCACCTGCAAGGCCTGCAGGTCCAACCTCCCAGTTGTCCCTGGGCGGACTGTGATAAAGGCCACAGGGTCTCCGGCCATCCCTCCCTCGCCACTCTCCCCTCCAGCACGTAACCTGGGGAGCCTCCCACCGGGAGCAGACGAAGCCTGAACTTTGGCACACTGTGGCTCTGACATCTCTCCCAGTTTATAAAACAACACCTCCTCCCAATCCTGCCGCCAGGATGTGGGGCAGAGAGGGACACAGGAACACTGGTGAAGGGCTGAAACCCGCAACTGCTCAGCTGCTTCCGAGCCCTGCTCCCCTGGCCCATGTGGCCTCTACCCAGCATCCCAGCCCCTCGGCTCACCTGGGACAATCTGGACAATCTGCCCTGCCAGCACTCACTGTTAATTTGTGCTGGGGCCTCATGTAAATCCCCGCTCCCTCTGGGTTTTGTTTTCCCCCAAAGGAAAAATTTTTAAAAGGTGTCAAGTAAAATCCAAGTTCCAGATCTAATGATCTGAGAGTTTGTGAAACCTTCCCTGATAAAAAGCAAAGAGCTGCAAGCTACCACCTCCACAAGAGGTCTTCAATTAAGCCAAACAAAATAATCTCTTAACACTGGAATTGCCAGAGTCACAGAGGCAATGGATACAGAGGGGAAGCTCTTCTGGGGCAAAGGGCCCTTCAGGCAATTTTTTCTGCCTGTCACCTTTTCCTCTTTCTGCTAACACCCTCATCCCCCACCCTCACCCCCATCCCACCTCCTTCTTATTTAGGGCTCCACCCCACCCACCCAACTCCCAGTGGTTTGGGAAAAAAGAAACTCCTCCCCCAGCTCCAGGGATGGACACATGATCCAGTACTGACGAATCACAGCAGTCCACTTCTCAAGTCGTGGTGACTGGCTCAGGGAGGAGCATGTAACTCGAGCCCAGCCAATCAAAGCCAATGAGCATTCACAGCACAACTTTTCCCAGCTACTAGGAAACTTCTCTCATTACCCTTAAAGGTCCCTCCACAAGGCTCCCTTTGGAGACCTCTTGGGAACTTCAAAGCCTCCAGACTCTCCCCCACAGAGTGCGGCTGACGTTTGTTTTCTGAGCCCCAGACTGAGACGCCAGTGAGTGATATGGAAGCATATGTACCAAAATATGAATCTTGAACTCCAGGAAAGCATTCAGGACCCACGGGAAGAAGAGCAGGGTCAGGAGAAATCCCCCGATGACTCCCCAGGCGACAGGCGGTTCACTGAGTGCGGGGAAATGATTTTGTAGGGGTGAGTCAGCTGCATGATCCCTTACAGAGTAAAACCATCAGCAGGATGGGACAAGTGGACCGAGTCTCCCCCTCCAGCCTCACTTAGTCTCTGCTGGTGGAGACAAGAGATGGTCCGTAAGTGACTCCCCTTTCATGCTGAACCTTGGCTTAAGAGCAACAGGAAGGGAAACACACCCCTCCCCCGTGCCAGTCACCTGCCGGCTCAGGCCACCCTACCTGGTGTGAGGATCCCCACTCCCTCCAGGAGGCAGAAGGAAAGGGCTCTAGACCAGCCTCCACCCCTCCCCAAGCCCCCCCCCCCCGCCAGGACAGGCGCTGTTTCTTTATCCACCACTCACAGACGGCCCTCATGACATCTCTGTAAGTCACGTTGGGACTGAGAAGGGGTCAATCAGAAGACATCAGTGCCCAGCCAGGGGACACACCCAGTCGCTGGGAGGGAGTAACATGGGGTAGCTATAACACAGATGGGGCAGACAGTGGCAGTGGGGCTCATGGGGGAGGGTTGGTGGTCAGGGGTATCTTCTTCAAGAGGTCACATTAGAGCGGAAACATAAAAGAGGAACCAAGCATAAGAACCAGAGGGGAAAAGCATTCTGTGGAGTAGTAACAGCACATGCAAAGGCCCTGGGGCAGGAAAGAACACAGGGGCACTGCAGGAAAACAAAGACCTGTGAGGCTGGAATAGGGTGAGCATTCTGAGAATGGAAGCAGGCAGGGGCTGGTGAAGAAGGGACTTACAAGCTGTGGGGACAGGCAGGCTTCCTACCCATGCAAGAAGCTTTTCATCACAGTGGTAAAATGATCCCAGTTGCATTTTCTAAAGAGCATTCCGGCTGCAGCAGCGAGAACGGACAGCACGGTGGCAAGAAGGCGCAGGAGCAGACAGCACAGGGAGGACGCTGGCAAGAGGTCTGCAGCAGGGGCCTGTGCAGAGGAGGGAAGCCAGACCCCATCCCTGCGCAGGATCACAGCCTGCCACTAGTCACAAACCTCCCTGTGAAGCTAACCTGTGTTCTAAACATCCATTCCATAAGTATTTGAGAACCCACGATTCTGTGTGAGGCATCATTCTAGGTGCTCGGGACAGGGCAACACACAAAATCACCGTCCTGCCCTCACAGGGCCCACATCCTCCCAGAGAGAAAGGGACAGCAGACGATAAACATGACGCACAGGTATAGTATGTAGGACCTCACAGGGTGACAGGGCTACGGAAGGAAGAGCTGGGGAAGGAGAAGGAGGGGTCAGAGCCCGGGGGAATGGCAATGGGCAAATTCAAACAAGGGAGAGGTCAGGGCGGGCCTCCAAGAGCACCCGAGATCTGAAAGGAGCCCTAAAGGAGGTGGGAGCGCGAGTCACACACATCGGAGGAGAGATGCAGGCAGAGGGGAGAGTAAGGTGGAGTGTGCCCGTACGTCTCAGGAATGGCCAGTAGGCTGGTGTGCAAGGTCAAGGGGAAGGGGAGGGCAGGGAGGGGTGAGGGGCAGATGGTGGAGGCGTCAAGACCCAACATGAGGGTGCAGCTCTGACCCCGAGGAGGGGATGGGACAGGCCCACGGCGGGGGTTTCGAACAGTGGAGGACCGTGAGCTGACTGCAAAGGTCACAGGTTCCCTTTGGCTGCTGTGCGGAGAAAACCCAGCCAGGGAGCAAAGGTGGACGCAGGGAGGCCGTCGGGAATCCAGGTGAGAGCGGGTGGCCCCACGGACCGGGGCGGGAGCTGGAAGTGTGGCACGAAGCAGTGGGATCCTGGATGTCCTGTGAGGAGGGAGTCAGAAACATCCTGACGGTACAGTGTGGGAAGTGAGAGTGAGACGAGAGATCCGGGCCTTTCCGCCTGGGCAGTTAGAAGCCGCAAAAGCCACAGACAGAGATGGGAATGCAGACAGAGCCTGGAAGAGGGACAGAGATAGGATCGGGGCCTGGGGCGGGGAGAGGGGCCAGGCACAGGCCGGGGTGTGCAAGCAGCCTTCCACCACCGGAACTGAGATACAGAGCGGGCCCCTGGATGCCGGGGGCTGGAAGTCAGGAGGAAGATCTCGGCCTGGGATACCAGCCGGGAACCCAAGACAAAGATGCCACTCACTGCCCGAGGCTCCCAGAGCTCACCCAGGCAATGCACAACCCAGAAAGGATGTCCAAGGCTGAGCCCTGGGACTCGCCAGTAGGCAAGGGGTCAGGGAGATAAGGAGGCACGAACACAGGAGACAAAGAGCAGCCAGCCAGGGAGGTAGGAGGAAAACCGAGAGAACAGACATTTCTTGAGACGTGTCTCAAGAGTCCTTCTAGGACCTTCCAGAAAAGGTGGAAGGAACTTCACCCAAAATGCCAGGAAGCAAACAAGGGTCAGGCCACTCCTGTTCCTTCCCTGTCCCCAGCATGAGGCTGTTGGCAAAGAGGAAGACACAGTGCGGTGGGGGGTGGGGGAAGGAGGCGAGAAACCCACAGCTGGGCCTCGGGCCACTGGGGTCCCACCAGGCCACGGGGGACCTCTGGGTTCAGGGACGATCTGGGCACACAGTAGCTTCAAATCTGGCTCGGAATCACCCCGGACACCCTGCGATGCCCAGCTGCTGAGCCCTGTGTGGCTCCAAAGCCAAGAATGGCCTGTTTGTGTTGTTTTGCTTCTCTTTGCATTTCTGCTCCTGCTAGCCACTCCCAGAGCCAGGGGAGGCCAAGGTCACGTTTGACAAGGGGGAGGGAAATGAGGTACATAAAAGAAGGTCTCCTTTTGTTTTGTTTTGAATGTTTGGCTTAGGCGCACAATCGAATTCTCCACACAGTACATGTGTTGATGGGGCCAAACTTACTAGATCCTTCTTCGTGGAGAAGAGCAGGGGCCCGACACTCCTCCGCCCAGACCTCTGGCTCTCAGATCACCAACCAGAAAAGTCGGTCTGCATCGTCCTCGTGCCAGAAGCCAGCCCTGGCGGTGCCCCCTGAGCCAGGCGGCCGTCCGCTGCTGAGCAAGGACACGAGATCACCCTTCTGGGCACCAGCGACCACCAGCCTGCCCTGCAGACGACGACGGTGCAGACAGGCCAGTGCCGGGACGTGGGGACACTTTACTGAGCGAGTGTTTGATGACACCAACGCGTGACTCACTCTGTGTCATTCGCTGCTAGAGGAAGGCCCGCACAAGGTGCTTCCAGGTAACTGAGCTTAACCAGTTCTAGTTAATCACGTTGAATCATCAAGCGGAGGCACGGCTGGTATCAGTCATTCCAGGAAGGCACCAGGAACGTTTCATGGAATGGGAAGAGCTGGGCACCCGGAATACCACTGGCACTGCCAGGCCAGCGGAAGGCCAGAGGGTGCTGGGGCATGTCACCACACACATGCACACGCACCCAACACGCACGGACACACACGGATGTGTGTGCCCGTGTGTGCTCACGTATGGGACCGGGCACACCAACCAGTGTGCCTGTGTGTGACCATGTGCGGCGACATGTATGCACACGTCAGCACTGGCGCGTGAGCCCACACATACACACACGCGTGCCAACACACGAGGACCACGCGTCCCATGCCACACGCAGGCGCACGGCAACCTGTGTGCACGCACGCCCGCATGTCCATGTGTACACCAACATGGTGACACCGTGCTCCCTGGTTACACACATCCACACGCGTGTGCGCGTGCTCCAGCCTGTGGTCACACGCCTGCATGTGCCCATGCCAACATGCGTTCGCCTGTCACCCGTTGTGTACACACAATCAGCACACGCGACAACGCTCGCGTGAGCACACACGTCCCCTCAGGAAACCAGAGAGGAAAACAAAACTAAATCCAACTCAGGGACGCTAAAAATAGCCGTGGTTTCTAGCTGTCACCGTGGAGTGAGATGAAGCGACCTCCCACAGGCCGGGAGGACCAGGAAGTCCCCCTGTGGGAAAGAGGAAGCAAAACAACCCAGAGAGGGTGTGCACCTGCGATCCCAGGGTCCCGAGAACAGAGCGCCTTCCACCCGCCAGCGCCCGCCAGTTCCATGGCCTGCGGCCAGAGGCAGGAGACCCCCTCCGCTGTCCGGGGCTCAGGAGTGGCCAGGCTGGGACCCCGGGGGCTTCCCAGAGCTTTGGGAGCAGGGCTGGCCAAGCTGACCCTGCAGGAGAAGCCGCCCTTCCCCGCTTCTCTTGCCGTCTGCAATTCCAGAACACACACACACACACACACACACACACACACACACACACACACACCTGGCTGCAGAGGGCCCGCTGCCCGCTGGCCATGCAGGGCAAGCAGAAGGGGAGCTCAACCCAAACAGAGCACAGGAAGGGCCTGCCCTCCTGCCAAAGATTAGCCCAAGACACTCAGAAACAGGGTCTACAGGGCAGCGGGCTCCAGGATTCAAATCCTGACCCTGCCACGTCAGCCGTGTGACCCAGGGCAAGTGACTTCACGGCGCTGTGCTTCCCCCATTTCCTGGGTAAAAGAAAGGCAACAGGAAGGAGCTCCCTGGATGCTAAACGAGATGATGTAATACGCCTAAAACACTTAGGATGATTAGGACCACGGCTGGCCAGTAAGAAGCGCTCATTAACACTTCTCTGTCATCAACCCCCACCTTCGAACTGATGGGTGGAGGAGATTTGCCAGAGGGCCCGAAGCCACCCAGGGGCATGGGAGGACAGTCCTGAGGCTCTCTGGGTGGCTCTCGCTGAGGGAAGAACTTGTCTGAGTCTGAATCTCGGGCGGGGAGAGAGGATAAGGAAACAACCCGACCTCAAAACACGGACCACCTCGCTATTCCACCATCTGCGCAGGAATGCAAGGGCTGCTCTGGCCCTCGGAGACACTGCAGTGAGAGCAACAATGCAGCCCCTGCCCCAGCAGACGTCCAGGCTCAGGAGGGAGAAAGAGGCTGCACAAATAAACATATAACATAAGGGACTACTATTAGGGACATGAGGGGCAAGCTACACAGATACCTGGGGGTGAGCCTTCCAGACAGAGGGGAATGCAAGCCAGAGACTCTGTGGTAGGGCCAGACTAGGCAGCCTCAAGGACGTCAAGGAGATAGTGTGGTAGGTGAGCAGAGAGGCCAGGAGACGGTGAGGTAAGAGAGGGAAGGAGAGCCAGAGTGGGGGCCATCAGGCCACTGGGACGACCTTGATACTCACTCACAGTAACATAGGGAACCTCGAAGGGTTGTCAGCTGAGGGGACACATGATCTGACAAGTGTTTTATCAGGATCCCTCTGGCTGCCTATGAAGACCAGAGATGAGACTACTTCACCAGTCCAAGCAGTGGATGGAGAAGGCCGCCATGGTGATGCTGAGAAGAGGGGTTGAAATCCAGATACACTTTGAAGATAAAGCCAATAGGATCTGTTGATAGACCATATGAAGGATGACCCAAGAACTTCACCTCTACACTTGGGGGAGCAAATGGAGGTGTCACTTATTGAGATGGAAACACAAGCTGGGGAAGCCTTCGGCAGCTGAAAAAATGAGTGGATAAAGCCCTCGAGGCTGATTTCAATCAGAAAACCAACTTAGAGATGGCAGAGGGCACCCAGCTCCCCTCCTGGATGTGGAGGAGGCTTGGAGGCCCATCGACTCATAGTGGCCCAGCAGACAAGCACCTTCCCCTGGGGCCCAGCTGTAGCAAGGGGCTCCTCCTACTGCCAGGCCTTCCCTGTCCAACCAGAGACACCTGGTAACTTGGAAACGTACTGCCAGGACCTGGAGGGAGCATTCCTCATCCATTCGAACAGGGAGGGCCATGCATGCCAGGCTCAGTCCTAGGCGATGGAGATAAGAGTCCTCATTCTCCTGGCTTTTTCCTCCAGGATATTTACTTACACACACACACCAGGAAGGTTACCTGGGGCAAAATTACTCTCCAAAGCTTCGTTTCCCTATCTGTCGAGGACGATAATGAGAAGTGTCCCAGAACTGTCCCAGGACTAAGCAAGACGGCATTCACCAAGATGTCCTGAACACTGCCTGGCCCATGGGAATTCACGACTGCTCTCCTTAGCGCATTCCGGCTGGACACCTCCTGTCCACTCCCACCTACTGAGGGAAAGTAGAAGGGATGAGTCCCGCTTCTTTCCCTGGACCTCTCCCAGCAACCTCAGCACACGAGGCTGCTCGGCTGTGTGCCACCCACGGTGGGAGGCACGTTTGGCCACTCTCGGGGGAAATCTTGGATTCGTTACTAATTTTTAATTAAACAAATAACACATGAATATTCTCCTTGTTTAAAAAAAAAAAAAGAGCAGAGGCGCCTGGGTGGCTCAGTCGGTTAAGCGTCTGCCTTCAGCTCAGGTCACGATCCCCGGGTCCTGGGATGGAAGGTTTGAGTCCCGCAGCGGGCTCCTTGCTCAGCAGGGAGTCTGCTTCTCCCTCTCCCTCTGCCTGCTACTCCCCCTGCTCACACTCTCTCTCTCTCAAATAAGTAAATTACTATAAATTTAAACAAATTAAATCTAAATAAATAAAACTGAAAAAAGAATTACAGATAAAATATGTTTCCCTTGGCCACAGCCCAAGCCTCCCCCTTTGCCCCGAGAGTGAGCACTGTCAGTCCACCCCTTTTCTGATTTTATGTGCACTGTTCCCCACTGGAAATACAGGTTATTGTCTTGTGACCTGAGCTTTTTCTCAATGACTTCTATATTTTGCCAACTCTCTGTGCTAAAGCATACACATTGAGTCCCTTCTTTCTAACTCTTGCCTAGAAATCTATCGGATGAAGGGCTCCGGCTCCCACTCCCACCTTATTTCCTAGGCCCTGGCTGACATGTAGACCTCAGCTCGGGACTGTGGCTCTGGCCCTCCACTGCCACGAGCCGTACAGACGCCAGCAAGCCCAAGACCTCTGCTATGCCTCAGTTTCCTTACCTGTAGGAGGGAACCAAAGCATCACCTCAACCTACTTCTCAAGGCTGTGGTCAGAGTCAAACAAGAAACACGAGACATGTCCAAGGTATTTGCACACATACATAACTGCCTTTGTAGTTTATAATCTCGCTGGCAGGCAAACTACACCTGACCCATCTCAGAGCTGAAGAAAGAAACCGTGCCTCAGAGGTGAAGCGAGTTGCATGTTGTCCCCAGCTAGCAAAGAGCCCAGCCAACTCGGCAGCCCCGGGCTCCGGAAACTGACTAGGGTTTCAGAATGCATCACCTCCCCACTCAACCCCATCAGCAGCCTGAGAAACGTAAATCAAACCCATCAGATCCACAACAACAACAAAACGATCACCGTGAAGTATAATGATGGCAGACATGCAGGGGGAATGGGGCTTTCACGCTCTTGGCGGGCGCATAAATGCTGGAGCTTTCCAGAAAGGCAATTTGGCGGTAACTGTCAAAATTCAAACGAAACAGGCTTCGTGGTCTACAGGTTTCTGTTCTGAAAATCTGCCCTGTGCGAGTAGTTGTGACATGCAGGCCGAGAGGTATAAACCAGGACACTCACGGTTCAGTTGCTTGAGACAGAGAAAATCACCAGTCAGTAGAGAAACCAGGAAATAATCAAGGGGATGGCGATTTAAAGGAATACCATGCAGAAAGGGGGGAAAAATGATCGATTTATTTGTTGTGACCTGGAAACATTTTCAAGAGATATCCGCGAGTTGAAAAGCAAACTGCAGATATATATACATTATATATATATATATATATATATATATATATATATATATAGTATAGTTCCATGTATGGAAAAAATACGTCGTAATGTGCGTAAATACATACTTATGACGTAGGCACCGATAAAGGTCTAGAAAGATACACACCTGCCAACAATGGTGGTAATTATTATCTGAGGATGGGAATAAAATGGAGGGATCTCTTTTCCCCACCGTTTGAATTTTTTATTTTTTTCCAAGCAAGAATTCATGTCTTATAGGCGGACTTCTTTAGTTAACCAAAAAGCATAAGAAAATAGCAAAGCACAAGGCCTCCCATTCACGCTGCCCATGGACACGTGCAGCCAAAGAAAACACCGGCAGGCAGTCCCTCCCTCTCTCTTCACGTCCCACCCACTCGGTCCCCTGAACACAGACATCCTTCTTCCACGGGAAGGGACTTGGCTAGGACTCAGCCTGGGCTGCCCAAGAAGTGGCTGTCGTGGGCTGGGCTTGCCTTCCTGCCTTCACGCCACTCGGACCCAAACCAATCATCTTCAGGAGATTCACGGAGGATGCGGGGCAGCTCTCGCTCCACTTTAAGCCTGAAAATTCTCGGTCCAGGACAGCTGAGGATGATGGCGGTCTCCACTCTGGAAACCCAGAGTTAGAGGGGGGAATTAGGGGGTACCTGCGTGTGGACCAGTGTGCACAGAACCGACTGACATCCCTAGAAAGAACCACCCTGGGGGACGCCTGGGTGGCTCAGTCGGTTAAGCGACTGCCTTTGGCTCAGGTCATGATCCAAAGGTCCTGGGATCGAGCCCTGCATCGGGCTCCCTGCTCAGCGGGAGAGTCTGCCTCTCCCCTTCCCTCTGTCCCTCATCCCTGCTTGTGTGCACTCTCTCTCTCAAATAAATAAAATCGTTTAAAAAGGGGGGACAAAAGGAGAAGAAGAAATCACCCTAGAGTTCACCCAGGAATGATGGGGCCGACAAGATGTTTCAACTATAAACCCCACCCACTCTCGCACCCCCAAAGCAAGAGGCTCTTTGCACAGGGTCCTGATGGCTCCCATGTTTACAGCACCTGGATGACAACATCGTGGGCTCTCCCTGAGATAAAGCTCTCACGGCTCTTCTGAACAGTGTAACCCCTCGGCCACCATGAGAAAGAACAAAGCAGTTCGAACGCACTGAGGTGACCCCACACACATCTGTCTGGCCACCCCCAGAGGCCAAAAAAACACGAGAGGAACTCAGGGCTCAGGGGCACCAGCAGCCAGGACCTCCTCAGAATCAGACTACAGGGTTTACTGGGACAAGATCTGCAGACAAACAAACCAACAAAAAGACACAGTGTGCCCAACATGACTCCCAGAGTCCTTGAGAAAAGCCAGTCCTCGCCTCATGGTTAACGACGGCCGGGTCCCAGAGAGGGGCGGCTCAGGTGTAAGCAGACTGTAGACCACATTCATCCCGTGATCCATTCATCCCCAGGCATCCCGAACTGGGCAGGGGGCACAGATATGAGACGTGGACAAGTCCCATTCTTAAGAAACCCACTAAAGGAGCAGGCTAAGGGGAAAAGAGAAGTCAACGAGCAAGTGACATTACCCACATCTTTATCGAGGCTTGCTCAGTGTCTGGGCAAGGTGAGCATCAGTTTCCCCTCCCCACACTGCCAGTGCTCTCTCTGGCGTCAAGGCTCTGAAATGCTGTGACCCTGGCCTTTCTCAACGCCAGCTCACTTAAACAGGCTGTCCAGACACCCAGGGCAGAGTCTGATGGTCTAAGGCCAGCTAATTTGTCTCCACGGTTGAAAGGGCAATCGTGCGGAAAGTTAAGATCAGAGGAAAGCCCTCTGCTAATGCAGCCTTGGGCTCCTGCCTCTGTGGGAATCTAAGGGGAAAGCTGCTTACCATTTCCAGTGGGCATCAGGAAGGCAGTGTTGGGGGAGGACGGAGCCCTGGGCCTCTGAGAAGGGCTTTCTAAGGGGGAGCTTCTGGACAGCAGAGTGCTCTGCACTACTATCCAGGCCCCGGGACCCATGTGAGTCTCACAGAAGCACATGAATGGAAGGTTCCTGTCGTCCTGGGTTCACAGGAAACAGGCAAAGTGCAGCCCTAATTTTAGCAGATAGGGCCTCAGGCTGCTGTAGTCAAGAGGCGAGAAAGTAGCACCATAATGTGCTCACACTCCAGCCTGGCCTGGGCGCCAGACTGCTTAGGGTGAGGTTTCTCATTCAGGCCTCCCCAACCCTGGACCCGCGCCTCCAGGAGAGCCTCCAGATGCCCCTGCGCCTCCCAGCCTCGGCCTGGGTCGGGGAGGGTACTACGGCGTCAGCCAGCGGCCCCTCGCGATGCGCTCCGGGCTCCCGTTGCTCCGGGGCCCAGATCCCGGCTCTGGCTCGCCCGCCCTCTGACTGCGCGCGCTCCTCCGCGCCCTTCGCCCTCCAGTCCCGACCCCGCGCGGGCCCCAGCCGGCGCCCCTCACCCACCTTGAGGACCTGCTGCCTGATGAGCGTGGGCACCACCACGATCATGACGGCTCCCAGCACGGCGCACAGCAGCCCAGCGAAGCCCAGCACCGCGACCGCCCGGCGCGCTCTGGCGCGGCTGCCCATGTCTGCGCGCCCTGGCTCCCGCCCGGCCCTCGCGTGGCTCCGCGCCTGGGGGGACGGGGACCGAGACACAGGCGACACAGGCGGCGACGCTAGGGCAGGCGGGCCACAGCGGCACGGCGGGGCCCAGACCGCGGCGCACGGAGGAGCGGCCCGGCAGGTGGCCGGCGGTTTTATGCGCCATCGCCGGCGCAGCCGGACCGCCCCCGGGACGCCCTGGGCACCAGGATTCGGGCGCGAGCCTACGGGCGGGGGCGGGGGGCGGGGGCTGCGCGGGGTCGGGGCGGGGTTGGGGGCGGGGGCCGGGCGGGGCGCGGATCGGACGGTCCCGAGGACACGCCCCGCGGGGGGTAGTCTGCCGCCCCACGCCCTCGCTTCCGTTTCCGCGGGAGACCGCGCGGGGATCCTCGCGTTCCGCGTGCAGTGGCGTCGGTGGGGTTTGGCTCCCCCTCTGCCTCCTCTTCCCCGCTCCTCCCCGCCTCTCGCTTTCCCTGCTCTTCCTCCTCCCATCACCTGCTCCCTCTCCTCTTCTCTCTCCCGGTCCTCCCGCAGCGCCCCCCCCCACCCTCCTGCTCCCCTCTCCTTCGCCCCTGCCCCTCCTCCTCTCCCACTTCCTCTGTCTTGACCGGCGTCGTGGACACACTTAGTAGGAGTTTCCCAACTCATCAGAAACACCGGAGCCCCCATCCGCACTTCTGCGACCTCATTGCCATCCCCCAAGCCCCCAACCACACTCACATTCTGTTCTAGCCTCGCTCTCGCTGGAACCAGCCTTGCAGACTCCCGCCTCAGTGCCTGATACACACAACCCACCCGCCTTGGCATTCTGTTCCCCTAGATATCTGCCCGGCTCCTTCCTTCATGACCACCCTGCCACCTTATCAGAAAGGCCTTCCACCCGCCACCTCGTGTAAAACAAAATAGCGCCAGCTCTCCCCATCTCCCTTATCGCTGAGAACCACCTGGCATGTTACACAGTCATTCGTCCTTTGCATTCTGACCAGCCCCCCAGCTACAATGCTGCCGGCAGACTTGGTCTCTCTGAGCCCCTGCCTTGTCCTCCGCAGCTAGCACTCTGCCTGGCAGGTAATGCTGGGCCCCCTGGGCTTAGCCCCTTGCCCAAAATGGCTCCATTTTCCAGGTGAGGAAGCAGGCACAGAAAGGTGACAAGGACACACCTTAGTGTCTGCTTTCTAATGAAGAGGGAGATATGATGAGCGAGTGAGCAAATAAAGGATGCTTAATTGCAGGTAACAGGTGCTCCAAACACAGCAGGTGCTCCCCTACGGCTCCCCAGCCTGCATGTGACATTGAGCTTTGAGCCCCTCATTCTCTAGACCGGACTACTGAGAGGACAAGGGACTGGTTGAGGGTTACACGGGGTGAGACGCAGTGTCCTCAGCGCCCGGCGAAGGCAGGCCGGTCCCTGCTGGCTCTGGAGGAGGCCTTCGGAAACTCTCCCTCAGCCGCGGAAGAAAGCAGCATGATCTGGCAGAAGCAGTATTTGTGTACAGCACCCACTCCATACCAGCCGGAGAGCCTTGTCTGCCACTGTCCTCCACAGCAGACCTGACCTTGCCCAGGGTGCATGTAAGAGGAGCCCAACCCCTGACCTAGATCAGGGTGCCAGGACAGGGTGTCAGAGGTGTCAGAGGGGAATGAGTCTGGGGAAACCATGCTCCAGGGTTTCCCACAGCAGAGTCCCAGGGCAAGGCACTTGGCCCACTCTTGGCCTTGGTTTTCTCACTTGTCCAGTGGGGACAATAAGAGCCTCTCCCCAAGGGCTGTCGTGAGGTTTAACTGCATTGGTCAACTGTGGCAGGGCTTACTTAGATCAGTTCCTGCAACGTGGGAGCACGGCTGAGGCCGGTGTTGTCCCAAGACCTGCACGGCCTGGCTCTTGCCTACCTTTTCTGCCCCATCTCCCAGCCTCTCCCCTTACTAACTGTACTCCCAGCCTCCTGGGCTTTCTTTCTGTTCCTTGAACAGCCCCAGCTTTCTCCTGCCACAGGGCCTTTGCATTTGCTGTACATTGTGCTCAGAAAACTCTTCTCCCAGATCCTTCCAGAGCTCACTTCTGCTCCAGACTCCAGCTCATCATTCACTCCCCGGAGAGGCCTTCACTGCCCAGTATCCAAAATGGGAACCCCAACCTACCAGTCACTGTACCAAATCATCCCCATTTTATCTGAAAGGGTCTTACTGGTTTCTTTACTTTTGTCTCCCCCAGCTCCCAAGCAACAAGCCGGTCTGGTTTTGCTGATGATATATCCCCAGCACCTTGGGCAGTTCCTGGCACAAGTTATGTATGCCCTGAAGTCTTCAGGTGATCAATTAGCTCACTGAGGCATTAATCAATCAAGTCAATTAGTCAATCAATTAACATATTTCATTGAATTCCTCAAGGTTTTCAACAGCCATCAGCTATGGGAATTGTCTTATCCCCATGACTTTGCTGTTCTTGGGAACTAACCAACGGAACTAACCAACTGAACTAACCAATGAGCCTGGGGTCTGCCCTGGCCCAATGCCCGCCCCCCCTCCTTGCACCCGTCCTCCCCCAAAGAGGCCCATTCGCCTTGACCCTCTCACCCAATGTAACTGTTATTTATTACGAACTCTTCAAGGTCCAAATGTGCGTGGTGCTTACCCACGAGAGCCTCAAGGACATGGCAGGAGGGTCCCCGCGTCAGACCAGGGCAATCGCCTGACAAGAGACACAGCGGAGATGAAAGGCTGTCTGAGACACGTGACCAGCCTTGAGCTCACTGAGGGGAGTCATTTCCGATGGGGTTGGCGGGGGCAAGGATGTGGTGGGGGGTGCTGAGAAGCAGGAGAAAAGACTTTGTCATGCTTTAGAGAGCGGCCTTGCCAGGATAGGGAGAGCTGAGAAAAACACAGAAGGAAAGGAGAGATGAATCAGCGTAAGATATTCTCAACGTGGGTGCCAGACGGATCCCGAATGAACCAAGTCAGATGATGTTCCTTCTCAGCTCAAACGTCTCCCCGATCAAAAGACAGATGGTGAGTGTGGGCAAAGACGTGGGGGACACCGGAACCCTCAGACACTGCCCGGGCAGGGGGTGGTGGGGGTTTGTAAAATGAGGCAGCCGCGGGGGGAAACAGTCCTAGAAAGTCCAAGCACGGACTGAGCGGGGAATCCAGCCGTCCCAGTCTGGGGCACATACGAGAGAAATGAAAACTGTGTCCACGCAAAAATGTGTGCACCAGGGGCCATTACAGCCCTGTGCACAGTAGCTAAAAGGTGTTACAGCCCAGATGACGAAGAGGCAAATAAAATACGGACTGTCACACAGCGGAACGTTATTTGGCATGAGAAGGAGAGAAGTACTGCTACGTACCGCGGCGTGCATGAACTTTGAAAACTTCACCCCGAGTGAAACTTAGAAAAGACCACACAGGACACCTGGGTGGCTCAGTTGGTTGAGCGTCTGACCGGTGATTTCGGCTTAGGACAGGATCTCAGGGTCTTGGGATCAAGCCCCGCACCACGCTCCGTGCTTCAGGGTGGTGGGGGTAGTCTGCCTGAAGATCTCTCTCTGTGCCCCTCCCCGCTCTGTAAAATAAATAAATATTTAAAAAAGAAAAGATCACATGGTGTATGATTCCATTAATAGGAAATGTCCAGAAGAGGCAAATCCACGAGACCGGAAGGTTGCCTGTCTTGGGGAGGGTCAGGGGAGCGACGGGGGAGAATCCGGAGCTAAGGGGTACAAGGCTTCTCTTGAAGAAACTGTCCTGGTGGTGGTGACACAACCCTGGGAATAGACTAAAATCCAGTGAATTGTACCCATTAAAAGACTGCACTATATGCTTTACAAACTACCTGTCAATAAACCGTCACTGGGAAAATCAGAATGTTCTTCTGGCCCCCACCTCTCTCAGACGAAGAGCCAAAGTCCTCACCACGACCCACAAGGTGACCATCATCCCCCTGACCTCGTGTTCCTCTTCTCCCCCCCCACCACCCCCGTCCCACCCCCATCCCACCTGCTTTACCTCCTGGGTGTTTCTCAAACCTGCCACCTTGCTCCTGCCTCAGGACCTTTGTACTCCTCAGTCCCTTTAACTCTTCTCTCAACACCCCATGGAGCTCACCCTCCCTCCCTTCACGTTCTTGCCCTAACACCATCTCGGTGAGAATCCTTCCTATCCACACCCCCACAAAACTCCCTGTCTCCCTTCCCTACTTTGCTTTCTCCCCCAGCACACTACGTAATGCCTTGGCTCTCCTTCTCGAATGGAAAAGCTCCATAAGGGCAGGAATCTGTTTTGCCCATGACTGTGTCCCCAACTCCTAGAACAGTGCCTGGTACACAGTAGGTCCTTCATGGATATCTACACACTGAGGAACCATAACTACCAGAGCCCAGTGATTAAAAATCTGCCTTTGGGACGCCTGGGGGGCTCAGTCGATTAAGCGTCTGCCTTTGGCTCAAGTCATGATCCCAGGATCCTGGGATTGAGTCCTGCATCGGGCTCCCTGCTCAGTGGGGAGTCTGCTTCTCCCTCTGACTCTCCCCCTCTCATGCTCTCCATCTCTCATATTCTCTCTCTCAAATAAATAAATAAAATCTTAAAAAAAAAAATCTGCCTTTGCAGTGAGGCTGCACTCACTGGGGTGACCTCTGGCAAGAAGCTTATACTCTCCATGCTCTGGCTTCCTTCCCTGTGTAACAGGGATGATCTCAACCATGCCCACCTCCGTGGGGGTAGTCATGGGGATTAAACAAGTTAATGCTGATTACACACTTAGCAAAGTGCCAGAGTGAGATGGAATCATGGCTCGGTGCAGGCAGGCACATGCTGTGGGCCCCACCCGAGCCGGGAGGACCCAGTGCTATCCTCAGGGCCGCGGAACCAGATTAGTGCATGTAAAGAAACGATCTGATTAAAGAGTCATGGCCGGTTAGTGGCTGGGGAGACAGTCGTGTTTGGCCATGTCTGCCACCTTGGTTGCTGGTCAGGCAAGGGCAGAGCCAGAGTTCACATTCGCCTATGGTTTTCTTCCATCCAATGTTTTGTTTTGTTGTTGCTGTTGTTTTTTTAAAGATTTTACTTATTTATTCAACAGAGAGAGAGAGACAGCGAGAGAGGGAACACAAACAGGGGGAGGAGGAGAGGGAAAAGCAGGCTTCCTGAGGAGCAGGGAGCCCGATGCGGGGCTCGATCCCAGGACCCAGGGATCATGATCTGAGCCTAAGGCAGATGCTCACCGACTGAGCCACCCAGGCGGCCCCATCCGTCCGATGTTGACTGAGCATCTGCTACATGGCACTCCATGGCACTTCATGAGACGCCAGCCACCTGGCAGTGAACTGGACAAAGCTCCCTGACCTTGAGAAGTTGACCTTCCTGCAGACAAACGAGATCAACAACTGATAAACATAATTATTGGTAAATTTTATAACATGTCAGAGCTGCGATGTCTAGTATGGTAGCCGCCGGCCACGTGTGGCTCCTCAGGCCCAGAAATGGGTTCATCCCAAGGGAGAGGGGCTGTGTCACACACACTTAGTGTGAAAGAAAGAAAAAAATATCTCAGTATCTTTATACTGAGCACACGCTGAAATGACAACAGTCAGATACGTTGGGTGAAGTAAAATACACGCTTAAAATTATTTTCAGGGCTGCCTGGGGGCTGTCGATGAAGGAGCTGCCTTCGGCTCAGGTCATGATCTCAGGGTCCTGGGATCGAACCCCGCGTCAGGCTCTCTGCTCGGTGGGAAGCCCGCTTCTTCCTTTCCCTCTGCCCACTCCCCCTGCTTGTGCTCTCGCTCGCTTGCTCTGTGTCAAATGAATAAATAAAATCTTTTAAAAAATTAATTTCACCTCTTTCTTTTTACTTCTTTAAAATGCAGTAAGGCCTGGCCGGCTCAGTCGGTAGAGCATACAACTCTTGATCTTGGGATCGTGAGTTCAAGCCCAGCCCCGGGTGTAGAGATTGTTTAAAAATAAAATCCTTTTTATTTATTTATTTATTTTTTTAAAGATTTATGTATTTGACAGAGAGAGATCACAAGTAGGCAGAGAGGCAGGCAGAAAGAGAGAGGAAGGGAAACAGGCTCCCTGCCGAGCAGAGAGCCCGATGCGGGGCTCGATCCCAGGACCCTGAGATCATGACCTGAGCTGAAGGCAGAGGCTCAACCCACTGAACCACCCAGGCGCCCCAAAATAAAATCCTTTTTAAAAAATGCAAGAGTGCCTGGGTGACTCAGTTGGTTGAGTGGCCAGCTCTTGATTTCAGCTCAGGTGATGGTCTCAGGGTCCTGGGATCCAGCCTTGCGTGGGTCTCCCTCTCAGCAAGGAGTCTGCTGGAGATTCTCGCTGCCTCTCCCTCTGTCCCACAAGTCTTTAGGGAGGAAAATGCAGCTACTAAAAACTTTTTTGACTGCAGATGTGGTCCTCATTGCATTTCTTTTGAACAGCACTGTATTAAAGAATGATCCAGGGACGCCTGGGTGGCTCAGTTGGTTAAGCAGCTGCCTTCAGCTCAAGTCATGATCCCAGTATCCTGGGATCGAGTCCCGCATCGGGCTCCTTGCTCAGCGGGGAGCCTGCTTCTCCCTCTGACTCTGCCTGCCACTCTGTCTGCCTGTGCTCCCTCTCACTCTCGCGCTCTCTCTCTCTGACAAATAAATAAAATCTTAAAAAAAAAAAAAAAAAAAGAATGATCCAGACCAAGGAGAGGTCCTTGAGGGGGAAAAGAAAATGATCCATGCTTTAAGAGGGGAAATAAGAGAGCAGGGTAAGTGCCACCAGTGGGGAGGGGGCATGTGATTCAAAGGGGGTGGCTGGGAGGGTCTCTGTGAGAAGGAGACATTGGATGAAGACCTAAAGAAAGTGCAGGAAGGAGACACACAGATCTCTAAGGAAGAGATTCCCAGGCACAGGGAACGGCCAGTGCAAAGGCCCTGAGGCAGAAGGATCCCTGGATAGGTTTTTTTTTTTTTAAGATTTTTTTTTAATTTATTCATTTGACAGACAGAGATCACAAGTAGGCAGAGAGGCAGGCAGAGAGAGAGAGAGGGGAAGCAGACTCCCTGCTGAGCAGAGAGCCCGATGTGGGGCTTGATCCCAGGACCCTGAGATCATGACCTGAGCCAAAGGCAGAAGCTTTAACCCACTGAGTCACCCAGGTGCCCCCCAGGATAGATTTTTATGAAGATCTGATTTCTGATAACTGATGTACATGACGTCTTAGGAGCTGTTTTCCTTCAATGGGCAAAAGTGTCCCTACGATATGGTGAATATTAATGGAGGTCTCCAGAGCCCCCAGACACTTCCAGGAGACCCAGCCTGGCCCAAGAAATCCCAGCTTTCTGTGGAATCACCAGACACTTTATGAACCTCCCGCCACCTTCCTTTTCTAAGAGTTGGCAACCGAACCTTACCTTTGCCCCTGGCTCTTCGTACTTGAGATAGTACCTCTCTGACAAGGGCTAAGCCTCCAACACAAAATCACTTTCCAGGACAAAGGTGGAGGTGTGGGGAGAACTGAGGGCAGCCGTGAGCTAAGAACCCTGCTCCATTTCTACAGGCTCAAAAGAGGATGGAAGCTTCTATTTGTTTCCCTAGTTTTCTGCCTGCTGGATACGGGAGGATGGCTCTGGACCCGGACAAGGGGCACCTGGATGGCTCAGTCAGTAGGGCGTGCAACTCTTGGTCTTGGGGTTGGGAGTTCAAGCCCCACAGTGGGCAAGAAGCAAACTAAAAAAAAAAAAAAAAAAGAAAGAAAGAAAGAAAAAAAGAAAAAAAGGAAGGAAGGAAGGAAGGGAGGGAGGGAGGGAGGGAGGGAAGGAGGAAGGAAAGAAGGAAGGAATGAGAAGAAAACCTGAAGGCCAATGTCATGAACATTAAGGCACACATATGGCAGGATTCCAATGACACGAGGCTGCCAGAGTTGCTGAGTCCCCATCATAGAGACAGGATCCAGGATGGGGGCACCAGGGGCTGGGGGAGGGGGCTGGGGCACTGGTCTCCGTTTGGGAGGATGGATGGTGGTGATGGCTACCTGCACAGATGGCACACTTTCAAAGGGCTGATATCCACACAATGATAAAAGTCTGAGCATCGCAAGGATAGAAGAGGAACCCCCAGGAAGTGCAGGCAGGAGGCTGGCCAGAAGCTGAGCTATAAAGAAGTAAACCAGAGAGTCGGTCTTTGATCAAAAACTGGGGAAGGGGTGAGGGGGTACCCTGGGTGGCTCAGTGGGTTAAGCCTCTGCCTTCAGCTCAGGCCATGATCTCAGGGTCTTGGGATTGAGCCCCACATCAGGCTCTCTGTTGAGCAGAGTAGCCTGCTTCTCCCTCTCTCTGCCTGCTTGTGATCTCTCTGTCAAATAAATAAATAAAATCTTAAAAAAAAAAAAAAAGGATTGGAGAGGGAGGCAACACATAAGATATGGGCAGGGAGGGCTTGGGGAGGAAAAGCAGGTCTGGTGGACCTTCTGGAGAGTTCTCTGCAGCCTCCAAAAGAGGGAAGTGAGGGGCTGGGGGCTTCCAGACTGTCCCTAAGCCCACTCTGGAGGGACCTTTTCCTTCCTGGGCCCATCCTGGGCCAGAAGGAGAAGTGCCGCCAAGCCTGAGTGGGGCAATCCACTGGTTTCCCTGAACAACACACACCCACACAGGGGCTGTCCCAAAAAGAGGACCCCGCCATGCAGGGGGCAGGAACGGGACATACGCCAGCGATCCCCTGCTTTCCAGGAATCCCCTCTGAGCCCTGGGTGCCCCTTCTGAGACCCACATGCCCTCTTTATAAAACAAAAGTCGGTGGTGTACCAAGGCTGCGACAGAGGACTCAGCGCCCTCATAATGCATTGCCTCCAGATAATTTAAAAACCATAATAAAACCCACTCAAACTCAGTCTGCTTCTTATTATCACCGTCCAGCAGTCACTCTAAAAAAAAAAAAGCCAGTTGGGGCACCTGGGTGGCTCAGTGGGTTAAAACGCCTCTGCCTTCAGCTCAGGTCATGATCCCAGGGTCCTGGGATCAAGCCCCACGTCGGGCTCTCTGCTTGGCAAGGAGCCTGATTCCCTTCCTCTCTCTCTCTTCCTGCCTCTCTGCCTACTTGTGATCTCTGTCAAATAAATAAATAAATCTTAAAAAAAAAAGAAAAAAAAAGAAAGAAAAAAGCTTGCCAATTCCTGTACTAAACAGTAGCCGTGTTACTGTTGCATTTTAATAAAATGTACATAAGCTTCTAATTGGCATGTTTGTATTACTTAACCTCTAACAAATACTGTATTCTTCATGAAATATAATTTAAAGAATTCCAGAAGCCACACACACACACACACGAAATATCTTAATAAATATCTTCAAAAATAGGCATGTATTCCTTCTTTTTGATTGTTTAAAACTAAAGAAGGAGGGGGCACCTGGCTGGCCCACTTGATAGAGCATGCAACTCCTGATCTCAGGGTTGTGACCTCAAGCCTCACATTGTGTGCAGAGATTGCTTAAAAAAATAAATAAAATCTTTAAAAGGAATAATAAAATAAAAAACAAAACTAAAGAAGGAATCCAGAAAATAATTATTCTTACTGAAAATAATTGTTGTTTGAAGTGGGTGTGTTGGGGCACCTGGGTGGCTCAGTGGGTTAAAGCCTCTGCCTTCGGCTCAGGTCATGATCTCAGGGTCCTAGGATCGAGCCCCCATGTGGGGCTCCCTGCTCAGCGGGGAGCCTGCCTCCCCCTCTCCTTCTGCCATCCCCCACTCATGCTCTATTTCAGATAAATACATAAAAACCTTTTCAAAAATAAAACGAAGTGTGTTAAAAAATTACCCACTCGGAGCACCTGGGTGGCTCAGTGGGTTAAGCCTCTGCCTTCGGCTCAGGTCATGGTCTCAGGGTCCTGGAATCGAGGCCCGCATCGGGCTCTCTGCTCAGTGGGGAGCCTGCTTCTCCTTCTCTCTCTGCCTGCCTCTCTGCCTACTTGTGATCTCTCTCTCTGTGTCAAATGAATAAATAAATAAATTTAAAAAAAAATGATCCACTCAAGGGTCGATGATTATTGTGACAATGAAATTATACATTGAATTCATGTGTAATAGACACTATGGGCCACCTTCCCAAAACTCATTCTCTCCCACCCCCTTCTCTACTGATGGCAAAGTGCCCACCTTCCTCCAAGAGGCCACAGATGTTCCAAAAGCAGGAACCCACACCCCGCACCCAGCCCTCCTCAGGAAGGGATGCTGCTGAAGATGCCAGGCCAGTCTTGGTAACACCATACGCCCCATCTGATTGGCTTAGGGTGGTGGACACGTGACCAAATGCTGGCCAATAAGACAAGGGAGTGGTGTGCTGGGGGGACTTCAGAAAAAGTCGTCTCAAAAGGGCTCCAAGAGGAGATGGTTTCTGCATTTCTCCTGCTGGGTGTTATCCCATCTGGGTGAGATGCCTGGGTGGGAGGCAGCCATCCTGCTCTGTAGAAAATGCTGGAGAAGGGACATGGGAAGGACCTGGGTCCTGAGTGATGGCCATCCTTGACCGCTGAAACTGAGAAGCCCAAATGTCCTCACCAGAGGGCATCGCAGGACTTCCCCCATATGGGAATAATAAATGTCTTCATTGTTAAACTGTTTGGGTTGGCGCTTTCTAGTACTTTCAGCAAAAGCATCTCAATGAATACAGATATGAAACCCTCTGGCTGGCACCCAGCAGTCACAATCAACAGCTTTATTGATCCATTCATTCAGGGAATGTTTACTGAGTGCCTTCTATGTCTCAGGACAGTTCTGAGCACTGGAGATCATGAGAGAGGTCCGTTCTCTCCTAGAGGTGCATTCCAGAGGGTGGGGCCAGACACAAAAGCAAGTTCGTAAATAAGCAAAATAATTTCAGATCATGCTAAATACTGAGAAAGAAACAAAACAGAGCTGTTGAATAGAGAGAGTGAGGGTAGGGCTTCTCTGAGAATGTGGTATCTGAGCAAAGAACTGAATAAAGAAGAGCCAACCACGTGGAGACCCAGGGAAGGGATTCCAGGCAGAGGGCATAGCAAGTACAAAGGCCCTGAGGTGAGAGCAAACTTTGTGTGGTCAAGGAACTGAAAGGTGGAGTGTGAGGGTAGCATGGCTATGGCAGTAGCTTTTCGGGCGCGTATCTGGAAGTGCACAAAAGGCTCATAGTCCAAGTTTCTCTCCTCCCTTTTTTCCTCCCTCCCTCCCTCCTCTCTCTTTCTCTTTCTCTCTCAATCGCTCTCTCAGAGCTTTTGTTCCCAGGCCCAAAGTGTATGGGCGCTGGTTTGTTGAAATCTGGGCTGAGTTTTCAGGCTCCTCTTTTTAACTCAAGAGAACCACTTAAACTCTCACCATGTGTGGGCCTGACACTGCGCTGGGTTTTCCAATGAAAGCCAACTTTTTGTGCTTCAGCCGAACTAAACAATTCATTTGCAGCAAGTCCCCGTCTGTTTCGCTGTTTGTCTGGCCTGAGTACCCTTTTCAGTACCCACCTCCACCGCTTGGGGCCCAGTGGGGCATGGGAATGTGGTCCACAGCATCAGGGCAAGAGGCTGCCCATAGTGGGGCAGGAGCTTGTCAATGTCAGGACAAAGAATCCTTGAGGCTAGAGAAAGGCCCTGAACTGTTTTTAAAAATTCACTCAACTGTAGACCAGCAAAGTTGACTGTTGCTTTCCTGAGTGGGGGAGTTATTCCTGGCCACCAGACTGAGGGGTACAGTGGAGGGGGCTGGTACCCAGGTAGAAGCAGATTCCAAAACATTATCCGGCAAGCAATGAATGCCGACCCCACTGTGGACACACCTGCCAGCACCTGAAATGGCTTTTGGCTGGTGACAGGGTGGTGCTGAGGGAGATCACCAGACACTCACAGGGCCGTTGGTTTAACTATGTTTCCTGTGGGCATGGCGGGGAGTGGGGGTGACAGCCCCAGCCCCATGCAGGTTCCAGACCTGCAGGGACAAGCATATTACTCTCACACCACTGAGTCTATACTGGCACTTAAGAGAAATGCTCTCAGGAAAGGAATCTGCTCTGGTGAGGGTGTATTACAGAGGCCACAGAGGGGTCCCTTTTCAAAGCAAACAGGATCGAGTTACTTCCTGTCTAAATCCTGCACTAGCTTCCCATTGCACGGGCATGAAGCCCAGACCCCTCCCTGGGGCCCACAAGGCCCCGAGCCAGCTCCCCTCTCCTACTTCTCCTCACCCTTCAGCCCTGAGTTGCAGCCATCCTAGCCTCTTGTGGATCTTCTGATGTGTTCGGCTTGTGCTGCCACAGGACCTTAGCATGTGCTATGCTCCCTGCTTTCAACTGCTCTCCATGGCAGCTCCCTCGAGGTCCAGCTCCAATGTCACCTCCTCAGAGAGGCCTCCCCTGGTGAGCGTATCTAGAAAAACACTCTTTATCACATCATCCTGTTTTATTTCCATGACTCCCTGATGTTATCCAGGCTGACTGTTACTGTCTGTCTCCTCCACTGGTATGAAAGCAGCACGAGGACAAAGGCCTTGCCTTTCCTCACAGCAGGGCCCACAGCCTGCAAGGGGCATGGTGGCTGGAGAAATGGACGAATGGATGGGTCAAGAGGGGAACTTACCCCGCTGGGGGAAGTCAGGGAAGGCTTTATGAGTTGCCATCTGATGGACAAAGAGGAACTGGGCTGTTCACCTCAAATCTGGCTGACCCCCAGAATCCTGGGGGCTATACCGCGGGCGAGTTTGGGCCCCAACCTCGGAGAGTCTCTGGTCCGGGGTCCGGCACAACATGTGATGTCGTTTCTGCCTTCCCGCGCCATCCTCGCGTGCAGCCAGGGCTGGGAGCCACTCATCTCAGGCTGCAGCTCCCCAGGCATTTCCAGGAGCCGCAGCACCTTGGAATGTGACGGAAATGCAAATTCTTGGTTCGGATCCCAGACCTGCTGGATCAGGTGAGGTCCAGGGATCTGTTTTTTCACATGCCTTCCAAAGGATTCCGATATTCACTCAAGATAGGCTGCGGGAGGAGGGAGCCCAGATGGCAAATGCTATGACCCATGCCTGTAATGGGAGGGAGGGAGGGAGAGACTCCCACACTGACCTCTTCTCTAGCTCCCTCTCCCTGGCCTGAGGCTAGGACCCATTCCACCCTTTCCCTGAGGAGGCCAAGATCTGGGATGGCCTCACCTGATCTCCGGCTTCATGTTGGCTCTCACGCTGTCGCCTGGCCCTGAGTCAGCGTAATCGACAGGCTCCGTGGGAGAAGGGCTCTTCTCTGCATACTCCCCTGGCCCCATCCTGCCCCACCGTCCTGCCCTACCAGCAAGGGAGAAGGGTTGTCAGGGCCGAAGGTGTTTGTTTCAGCAACGAGTCTGGGGGCCCCAAGACATAGGAACCCGGTTCCTGCAACATGAGCCTCCCAAGGAACTGGACACCTATGCCACCAGCCACATGGGCAGGTAACGGCCACATGGGTTGGGGGGAGGTGGGAGGGGAAGTGGAGGGGAGGTGGGGGGTGGGGTCTTTCCCTCCTCCGTCCACTTCCACTCCCCCTCCTCCTCCTCCTCAAATCTGTTCTCTTGTCCTGACAGTTCTTGAATTCTTTCACTTCTCTCCATCGGGAGTGGTTTCAGAATCATGTCCCCCTAAAAAGATATGTTCAGGCCCTACTCTCAGGACCTGTGAGGGCGACATTACTTGGGAATCGGGCCTTCGCCAATGCGATCATGCTCAGGTGAGGTCATACTGCATGAGGGCAGGGGGGCCCTAAATCCACAACAAGTGTCCTCATAAAAAGAGAGGACATGGGGGCTCCTGGGTGGCTGAGTTGTTAGGAGTCTGCCTTCGGCTCAGGTCATGATCTCAGGGTCCTGGGATTGAGCCCTGCATGGGGCTCCCTGCTCAGCGGGAAGCCTGCTTCTCCCTCTGCCACTCCCCCTGCTTGTGTTCCCTCTCTCGCTGTCTCTCTGTCAAATAAATAAAATCTTTTTAAAAAATACAATACACAAACCATAAGAAACTCTCGATCTCACAAAACAAACTGAGGGTTGCTGGGAGGAGGGGGGGTAGGAAGAGGGTGATGGGGTTATGGACGTTGGGGGAGGGTATGTGCCATGGTGAGTGTTGTGAAGTGTGTAAACCTGGCGATTCACAGACCAGTACCCCTGGGGCTAAGAATACATTATATGTTAATAAAATATAAAAAATTATAATAAAAAAATACAAGATAATACAATACAGAAGAGAGGACACAGAGACACACAACGGAAGCCGGCCACATGAAGAGGGAGGCAGGAGCTGGGAGCTGGAAGGGGGAGGAGGGCTCCTTCCCTACAGGCTTCCGAAGGAGCACCGTCCTGCCCACACCTTGGTTTTCCACTTTTGGCTTCCAGAGCTGAGGGAGAATAATTTCTGTTGTGAAACACCCTCTCTAGCTGGGTGGCCAGATGCCCCCTGAAACACCCGGGTCTCCAAAGCTAACAGGGAAAGGCGGGCACGTGGTAGTGGGGGGGTGTAACCCGAACTCCTCCCCGAGCTCTCCCCTTACATACCGCCTACCCCTCTGACCGCGATCCCACCAGTTTTGTTTTCGTCCTGTTTCCACATTTCACGTTCCTTGGAATTTCTGAAAAATAAAGAACTGAAATCAGAGCTTTGCCCCACACGGAGCTGACGACAAGAATGCAGTTCTTATTTAAGTAAAACAAAACAGGAACTCATCTTCCTGCAGAAGACCTGAACTCAGATACTGTTGGGAGCCAACACTTTCTTCTTTAAGAAAACACCTCCCAAGGGCCCCCTGGGTGGCTCAGTCCCTTGAATATCTGACTTTGGCTCAGGTCATGATCTTGCCTGGTTGGGGGGCTCCCTGCTTCCTTTCTCCAGTCAGCAGGGTGTCTGCTTCTCCTTCTCCCTCTGCCCCCCACCCCACTCATGCTCTCTCTCTCAAATAAATAAATAAAATCTTTTTTTTTCCAAAAGACTTTATTTATTTAGGAGGCGCCTGGGTGGCTCAGTGGGTTAAGCCTCTGCCTTCGGCTCAGGTCATTATCCCAGGGTCCTGGGATCGAGCCCCACATCGGGCTCTCTGCTCAGTGGGGAGCCTGCTTCCCCCTCTCTCTCTGCCTGCTTGTGATCTCTGTCTGTCAATTAAATAAATAAAATCTTTAAAAAAAAAAAGACTTTATTTATTTAACAGAGAGAGACAGCGAGAGAGGGGAACACAAGGAGGGGCAGAGGGAGAGGGAGAAGCCGGCTTCCTGCCAAGCAGGGAGCCCGATGTGGGCTCGATCCCAGGACCCTGGATCATGACCTGAGCTGAAGGCAGACACTTAACAACGGAGCCACCCAGGCCTCCCAATAAATAAAATCTTTTAAAAAGAAAAAGAAAAGAAAAGAAAAGAAATCAAGACACAAACTCCATAAACCTTATGAAGAAAGCGGGAGAGGGAGGTTCCCCAGAAAGTGAGAGGGCTGGAAGTTTCCTCCAAATCACCCATTCAGATCACAGCTGCGGACCACGAGGTTCCCAGGGCCCTGTCACAGCCAAGGTTTGCTTTGTGGTTCATTTTGTATAAAGACAAACTCTGCACATTTCTATGGAAACTGTGCATCTTAAAGCCTCAGAGAAAATCTGGAAAGCCACATCAGACCCTAGTGATAGTTGTCTCTGAGAGGTGGGGTTTGCAGAAGGGATGGGGCAGAACAAGACTTACTTTGTGCCAAACCCTTTTACCCTTGTGTGGCTTAAAGCCTTATCTGTGAATTCTTGAACGGTCCTCCATAAAAAGTGAAGCAAGCCCTATTACGTATCAAAGGACACAGTCAACAGAGTGAAAAGGCAACCAACCTACAGCATGGAAGGAAATATTTGTTAAGTCAGATATCTGTTTAGGGGTTAATACCTAGAATATATTTTTAAAACTCCTACACCTCAACAACAGCAAAATCAAATAACCCAGTTATAAAAAGGAACTACTGGGACTTCATCAAGATAAAAGGCTTTTGCACAACAAAGGAAATGGTTGACAAAAACAAAAGACAACTGACAGAATGGGAGAAGATGTTTGCAAATAACATATCAGATAAAGGGCTAGTATCCAAAATCTGCAAAGAACTTATCAAACTCAACACCCAAAGAACAAATAATCCAGTCAAGAAATGGACAGAGGACATGAACAGACATTTCTGCAAAGAAGACATCCAGATGGCCAACGGACACATGAAAAAGTGCTCCACATCACTTGGCATCAGGGAAATACAAATCAAAACCACAGTGAGAGGGGCGCCTGGGTGGCTCAGTGGATTAAAGCTTCTGTCTTCAGCTCAAGTCATGATCCCAAGGGTCCTGGGATGGAGCCCCACATCAGGATCTCTGCTCAGCAGGGAACCTGCTTCCTCCTCTCTCTCTCTCTCTGCCTGCCTCTCTGCCTACTTGTGATCTGTCAAATAAATAAATAAAATCTTTAAAAAAAAAACACCGCAGTGAGATACCACTTCACACCAGTCAGAATGGCTAAAATTAACAAGTCAGGAAATGACAGATGCTGGTGAGGATGCAGAGAAAGGGCAACCTTCCTGTACTGTTGGTGGGTATGCAAGCTGGTGCAGCCCCTCTGGAAAACAGTATGGAGGTTCCTCAAAAAGTTGATAATATAGCAATTATACCCTACGACCCAGCAATCACACTACTGGGTATTTATCCTAAAGATACAAATGTAGTGATCCCAAGGGACACGTGCACCCGAATGTTTATAGCAGCAAAGTGCACAATAGCCAAACTATGGAAAGAACCTAGATGTTCATTGACAGATGAGTGGATAAAGAAGATGTGGTATAGATATATATACAACAGAATATTATGCAGTCATAAAAAATGAAATCTTGCCATTTGCAATGTTGTGGATGGAAGTAGAGGGTATTATGCTAAGTGAAATAAGTCAATCAGACAGAGAAAGACAATTTTCATATGACCTCACTCCTATGTGGAATTTTAGGAACAAAACAGGATCATAAGGGAAAAGAGGAAAAAAATAAAAGAAGATAAAATCAGAAAGAGAGACAAAGATTAGGAGGCTCTTAATCATAGGAAACAAACTGAGGAAAAAAAAAGGAAACAAACAGGTCTGCTGGAGGGAAGGGAGGTGAGAGTATGAGGTAACCGACTAATGGGCATTAAAGAGGGCACATGATGTAATGAGCACTGGGTATTATAGAAGACTGATGAATCACTGACCTTTACCTCTGAAACCAGTAATACTTTATATGTTAATTGAATTTACATAAAGAATAAAAATAAATAAATAACCCAATTTAAAAAATGAACCAAGGGCTTGGATAGAAATCTCTCCGAAAATGATAGGCAAATGGCCGACAAACATCTGAAAAGAGTCTCAACATCACTAATTATCAGCGAAATGCAAATTGGTGACTTATCCCCTCACACCCATTAGGATGGTTACTACCCAAAAAACAGACAAGAACAGGTTTGGGCAAGGATGTGGAGACATTGGAACCTTTGTGCCCTGTTGGTGGGAATGTAAAATGGCACCGCCATGATGGAAAGCAGTATGGCGGCTCCTCAAAAAATTAGAAATGGAAATACCGTACGATCCAGCAATCCCACTTCCGAGTATACACCCGGAAGAATTCAAAGCAGGATCTCAAAGAGATATTTGCACTCATATTCATGGCAGCGTTATTCACAATGGCCAAGCGGTGGAAGCAACCGAAATGTCCGCTGATGGATGAATGCACAACAAAATGTGGTCTATCCCTACAATGGGATATTATTCAGCCTTAAAAATTAGGAATGAAGTTCGTCACATGCTATGACATGGATGAGACTTGTGAACACGCTAAAGTGAAATAAGCTTGTCAGATACAAAAGTCGAACACAGATTCCAGTTACGTGAGGGACCTGGAGTGGTCAGATTTATAGACAGTCAGATGGTGGTCGCCAGGGTCTGGGGGGGCGGGGAGTGGCTCAGGGAATGGAGAAGAGTTAGTGTTTTATGAGGTTCAGTTTTGCAAGATGAAAAAGTTCTAGAGATCTGAGCACAGCAATGTGTGGATATTTCACACCACTGAACTACACTCTTTTTTTCTTTCAAAGGTTTTATTCATTTATTTGACAGACAGAGATCACAAGTAGGCAGAGAGGCAGGCAGAGAGAGGAGGAAGCAGGTTCCCCACTGAGCAGAGAGCCCGATGTGGGGCTCGATCCCAGGACCCTGAGATCATGACCTGAGCCAAAGGCAGAGGCTTTAACCGACTGAGCCACCCAAGTGCCCCCTGAACTACACTCTTAAAAATGGTTAATATGGGGGGGGCGCCTGGGTGGCTCAGTAGGTTAAGCCTCTGCCTTCGGCTCAGGACACAATCTGAGGATTCTGGGATCGAGCCTGGGATCGAGCCTGGGATCGAACCCCGCATCGAGCCCCACATCGGGCTCTCTGCTCAGCGGGGAGCCTGCTTCCCCGACTCTCTCTGCCTGCCTCTCTGCCTGCTTATGATCTCTGCCTGTCAAATAAATGAATAAAATCTTTAAAAAACAAATGGTTAAGATGGGGAGGGGTACCTGGGTAGTTCAGTCGTTTAAACATCTGCCTTCCTCTTGGATCCCGGGGATCCTGGGATCAAGCCCCATATCAGGCTCTCTGCTCAGCGGGGAACCTGCTTCCCCCTCTCTCCCTGCCTACTTGTGATCTCTGTCTGTCAAATAAATAAATAAAATCTTTGGAAAAAAAAAGGTCTTTAGAAATATAATTTAAAAGATAATTAAATATTAATTAGAAATATAATTTAAACCATAATTAAAGCCTGATTGTGGCTTTTAAATTCTCAAAGTATGCACAAAAGCTAAAAAAAAAATTCTTGATCAGTTTTTCGCCCATGTATCCCAAGGAAGTACTCTCAGATTTTTTTTTTTCCTGATTGTGGAATATCATAAAAGTCCAGAGAATAATATCATGAATGCCATATGCCCAGCATCCAGCTAGAGCAAATCTTAATAGCATGACATATTTCTTTCCGCCTCGTTTTTGAAGAGACTTAAAGAAATTTTTAATGGGGGTTAAAAAAAAAAAAAAGAACCAACGTAAAATTTACCATCTTGCCTCAGAACTTCTGCATTTTGCAGAAAAGCAAAACTCTGTCCCGGTAAACAACATCCCCCCAGCTTCGTCCCTCCCACAGCCCCTGGCAACCAGGATTCTACTTTCTGTTTCAATGAATTTGACTGCTTTCGATACTTCGTACAAGTGGAATCATACAGTATATGGCTTTTGGGGGACTGGCTTCTTTCTTTCTTTCTTTCTTTCTTTCTTTCTTTCTTTCTTTCTTTCTTTCTTTCTTTCTTTCTTTCTTTCTTTCTTTTTTGACTGAGATGAAAGAACACTGACCTTCTCCCGGAAAACACTGCTGCGGCATTTGGTCCATCCACGATGCCGGGTGGCCTAGATCTCAGTTGGGTTCCAAAGCATTTTCATCACCCCAAAATGAAACCCCGGCCCCATTAGCATTACTGCCCATTCCACCTCCTCCCCCGGCCCCTGTCAACCAGCTCTCCGTTTCCTGTTTCTCTAGACTGACCGATTCTGGACATTTCATATACTTGGGACCACGTACCACGTCGTGGCCTTTATGTCTGCTGGTTTTTAAGAAATGCAGTATTGGGGCACCTGGCTGGCTCAGTCGTTGGAGTATGTGACTCTTGATCTTGTAAGTTCAAGCCCCACAGAGGGCGTAGAGATTACGTAAAAATAAGATCTTCGGGGCGCCTGGGTGGCTCAGTCAGTGACGCGTCTGCCTTCGGCTCGGGTCATGATCCTGGGGTCTTGGGATCAAACCCCACATCGGGCTCCCTGCTCAGCCAGGAGTCTGCTTCTCCATCTCCCCGGGACCCCAGTGCTCATGCACACGCACTCAATCTCTCTCTCAAATAAATAAATAAAATCTTTTTTAAAAATTCACCGCTTTAAACCATTGGAGAAACAACTCAAGTGTCCATCAACAGAGGCATGGATACACAGAGTGGGGATCATCCCCACGATGGAGAATGACTGAGACACAAAGAGGAAGGAGGAGGACACACACACAGCTATGCTGTGCATGAACCTTGAAGACAGGATGCGGGTGAGGGGCAGCCGGACACAGAAGGCCACACCGTGTGTGACTCCGTGTTCGAGAAACGTCTGGAACAGGTACGTCTGCAGCGACAGAAAGCACAGAGAGGCGCTGTCAGGAGCTGGGGGAGGGGCAGTAGGGGCGACCGCTTAGCTGGTACGAAGTTTCCTTTTGGAGTGATGAAATGTTCTGGAGCGAGGTAGAGGGGACAGTTGCACAATGTGGCATAGGTACGGGATGCCGCTGCATGGTGCGCTCTGAAACGCTGCAAACGGGGCCTTTTATGTTATGTGAATGCCACCACAATTTGAAGAAGGGAAGGACGCCACTCTGGGGAGGGACACTAACAACGGGGAGTCTGTGCACGTGGGGAGGGCAAGGCTATATATGGGAACTCTCTGTACCCCCCTCCGTTTTGCTGTGAATCTGAAACTGCTCTAAAAAATAAGGTCTGTTAAAAAAAATTTTTTTAAAGGAGGACAAGAAGGAAATGCCAGGAGGGAGGAAAAGAGGGAAGGGGAGAGGGAAGCAAGAGAGACAGAGAGAGAGACAGCCCTCGCTCACACCCTTTTGGGGTGTCCAGCCGCTCGTTGCGCCCCCTTGTGGCTGCTGAAGCTGTTGGGAGTGTCTTGGGGACAGTCGTTGGTCATGGACGCCCCGCTGGGCAGGGTACACCTGGCCTTTTTCAGACGCCTGATGCACCGGCTCGCCCTTGCACGCTGTGCACCAAAGGCAGGTGGTTCCTCTTTTAGACAACATTTTAAAATCTTCCCAAATGAAAGTCTCTATGACTATTCTGTTCCTCCACCTATTTCCGGGCCTCTGGTCCACGTCTTGCCTTTGTGCACATACACTTTTCTTTCCTTTTCTCTTCTCTCTCTCTCTTTTTTTTTTTAATCACTTGAGCCATTTGGAAGGGTACAGTTCACGGCAGGAAGAATGACCACCACCACCGTCCGTCTCCAGAACTTGCCTCATCTTCCCGAACTGAGACTCTGTCACCCGAAACACTGAATCCCCGTTCCTCCTCCCCAGTCCCCAGTATCCCCCCCTTCTACTTTCTGTCTCTATGGACTTGACTCCTCTGGGGACCTCATTTCAGTGAAATCATACAGTCACTGTCCTTTGTACCCGGCGTATTTCACCCGTCCTCCACAGTCACACATGTTGTAGCAGAAGTCACAGTCTCTTTTCCCCGTCGTGGCTGTATCACATGCCACCGTAGGGGCGGATGGAGCTTTGTTTATCCACTTGTCCCCTGACAGACATGTGGGTTGTTTCCACCTTTTGGCTGCTGGAATAGTGCTAGTATAAACACGAGTGTACATAATTATTTTTTAAAATGTCACACCGTGAGAGGTGCCTGGGTGGCTCAGTTGTTAAGCGTCTGCCTTCTGCTCAGGTCATGATTCCGGGGTCCTGGGATGGAGCCCTGCTTTGGGATCCCTGCTCAGCAGGAAGCCTGCTTCTCACTCTCTAACTCCCCCCGCTTGTGTTCCCTCTCTTACTGTGTCTATCTCTGTCAAATAAACAAATAAAATCTTTAAAAAATAAAATAAAATAAAATGTCACGCAGTTTAGCTAAGCCAATGGTCCTGTGTAACTGTGGTTGTGTAAATCTTGGGTTCCAAGAACCAGTCACTCAGCCAGTCCCTAAGGACAAGGACCAGGTAGGTGACAGACCTTTACTTGCTCAGGCACCTGATAACTAAGCCTTCAATGGGAAACATCACATTTCTTACAAAGTGACAGCCATACACCCTTACAGTCTGTCATAGCTTTGGGCATCCGGATCTCACTTTGCCTCTCCCTGCCCCCGATTCACTAGAGCTAATAACTAGCACACAGTTCAACACCTAACGACACCGTGAGGCAATCAGTATAAACATCCCACGCCCTCCTGAAGGGCAAAGTCCCCAACTGATACACAAAGGGCTTCAAGTAATGTTTTTCACACTGAAAGTGGATTTGTTCCAGTGGAACACTGAACAAGGTCCTTCTGATGTTGGGGGAAACGTCAAGTAATGCTTAAGTGAAAACAGCTCTAAGATCCCTTTATTCACCAGCCAAGACCAAAGTTTGAGAAGCCCAGTGCTGGTTTGGATGTGGGGAACCAGGCATGGTCAGCTACTGTTGGCAGAAGTGTAAATTTGTATAAGCTCTTCGTTTTTTTAAGAAGATTTTATTTATTTATTTGACAGAGAGAGACGGCGAGAGAGGGAACACGAGCAGTGGGAGTGGGAGAGGGAGAAGCAGGCTTCCTGCTGAGCAGGGAGCCTCACGCGGGCTAGACCCCAGACCCAAGCCAAAGGCAGACACCTAAGGACTGAGCCACTCAGGCGCCCCCGTATAGCTCTTTGGAGGGGGATCTGGCAAAGCCTGTCTAAATTCAGAATACATGCGCCCTTTGATCCAGCAATTTCCCTTGAGAAGTTTGTCTTTCAGATACACCCGCACGTGTGGGCAAAGGACTCTGTGTGAGAATAGCCTTTGTCACACTGATTACATAGAAGTTAAATATTGGAAAAAAAAATATTGGAAGCCACGTGCATGCCCAACGGTAGGGGATTGCCTAACGAAATGAGGGGCCCTCCCGCACATCTTCCTGTGATGCTGGACCCCGTCTCTGTCTATGTTGCCCAGAATGTTAGCCCTGACAGACCTTTCCACGGAGCGCTCAAAATGTGGCTAGTGCCATTGAGGAACTAATTCTGTTAAATTTACACTAATTTAGATGTAAATAGCCATGTGTGACTAGTGGCTGTGATATTAGGGCAAACCTACACAAAGGAATATTTTGCAACTGGAAACAGGAAAGGGGGATCTGTATGTACTGATCCCAAAAAAGTACTTCTGGGGCACCTGGCTGGCTCAGTCAGCGGTGCGACTCTTAATCTCAGGGTTCGGCCCCACGTTGGGGGGTAGAGATTATTTTTAAAAATAAAATCTGTTTGTTTGTTTGTTTTATTTTCAGGGCACCTGGGTGGCTTAGTCATTAAGTGTCTACCTTTGGCTCAGGTCCTGATTCTAGGGTCCTGGGATCGAGCCACACATCAGGCTCCCTGCTCAGCGGGGAGCTTCCTTCTCCTTCTCCCACTCCCCCTGCTTGTGTTCCCTCTCTTGCTGTCTCTCTCTCTGTCAAATAAATAAAATCTTCAAAAAATCCAGAATCTTCACGGGTTTGACTAGAAGTGCAGGTTCCCAGCCCCACTGATTCAGAGCCTCTGGGCTAGGGCCGAGGGAGTGCACTTTCAACCAGTCTGGTGGTGTCCTCTTGCACACATTTTTAAGAACCATCAGTCTCCACATGTGTAACACTGACCTTTATCAAGATGATATAAAGAATAGGGGCGCCTGGGTGGCTCAGTGGGTTAAGCCTCTGCCTTCGGCTCAGGTCATGATCTCAGGGTCCTGGGATCGAGTCCTGCATCGGGCTCTCTGCTCAGCAGAGAGCCTGCCTCCTCCTCTCTCTCTGCCTATTTGTGAACTCTGTCAAATAAATAAAATCTTAAAAAAAAAAAAAAAAAGATGTGGCTGTGGCTGAGCCCACTCCTCCCTCTTCCTGCTCTGAGTACAGATGTGGTGTCTGGAGCTGTGGCCCGGGGAGCTCCCAGAATCCCCGGTCAGGCCCTCGCTGCCCACATCCAGACTTCTTGCTGAGTGACAAAATCAGCACGGCTTTGTTTAATCCTCCTCAATTTGTTCTTTCTGTTTCCTGTGGCCCAAAACACTCCTCACGCTGTTGCTAAGTCTGGGTCTAGCTGGCAGACCAATGCGGTTTCGGCGATCTCAGCTCTGGTTAGGGCCCCCCACGCTTCTCTTCTGCACAGTAAAGAGTTACGTGCTTCTGCAGGAGCCCGTGGAGGGGAGGGATGGCTTACATAGGGAAGCGAAGGCTCCCCAAGTCCTGACCTGTCTGCACTAAGACAGAAACCTCCTCCTCCCGGCCTTGGAGGTGGGCTGGACGCTAGCGGCTCACTGCTGTCCCGTATTACTATTTATTTTGTATTCTTTATTATTTTCATTTTTAAAATTTTCTTTACTTTGTGTGTGTGTGTGTGTGTGTGCGTGTTTAAGATTTTATTTATTTGTCAGAGAGAGAGAGTGCACAAGCAGGGGGAGCGTGAGGCTTGGTCCCAGGACCCTGGAACCATGACCCGAGCTGAAGGCCTCGGCTTAACCGGCTGAGCCACCCAGGTGCCCCAAGAACCTGTTTCTTGATTCAGTTTTCTTTTCAGGCAAATTAGCAGACCCAGTAGGGGTCATTCAAGCACTTCTAGAGCTGTCTTATTTCTGGGAAGTACTAATGAAGAGCCCATGAAAGACTGCATTTCATCCCTTTAACTCTGTCAGTGTCCTAGGGTGACTGTAGGCCCTGCAGTGATCTGTCCATCCAGTAATTACTTTTCTTCCCTCCAGCCTAGACTTCCCATGTGGATGCCATAAATGATTTATCCCGAACCTTCCAGGATTCTCTTGTGGCAGGGAAGGCTTGGTGGGAAAATGTCTAATCTGTTTTCAAATATTTTTTTATTTTTTTAAATTAAGATTATTTATTTACTTATTTGAGTGTGGGGTGGGGAGAGAGCAGAGCAGTGGGGAGGAGCAGAGGGAGAGGGAGACGCAGGCTCCCCGCTGAGCAGGGAGCCTGATGTGAGCTGGATCCCAGGACCTTGGGATCACGACCTAAGCAGAAGGCAGATGCTTAACCGACTGAGCCACCCAGGAGCCCCTCGAATATTTTTTTAATAAAAGAAAAACAAGAACAGGGCCTCTTAAGCTCTTTGAAGGCTCTAGACATTTTTACTTTGGACACCACAACCAAGTATTAAACATTTCATATTGTATCTTACCTTTGGGGCTCCTGGGTGGCTCAGTTGGTTGGGTGACTGCCTTCAGCTCAGGTCATGATCCTAGGGTCCTGGGATCCAGCCCCACATCAGGCTCCCTGCTCAGCGGGAAGTCTGCTTCTCCTTCTCCCTCTACTGCTTCCCCTGCTTGTGCTCTCTGTCTCTCTCTCTCTCTCTGACAAATAAATAAAATTTAAAAAAAAAAAAAAAGAGGGAGCCTGGGTAGTTCAGTTAGTTAAGTGTCTGCCTTCGGCTCAGGTCATGATCCCAGGGTCTTGGAATCAAGCCCTGCATCGGCTCCCTACTCAGCGGGAGTCTGCTTCTCCCTCTCCCTCTGCCTGCCTCTCTGTCTACTTGTGATCTCTCTCTCTCAAAAATAAATAAATCAAATCTTTAAAAAAAAAAACACCTATATTCTAAGGGTAAGAGGAAGAAAAGCAGTAAGAACAACCAACAAATTTAAAAATAGATTCAGCAGTTTCAACAACAATAAAATGAATGAGCATGTAGCCCTGTTCTGGACAATGAAGGCAAGTCAGCTGTGGAGACTTCCAGGAAAGAGGTGTGTGTGTGTGTGTGTGTGTGTTTTTCTTTGCTCCTAACAAGAGTCACAGGAATGAGATGCCACTCTTTCTTCCTCTGGACATTGTCAGATCTGTATGTGGTGTGTGGAACTGCTCAGCCATCTTGCTGATGACGCCCCCAAAAAAGACCACACGGAAGAGGCCAGAGCCCTAGCTCTGAGTATCTTGTTATAAAGAAAACGTATATTCAAACTATGAAAAGAGCCCAAATGTCCACTGACTGATGAATGGATAAAGATGTGGTTTTGGGCCACCTGGGTGGCTCAGTCAGTGAGGCATCCAATTCTTGGTTTCAGCTCAGATCATGGACTCAGGGGCATGAGATGGAGCCCTGGGTCGAGCTCTGTGCTCAGCAACAGAATTTGCTTGTCCCTCTCCCTCTGCTCCTCCCTTCACTCACACACTCTCTCTCAAATAAAATCTTTTACAAAAAGATGTGATATGTACGTGCAATGGAATATGACTCAGCCATCAAAGAATGAAATCTTGCCGTTTGCAACAGCATGGATGGAACTAGAGTGTATTATCTTAAGTGAAATAAGTCAGTCAGAGAAAGACAATATCATATGATCTGACTCATGGGTGGAACTTAAGAAACAAAACAGATGGGGCGGCTGGGTGGCTCAGTTGGTTGAGAGACTGCCTTCAGCTCAGGTCATGATCCCGGAGACCTGCATCTGCTCCACGGGGAGTCGGCCTCTCCCTTTGACCTTCTCCCCTCTCATTCTCTCTCTCTCTCTCAAATAAATAAAATCTTTAAAAAAATAAAAATTTAAAAAAAGAAACAAAACAGATGAACGTATGGGAAGGAAACAAAGAGAGGGAGAGAGGGAGGCAAACCACAAGAGACTCTTAACAACAGGAACAAACTGAGGGTTGATGGAGGGACGTGGGTGGGGGATGGGCTAGGTGGGGGATGGGCGTTAAGGAGACCACTTGTTATGATGAGCACCCGGTGTTGTGATGAATCGCTGAATTCTATTCCTGAAATCAATATTGCCCTATATGTTAACTAACTAGAGTTTAAATAAAAATGTGAAACTAAATAAATAAATAATATTTGGTATTTCCCTATGATTTAGGCCGGTGGTTTTCTATTACTAGAAACATTCTGATACAGTAGGGGAGGGTCAATAAATTTTAATTAAGTGGATACCTATATTTGCTAAATATAGGATCCCCGGTAGTAACTGGTAGTCACATATTATTTTTAAAACTGTAGAGGTGCCTGGGTGGCTCAGTCGGTTAAGTGTATGCCTTCAGCCCAGGTCATGATCCCAGGGTCTTGGGATGGAGTCCCACATTGGGCTCCTTGCTCACTGGGGAGACTGCTTCTCCCCTGCCTGCATCCCTCCTGCCTGCCACTCCCCCTGCTTGTGCTTGCTTGCTCTCTCTGGCAAATAAAGAAATAAAATCTTTTTAAAAAATCAGGGCAATGGCTGGGTGGCTCAGTCATTAAATATCTGCCTTCAGCTCAGGTCATGATCCCAGAGTCCAGGGATCGAGTCCGACATCAGGCTCCTTGCTCAGCGGGTAGCCTGTTTCTCCCTCTCCCACTCCCCCTGCTTGTGTTCCCTCTCTCGCTGTCTCTCTGTCAAATAAATAAATTAATTAAATATTTAAAAAAAAATAGGAAGACCTAGGAGATTTCGGGAATGTAGATAGTATCTAGTCAGGACAGTCAAGGAACTTTAGTTAGTGTGACCTTTGAATTGGGTCTTGACGTTGGGTAGAATTTGATTTAAGGTGGGAGTGGCGGTATTTTAGAAAGAGGGAGCCGCTTGAATGGAGAAAGGTGGAAAATGGGAGGGACCATATGGAGAAAAGTAAGTGGCCAGCCGGTAAGGGAAGCAGGGAAGGCAGCATTTTGAGGGGATCTAACGATCTGTAATTGTATACTGTATCTGCTGAGATACAGTAATAGAGGGTCTACATTGAATAATAGCTACATTAGACATTGTGGAGTAATTCCAACAGGAAGCAGCTGCAGGATTGGAAAGAAAAGGAGAAAGTAAAAGGCATTGGGGCCAGAGCGAGTGGCACCGTAAAAAGCCTCTGTGGGGGGGCGGTGGGGAAGGTGAAAGCCCAAGTTGCTTGGTCAACCATAACCGCTTGGGAGCGCTGCAAGCCTCATGTCTAAACCAAAACCTGTCCTAGGCGCTCCCTCTTCCGGCAGAAATGAGCACTACACACTGACGTGGCTAATCCTTTATTAAAAGGCACTTTTGTCAAGCTGTTAGAATATACCTCTGGGAGGGCCATATTTGTAACTTGGCAAGAGTGTTGTCCTTTCAGACAAAACACAAGTAGGAACGCTCTTTTAAATAAACGCAAGCTACACGCTTTTCTAGTTTACTCGAGACTCATCTATGTAAGTGAATCCTCTCACAGCAGTAACTCATGTGCAAAACCAAACTTCAGAGCGCTTTGAAGATTTAAGTCACTCCGTGAAACTGAACACGTTTAGTATCTGTTCATTACATCGACTGAAGATCCTTTAATAGCAGAAATGGTTCTTATTCATCACGTTATCACTATGGTTCCTCTATTTGTTGGGGGGCTGCTGTAAATGTCTCACAAGGGATTGTGTTAGTTTGGTGGTTTTGTTCTTGAGAAAATGACATGAGGTATTTTTTCCCTTATGCAAAATGAAAAGGTATTCAAACTCTTGTCAAAACTATAAAAGATGTAAAGTGAAAAAGCAAGGTACAGGACAGGCCACGAACAGTATACTACCTTTTGTAATGGAGGGGATTAATGATTAGTGGTTGCTTGCATATGCATAAACCCTGAAAGTACTTTTGGGGCAGGGATGGGGCTGGAGAACTGGATGGATGCAAGACAGCACAGAGGACATTATATACTATTTTAAACTTTTAAGGATTTTTTTTAAGATTTTATTTATTTGACAGAGATCACAAGTAGGCAGAGAGGCAGGCAGAAAGGGAGGGAGAAGCAGGCTCCCCGCTGAGCAGAGAGCCCAATGTGGGGCTCAATTCCAGGACCCTGAGATCATGACCCGAGCTGAAGGCAGAGGCTTTAACCCACTGAGCCACCCAGGTGCCCCTTAAGGATTTTTTTAAAAAGATTTTTATTTAATTAAGAGAGCCAGAGTGCACAAGTGGGGCAGGGGGGAGAGGGGGAGACTGAGGGAGAGGGGAAAGCAGACTCCCTGCTGAGCAGGGAGCCAGATGCAGGGGTGGATCCCAGAAGCCTGAGATCATGACCTGAGCCAAAGGCACTCAACTAAGCCACCCAGGTACCCCTAAAGACTTGAGAGCGTGCAAGCAGGCGGAGGGAGAGGGGGAGAGAAATTCAAGCAGACTCCCCACTGAGTTGGGGGGAACTTGACACAGAGCTTGACCCCACACCATGAGATCACCACCTCAGCTGAATTCATGAGTCGGACACTTAACTGATTGAACCCAACCAGGTGCTCCTATTTTAACCTTTTTACGCATCTTGAACATGTGAAGTGTTACCTACTCAAAAAATTAAAAATAGAAAAATATCATGGGACAATTGTAAAAACAAGTTCTAAGACAGATTTTTAATTCTGAGAACCTTATTACGCAGAAATCTCACACCTATGCCATACTTTCAAAGTATTAGTATACAAAGGAGCTGTGTAGAAGGATGTACTTTGCAACAGAACAGCAAAAATCTATAAACATGTTGGTGCCTAGGTTAAATCACAGGGCATCCATACAATACAATAGCAAGAGCATTAAAAAGAATGAGGTAAATCTAGATATGGTGATATGAAAAGAGGTCTGTAATTACACAGCTTTTAAAAAGCTGAGAAACTATTTTTGAATGGTCCTATTTGTTACACATACATCTGTGTATACCACAACCTCCAAATTTTTGTGCTGAGATTTCTTACCTTCTGGTTACTAGAATCACTGAGAGACAGAAAACCTTGACTCCTCACACCCTCATCATCCAAACTAAAAAGAACCCCTCTCACGCCCACAAAAAACACACACTATTTGGAATGCAACAACTTTATTGAAAGAAAAGTGCAATGAATTTTGTCAACAGCTTAAAAGGGGGAACTTAAGCCACCACCCCTCAAGCGCAGGACCAGGTGCAGAGTGGACTCCTTCTGGATGTTGTAGTCGGACAGGGTGCGCCCATCCTCCAGCTGCTTCCCAGCAAAGATCAACCTTTGCTGGTCAGGGGGGATGCCCTCTTTCTCTTGAATCTTCCCTTTCACATTCTCGATGGTGTCACTGGGCTCCACCTCCAGGGTGATGGTCTTACCCGTCAGGGTCTTCACGAAGATCTGCATGCCCCCTCTGAGGCGGAGGACCAGGTGCAGAGTGGACTCCTTCTGGATGTTGTAGTCGGACAGGGTGCGCCCATCCTCCAGCTGTTTCCCAGCAAAGATCAACCTCTGCTGGTCAGGGGGGATGCCCTCCTTGTCCTGGATCTTCGCCTTGACGTTCTCGATGGTGTCACTGGGCTCCACCTCCAGGGTGATGGTCTTACCCGTCAGGGTCTTCACGAAGATCTGCATTGTCTGTCACGAGAGAACAGAAACAAAGAACCCCCGACTGTAGCAGACAACTCGCATGTGAACAAGATCCTACCACTGAAGTGACTTACGTTCCCCCAAACAAGCGTCCCCTAAAGAAGCTAACTAGAAAAATAGGAGAGGTTGCCGAAGTGCAAATTAGCTCCCAAGCCAAGCTTCCGTCCCCTGCGAGGAGGAAAAAGCATCAATACCGGTGAAGTCAAGGCGCGGGCCTCACTTATGTTCCCCTCCCACCTCACTGATGTCTGCCCCAGCCAATTCCGCAGGGTCCTCCCCGGGCCTAACCCTTGCGTCCCGCAACTGACCAGAGTCAGCTCCACACACAGGACCAGGCAGCCCCAACCGGGATTGTGAGCCCACAAAGGGGTGACATCACGTGACCGGCGCGGCGAGCGGGTCCCCTCCCCGAGAACAGGCGCAGGACTGCGGAGTGGCACGCGCATTTAGTGTCCACTCGCTGCGACCGCGGAACACAGTTCGGCTTCCCCCACTCACACTGCGCAAGGAGCCCGGTTAAGGCCTCACGGGCCCGTCGCGTTCTCATCCACTCACGACCATACCCCCTCCCAGGCTTCTCCCTCCAACCTCACCCAGCCTCACAGCCCCGCTTCTTCCAGTCACGGATCCGAAGCGGCCGCCATTTTACTGCAGCCCTCCCCCTCAGAGACCTCCGCTCCCGCGCCCCGGGAGACTAAACGCCTCCACCTCCGCTCCGCCCGCAGCGCGCTGCTCGGCCTCTCGCCTCCCCTCCCCTCGCCCGGCCCCAAGACCCCCGGGCAGCAGAGCGGCCCACTCCTCACCAAACGGCTGTGACAACAGCTCACACACAAACACAGGAAACGAACTCCCGGCCTCCAAAGAACTGCCTGCGCCACACCCGGCGCCTCCTTATATAGTAATCGGTGGCCCCGCTCCGATGGATCCCTCCGCAGAAACGCCGAGAAGGGACTACTTTTCTCACACTTCCTGCCGTCCGGAGAGAAAACTAGTGCCCCACCCCCCCAAATCATCTAAAAGCCCCTCCAGATATGTTTACCTGTCAAGGATGGGCTGTAGACTGAATCGGCTGAGTAAGGGGCCGCCGTCCTTGGCGCCCGCGCGGAGGGATCAGCGCGTCAGTTGAGTGCTATGCTGACGGACGTGGCCGGCGCTCGATCTCGGGGGCGGAGGCACGGGGGAGGGGAGGGAAAGGGCCCTCGGAAGGAGCGAAAACCCGGCGCGGAGTATTTAGGGCGCCCGGAGCGGGCTTCCCCGCCGGACCCCGACGCCCCCTCCCCTCAGCCGCAACGGTCCTCGCGGCTCTCGAGACCCGCCCTGGACGGAGAGAGGTCTGGCGTCGCGCGCCCCTCGCCCCTCTGCGAGCTCAGGGGTCTTCAGGCCGAGGCACGCTCCGACTCCGTCCCCTCCCCCACTTCCACCCCGGGCTGTGGCGACCCGCCCATGCCCCCCCTCCCCCGCGCGGGCGCGCGGACAGGACGGATGACTAGACAGATCAGGGTTTGGAGGTGGGCCAGGCCTGGGTCCCCTAGTCCGCGCTCGGGGCAGAGCGCCCCTGGGGTGGACCGGGGGCGGGGGGCGGTCCCTAAGCCCAAGTCTGAAAAGGAGAACAGAAACCCCATCTACTGGAGGCGCCTCTGGAAGCTGACCGAACTTTCTAGATTGTTCTTTGGCCTTCCTGTTTCATCTGCGCCACTTGGGTTGGGAAGGCTGTGCTTGACTACAAACACGGAGGCGTCCCATCTTCCTAAGTGGGGGCGCTTAGAAGTGCACTATTTTAAACACCCTAATTAAATCCCAGCCCTGTGCGTTTGTGGTTGGGGGGTAGAAAAAAAACAACCTAATATCCCAAATAGAAAACTTCATTCTAGGGCAAAGTGCAATGTGGATAGAAGAAGAGTAAAAGGTTGCCAGCCAGATCTTTCTCATTTTGTGATTTCTAGGTGTCCTTTCTCCAATGTATTTTTTAAGTGTTTTAAAGATTTATGAATATGAAAAAATATACATATATGAATATGGTGAAAAACAAGAGGCTTTTGGAAGCTTACGGTGAAAAGTTTCCCTCACGTGCTCAATTTCCCAGCCACTGCCCCTTCTGGTCTCTTGTAGAAATATCCCCCATTTCTACAATATAGAGGGGAGAAAGATATTTTAATCTCCGTACTCAAAGCTTTCAAAAAAAAAGGAAAAATTGCTTTAAAAATGTTCTGTCAGGGGTGCCTGGGTGGCTCAGTGGGTTGGGCTCTGCCTTCAGCTCAGGTCAGGATCTTAGGGTTCTGGTATAGAGCCCTGTGTCGGACTCTGGGCTCAGCGGGGAGCCTGCTTCTCACCCCACCCCCCACCTCTCTGCCCACTTGTGATCTCTGTCTGTCAAACAAATAAATAAAATATTTTTTAAAAAGTGTTCTGGCATTAAAAAAGGATTCATTCCTGTTTTAAATTATGAACGTTGTAGTATTTCAACTTTCCTAAAATGTGTGTCAAAATAAAATTATGTGTTTTCTTTTTTGACCCATGTATGTAGGTATTTTTGAAAAAGGTCTGAGGAAATTTCAAAATAGACTTTAATCTGTGCAAATTTTAACATTTTTTCAAAGAGAATGAATTGTTACTGGAAAATTAAAATTAATAAAGAAAAAATGTTGGGTTTTTTTTTTTTTTCAGATTAGCAGGAGACCCCAGTAACTTCCAATCCAGGCTTTTATGAAGGTTATTTCTAGAATGTTTTAAAGGAACAAAACATGGGGGATTCTTATAGGGGTATTTCTTCCCAAATTTTGGGCAGAAGTTTCAGAGAACCAAAATGCCCAGGTTCTTTCTAAGGTGACCAGGCTTAGCTTCATACCACACCCTGCTCGCTTTTGGCTGTGGCTTTTGCTGACAGCCTCGTGATTCATGTTGTTTAAAGGCTGAGTCACGAGCTTTGTGACATAGCTTTTTCCAGAGTACAAAAGGTACAGAGAAAAACAGGCCTGATTTCAGAGGCAGGGGAGAGAGAGGAGGAAGAAAAGAGGCTCAGAGGGTGGGAAGTGGGTCCCAAGTCAGTTATCTCCAAGGAGAAAACAACATTCTTAGGAACTGACAACAACTGTTGTCTCTAGCAGGAAAAAAAAAAAAATGCTCTGAAACACGCCTGCATTCCTTAAGTCCAACAGTGGGTTGTGTGAGAGCAAATAGAAGTAAACATTTGTGCAAGGGCACTGGGGTGACAGGGAGGGGAAGAGAAAATGAGACAGATGTCTGGTGTTTCCCTAGATTCTCAAGCAGGTGATTCTCAAGCAGGAGTGACTTGGCCCCTCAGTGGACATTTGACCATGTCTGGAGACCATTTTTGGTTGTCCCAACCATAGTGTTAGCAGGGAGGAGGAAGTGCCACCGGCATTTGGTAATAGAGGCCCCGGAGATGCTGCTGCAGGTCCCCTAGGACACAATCACCCAAGCCCCAAATGTCAGTAACACCAAGGAGGTTGAGCAACCCTGCCCTACAGGGGAATTTTGTTGTCCTCATTACAACTGCTTTTCTGTTTGCCAAGAAGGCCTCCCAAAACCTACATGTCCCACTTGGACCCAGGAATTGGATATCAACTCACGTCCCTGAAACTTAAAATCCCCTGACCTAGAATGTAATGTGCTAGAATGTGCGAGATCCAGGGTGAGTCACTGGATCCATTTTCAGTTCCTTCCACCCACAGATCCGGCCTTTGCAAGTGCCCCACAAGAGATTGCTTCAGAGGGCCACCAATGCAAAAGCGACAGAGGCCCAGTAACACGGCGGGATTGGCGGGCAGGGGTGAGCACGTGATGGGCTGAGCTCACAAAGGGCCTGGGCGTTGGGCTGCTGTAGGGCGGGGGGAATTTTGCCGATGAACCGGTCCTCGTTTATCTGCCTGCCTTTCTTCCTTCCCCGCGGGATTCGGTTCCCCTGAAGGTCACGACCATATCTGGAACTTAACTCCGCGTCATGAGAAAGTCCAAGGGCACCAGAATCAGCAAACATTCCCCGCCCCCAAGAGAAAGAGTGAAACCAAGAGCTGGCTCGGTAACGTTTGCCTTGCTTTGTCATTGGTTATATAACCATAAAAGGTAGTCAAAGGTTTGTGCAGTTTATGGGGGAAGAAAAGCCCGAAGGACTCTTTCTTTTCCCTGTTTACATGAATGCATTTGCACTGTGCGCTCCGTGTTAAAAATAACCAGTTTCATCCCCCACCAGGCAGGAAATCAGCCTGTAGCTTCAGTCCTCAAATTTGCCTGCTTTAGGAAGATTGAGAAGTTAGTCTACAGGAGATTTGTTTTGTCCTTAATTCGTTGTTTTTAAGCTGTGGCAAAACAGACACACGACAAAATTTACCATCTTAACCATTTTTAAGCAGACAGTTCATCGTGTTAGGTATACTGTGGGGATGGAAATAACTTTCCCTTTACCCTCTGAGTTCTTAGCTGAGACCCTGTAATGAAAGATTATCAAGAGAGAGAGGAAAAAAAAACCACCCAGAAGTTTATTAACATGTATATTTCATGTATACATAGGAGATACCCAAGGGAAAGAATAATTCAGAGGTGGTTTTAGAATTTAGGCATAAATACTATCTTATAGGGAAGGAGAAGGGGAATTTAGGCCTCTCAATGGGGAGCCAATGGTTTTTAGGAAAAATGAATAGAAGAGATAGGGGGTAGGATAGTGACAGTTTGTGTCAGCTTAGTGTCTTACTGATGTGGGAAACAAAGGCAGAAGAAAAATTATTAAATTTCCTTACTACCTGCAGCCCATTGACAAGTCCTTGAAACAGGCAGAGTGACTTTCTTCTAGGGACTCAGCTGCCTTGATGCTGATACTTAGCTAAGGGTAAGGGCAAAAGACAGTCTGAGCCCAAACCACCTTCTCCCCTGCTCCAAACCTCAGCCCAGGATCCTGTAAGTCTAGTTTAACATATAAAAATTCCTTTAGAAATTTCCTTTATCTCTAAACCCCCAAGATATATGTTGGCAGTCACCCCCCCAAGCATATGGGCCACGGATATACAACTGAAGGGTCTCATGAGTAAGGTTTCATTAGACAGTATGAAATGACCTTTTCTCCAGGTCCTGGTAACCTTCTTACAGACTTAATTCCTAACCCCCTCCCAACTGGAAAGTATACAATGGGCCACTCTTCGTGACCCCATGGCAGCTCTTTCTACCCACAGGTCCTGTCCCCGTGCTTTAATAAAATCACCTTTTTCTGCCAAAGACAGCTCAAGAATTCTTTCTTGACCATCAGCTTCGAACCCTAACGTCTTTCCTACAGCATTACTTCTAGTCTTCTGTCCTGTGACAGGAGTCAGTCTTCCTTGGTTGGTGAGGCATTGGGAAGGGGGGGGTCTACAACCAATGAGCCTGCTAGAAGGATCTGCATTGAGGATACAAGGAGGGTTCACGAACAGCCCCTCTCCCATCCGCTATTTTTCAAGTGGCTTCAGCTAAAAAAAAAAAAAAAAGTTCCCTGGGGGGTGTCTGGGTGGCTCAGTTAGGTAAGGGTCTGTCTTTGGCTCAGGTCATGATCCTAGGGTCCTGGCACCGAGCCCCACATCGGGCTCCCTGCTCAGTGGGGAGTCTGCTTCTCCCTCTCCCACGGCTGCTCCCCCTGCTTGTGCTCTCTTGCTCACACACTGTCTCTCAAATGAATAAAATCTTTAAAAATAAGTAAATAAAAATAAAATAATAATAATAATAAAGCTCCCTGGGGCACCTGGTTCAGTCTTTGGGCGTCCAACTCCTAATCTTGGCTCAGGCTGTGATCTTGGCATTGAGGGATTGAGCCCTGCAACGGGCTCTACAATCATCCTGGAGTCAGCATGAGATCCTCTCTCTCTCTCCCTCTCTCCCTCCCTCTCTCCCTCTCAAATAAATAAAATATATTTTTTTAAAAAGTTCCCCATGTCCCCTTCCCCCAGCACCTGGCATCCACTAATCTACATTCTATCTCTCTGAATTTGACTACTCCAGCAATGTTATATAATGAACTTTGTTTGTTTAAGTGTAAAATAAAATGTAATAGTTGAAAATGACTTATTTCTCAAAGATTCACTACAACGTTTCTAGGCAGCTACATTCCCCAACAAGCCTCATGGTATTTTTTTTCCTTGTCAGTGTGTTATTAGATACATTTAATTATACGGTACCAAGTAAAAACAGAAGCCTATAATTGGTTTCGTGTTAGGCCTGATTAACTTTAGAAATTACCTCAACATTTTGTTCCCTTAAAACCTTGTTGACATTTGGAGAGAAATAACCTTCACAGAAGCTCCTTAGCCATCATCCACGTGCCATCCACCTAGCTGGTAAGTCATCTTACAAATTTCGGTTTCATCTTAAAAGTGAACGCTTTATTAAGAGTCATGTCCCGCCAGATCTAAGACGAGAAGCTTTTATGCTTTATTTATTTACTTATTGTTTTTATGCTTTAAACTATGAGGTCAAGTCACATGAGAGACAGGATTTGATGGGTGAGAAATTAATTATTACTGCAAAGAACTGAACCCGCAGAATGCAACAGGATCCCTTCTTTCGGTAAAAACATCTTTGATCTTTAATGATCAAAAAAATACAGATCGTGTATAAATAAAAACATGAACAGTATGTGCATCAAAGCCATTCATTCATTCATTCATTCACTCATTCAATTTATGACCTGTTGCTGATGGACGAAGCAGGAAGCAAAATCCTGCCTGCCGAGAATGCTGGCTTCCTTTCTGGTCACTCCCAGACTGGCTGGTTATTAATAGCACAAACAAAGGGCAAGGGCCAACACAGTCAGATCTTCCATATTTGTCCTCTGATGGCGAGAATCAGTCACCAGTGCTGGGAGCCTTGAACTGCAGTCACAGTGCCAGGAAAAGGACCCTGACCTCCCCAGTTGATCTTTCTCACCGGGTCTCTCTGGTTTTAGTCATCAGAGGATCTTTGCCTTTTTGTTTTTCCTCTAACAGCTCCCCTTAACCTCTTCCAACAAAAGTACATCAGGAGTGTTACAGGTTTCAGAAAGGGAGGGTCATGCCTATCTTGAAAATCCCACCTCCCAAGTAGTGACTGGAGTTGTAATAATCACATATATGGCGCTTTAATGATGAAGAACAGGGGCAGAAAATAAGAATCAGGAAAACAAAAGACAAAACAGAAAAAAAGAAAACATAGTGGAGATGCCGGGGATCGAACCCGGGGCCTCATACATGCAAAGCATGCGCTCTACCACTGAGCTACATCCCCCTCCCCTCTTGCCTTGCTTTCTGAAATTCTCTGCTATACTCTATTCTTAAGATTTTCTTCCCCCTTGTTTTTCTAAGTTAAAATTTTATACAATTAAATATGTGTTTGGGTTTAGCATAAGCAAACCAAAATAAATCTTCCCAAATAGATCCTTTCTATATAGCCTTGTAGCTGAAATTCTAGCTGATACCAGGACTAAGGAACAAAGGGAAATTGACCTATTTTTGATTGTTGCTCATCACAGAAAAGAAGGGATGGGAAATGAGTTTCTTTCCAATAAGTAAGGGTGTTGCCCTGATTGCACCTCCATCCAGAAGTGTCTGGTTCCCTGACCTTTAAAACCATTCCAGGGTGAAATAAATGATGGGGGCTAACGACAGCCCTTGTCGGAATGAGCACTGGTTGACATATGGGAGTGTTGAATCACTAACTATATTGTACACTGAAACTAATATAACACTGCATGTTAACTATATTGGAATTAGAAAACTTAATTTAAAAAAGTATCCCAATCTTCAGTGAGTTTGAGGTTTGCAAACCTTCCCCCCTCCCAGAGAACTTTTCTAATATAAAAATAAGCAAATTAAAAAGAAACATGCAGCATCAAACTCAGGGCTTTGAGGGAGGAATTGCTTTGCATAGCCCACTGAAAAGAACCATTTTTAACTGTCACTTAGCACAGCTGTGCAGAGTGTTTATGAAGCACCCCAGGGGAGAGAATATGTTGCTGTTGTGTCCTCCAAGTCCCCCGGGGGCCACTTGGGGTGAAGGAAAGGCTGAAGGCAAGGAGAGGGCAGAAAACGGGGGCTTCACCTCTTTCCACTGGCGCTGGAGCTTTCTGGCCAAGAAACAAGTCACTTACTCCGATGGGGAAAACACACTCTGCCACCTCTGTGATTTCATATTCTCACCTCTCTGGGCCTCATCCATAAAAAGGGGATCTGATTAGCGCCGACTCCCCAGGGCTGGGGTGGCCATTGAACAGGTATGCCTGGAACGTTTAGAACAGCGCCTGCTACAAGGTCTGGCCCGCCTGTGGGTTCTCAGGATGACAAATGATACTGTTATTATGTGAACTCCAGTGGAGAGAGACCTTGGCCCAGCACAGGGGAATGTCACCATAGGTGATATTTTGGACGTGGTTGGGGAACGAGCTAAGGGATGGTGTTTGGTCCAGAAGGTGCCCCTGTTTTCTATCTTGCCACACTACTCTGCTCAAAACAAACCTGATTGTGTTTCCTCTCTGCATAAAACCCTAAAGTCGAATTCAGACTCTTTAGTCTGGGCAGTAAGGCTCTCTGATCCACTTCTCTGACCTCAGCTCTTCCTTCTCTCCCCCTTCTGTGCACACACCTGCCTCCTTGCTGTTCCACAAACACGCACCCTCCTTTGCACCTCAGGACCTTTGCACCTGCCCTTTCCTCTGCCAGCAGAGCAGAGCAGGGGTGCTCCCCAGATCTTCTGGTGAGTGGCTCCTTCTCATTGTCTAAGTCTTCAGCAGGACCTTCCTGGACACCTCACTAATGGGGCCTGCCCATTCCATACACTCCCTAGTATGCCCTCCTACTTGTTTTATTTTGTTTTGTTTTTACAGCATTTGTCACTTTGGGAGACTGTTTTTATAGCATTTGTTTATTGTCTGTGTCATAAGCTCAGTAAGGCAGGAGCTGGGCCACTCTGGTTCCTGCCGCAGCTCCAGTGCCTAGAACAGGGCCTGACACCTAACACGTTTTCAGTAAATATTTGCAGAATGGATATGGCGGGGGTGGGGTGGGGTGGGACCCCAGACAAACAAATGAAGGAGTAGGAGCCTGGGAAGGCTGACAGCTACTCAGGAAGGAGTCGGCAACGGAGTTAAGACAAGAAGACGTTTCAGTGTAGCGGCCCCCGACCTCCTGTGTCAAATCCATAAACTTTTTTTAAGGGCCAGCCTGGGTCCTGGGCAAGATACAAGAGGATGGAACTATCTGGGGCAGAAGGAGCATTCCTGGTCTTAAAAATCGGCAGTCTTTTTTGGGGACAGCACCGACCAAACCGAGCACTTCAGAGACGCGCTGTGGGCATGCGGGAGATGGAAACACCGCCGCAGCGCGAGAACTTTGTCTTCTCATAACCGTGTGACACTGCGCTGGACCGTGACTGTAACCAGGTCCTCAGTGGGCGCCCGCCAGACCGAAACTCGCCGGCTTGTCAGTTGATTTTCCTCGAGTAAGGAGATTTCCGCACATGTGGAAGCATTTGATTCTTTTGGGAGAGGAACGGCGGTGGGGGGAAAAAAGTAGTCCGCAGCCTCCCCGTCGGGGAATCGAACCCCGGTCTCCCGCGTGACAGGCGGGGATACTCACCACTATACTAACGAGGACTGGCGGTAGTAACGCGCCTTCAGGTGTCCTTTTTAAGGCACATACAAGTTCCGCCGAGCATCAACACCCACCAAAAGGTTTTATATTTTATTCTTTTTTTCTTCAAAACAGAAGAAGAAAAGTCCCCTTCGATTCAACTCCGTCTTAGAGAAGCTGTTCCCTGCTACGTCCGTGATTCGGCCGCGAGAATTCAGGGAGCAGAAATAAATAAACAGGAAGCCAAAATTAACGGGCAGACATCAGCAAACACGTCACACAGACTAATACGCGCTTAAGAAATAGGAGAAAAAAAAATCAGGAAAAACACAGCCTTGTTGAAATTTCTCAGATTGCAAGGAAGTTTCCCTCCTCTCTGTTGTGCGGTGGATACCACTTGGAGCTTTTTTAAATAAACCGAAACCGGTTTGATGATTGGAAAGAATTAACTTCGTCTCTTCGTGTGTTGTATTTTTTCAGCTCCCTTTCATGCATGGGGGGGGGGGAAGAAAAATCAGAGCTGCCGAAACCCGGGATCGAACCAGGGACCTTTAGATCTTCAGTCTAACGCTCTCCCAACTGAGCTATTTCGGCTGCTGGCTCTCTCGCTTTACTTCACTCCTCCTGGTCGTACTGCCGGCCCCGGCTCGTCCACCTGCGATCGATGCCGGGAGTGCAGGACAAGCAGGGACCCACGCCAGCCAGGTTCGCAGATACCTACTCCTTCTCGTCCTTCAAGGTTACCGCCTCCGAGACGACCTCCCCGATCTCGCCTCCCAGCAGGACCCCCAGCCCCTTACTGCTTGCTGTTAGCTTAGATACTGTTTTTCCTTGTCCATTCTCTGTCTCTCCAGCTAAAATGACAGATCCCTGAGGGTCAATTCTGTGTCCTTCAAGGTCGAGAACAGTGCCTGGTACGTAGTATGTGCTTAATAAATATCCGTTGAATTAATGAACAAGTGAATGGATGAATGAGCAGTACCTGACTCAGAACCCCACTTTCTCAAGCCCCCTTCTTTGCGATAGATAGGTCAGCCCTTGGGTGCAACTCCCCAAGCAGCCTAAGGTGTGACAGGGATGCTGACCAGCCAAGGTGTGTGGAGGACGCTTTGTCCAGATTGTGACTTTCCTTGGGGCAGTGAGTGACTCAGATCCTAGCACCACTGCTATACCTGTGGCACTCGCTCAGCTTCAAGGCATGAGGAAATCAACAGGTTGGCGTCCAGGTTTGGCTTTTTCTGCTTTGGGAAATGGAAGGGGAGTGATGTCTGGAAGAGGATGTGGAGTGGGGAGGCTTGATGATGCCAAGTCTTTTAATAAGTGTTTGGTAAGCATCTAATGACCTTCTTGCCCAGTCACAAACACACTAACCAGATAATCGGTATAATAACAGTGCTAAGAAGCGAAAGAAACCAAAGTTGTTTGTATGTAGGCCTTTCCTTTTGCGTCCTTTCCCTAAAGGCAAAATTTCATGCATGGGATTATTAAGTTAGATGGTGGAATACAGAGCTTTCCAGGTGCTTTCCGAATGGGCTGAAGCCATTTACACTCCCATCCGCCCCTTCCAATCCTTTCTTTCTCAAACAAGTCTTGATCTTTTTAAAAAACGTGATTATTTAAAAAATTGAGGTGAAATGCACAAAACATAAAGTTAACCATTTCCAAGAAATATTTCGTGGCATTTAAGTACATTGACAATTCTGTGCAACCCCTATCTCTGTAGTTCTTTAAAAACCATTTAAGTATATCACTTTGGTAAAAATCTCATAAGGAAGAAAGGAAGGAAAGAAGAGAAAAAAGAAGGAAGGGAGGGAGGGAAGGAGGAAGGAAGGAAAAGTATAGAAGGAGGGAGGGAGAAAAAATTCAAACAGTACAAATATGTGCAGAAGGGAAGGTGAGCGCCGTTCCCACCTGTGCCAGTCCTTCCTTCCAGAGATGACCGGTGTCCCGAGTAGACCGTGGTGGGTGCGACCTTGGGCAAGTTTCGAGCTGCTCTCTGCCTGCACTTCCTCACCTGCCTAACCTGACCACGTAGCCCCTGCCGGCATCCCAGGAGCGCACACCTGTAAAACGTTTATCCACACCCCCGGTGCGCAGTAAGAGGTGTATAATTACTGGTTATTACCATTACTCTGATACCCACCAGCATTAGAGGTAATAACACACTCGCAACTTACACATATTTTATACCTACGAGGGAACCTATTGAGTACGCGGCTTAGCACAGCACGCTCCTGTAACTCACAGGGAATGCCAGGAAAACCTCCGTTTCATTGTTAAAACAATCCGCCCGCCTCCCCGTCGGGGAATCGAACCCCGGTCTCCCGCGTGACAGGCGGGGATACTCACCACTATACTAACGAGGATGAGCCTTACCGGCGCTGTTCTGGGTCAATTCATATAGAAATAGCGCTGTCTGGCCGCCGCGCCTATTCGCTCCGGTCCGGGTTTTTACGGGTTTTTACGGCCCCTGGCCGGGGCGCTTCACCCGGCGTAAAGAGGCCTCTCGGAACCGATGAGACATTGAACGTCCGGGAAGGAAGAAACGTGCAAAAGGGATGAAAATGCGACTTCTGATATTCTCGGTCCCAGGAAGCGCGCCTCGTGGCTAGGGGATGTAGCTCAGTGGTAGAGCGCATGCTTTGCATGTATGAGGCCCCGGGTTCAATCCCCGGCATCTCCACTTCTTTTTCTTTTTTTGGCTTGAAAAATCTGTCGCACCACGGGAAGACAAAGCAGGGAGAGGGACCCAGATGCTACCAATTAGTGGGTCTGAGAAATAAGCTCCCATAGATAGGGCAGCCCTAGGAAACGTCCCCGGCCTTGTCCCATATGTGGATGCTGGGATAACTCCCTCCCCCTCAGAGATTCCCCTTGAAGAGCAAGAGGTGGGCCCAGGAATCTGCATTTCTACATCCTAGTTATTCGAGCCATCAGGCAGATTTCTTTTTTTTTTTGTCCTTTAAATTTCAGTTAACATACAGTGCAATATTGGTTTCAGAAGTAGAATTCAGTGATTCATCACTTACATTTAACACCCAACGCTCACCATAAGGGGTGCCCTCCTTAATGCCCATCCCCCATGTACCCCATCACCCACCCACGTCCCTCCATCAACCCTGTTTGTTCTCTATTGTTAAGAGTCTCTTGTGGTTTGTTTCCCTCTCTCCTTCTGCACCCCCTTCCCATATGTTCATCTGCTTCCCTTCTTAAATTCCACATGAGTGAGATCATATGGTATTTGTCTTTCTCTGACTTATTTAACTTATCATAATACACTCTAACTCCATCCATGTTGTTGCAAATGGCAAGGTTTCATTCTTTTTGCTGGCTGAGTCACATTCCATTGCCCGTGTCTGCGTCTTCTTTATCCATTCCTCAGTCGGCACACATCTGGGCTCTCTCTGTAGGTTGCCGATAATCTGCTATGAACATTGGGGTGCATAATATCCCTTCGAATCTGTATTTTTGTATCCTTTGGGTATTGCTGGATGGTGGGGTAGTTCTATTCTGAACTTTTTGAGGAAACTCCACACTGTTCTCCAGAGTGGCTGCACCAGTTTCATTCCCACCAGCAGCGCCAAGGGCTCCCTGTTCCCTACATCCTTACCAACACGTTTCTTCTGCTAATTTTAGCCGCTCTGACAGGGGTGAGGTGGTATGTCATTGTGGTTGTTTCCCCGATGATGAGTGACATCGAGCATCTTTTCACGTGTCTGTTAGCCGTCTGGGTGTCTTTGGGAAAGTGTCTACTCCGATCCTCTGCCCATTTCTTAACTGGATTAAGGCAGTGATTTCTTTTTTTTTTCTTTTAAATTTTATTTATTTTCACAGGCAGAGATCACAAGTAGGCAAAGAGACAGGCAGAGAGGGAGAGAGGGAAGCAGGCTCCCTGCCGAACAAAGAGCATGATGTGGGGCTCGATCCCAGGACGCTGAGATCATGACCTGAGCTGAAGGCAGAGGTTTAACCCACTGAGCCACCCAGGTGCCCCTAGGCAGTGATTTCTAAGGAGGGTTTTGCAACTGGCAGTGTATTCAGTGACTCCTCAGCGTCCAGTGCTGGTAGTGTGCATGCACTGAGCACCTATTTGTGTCCAGGTACAGTGCTAAGTACCCTGGTGTTCTTGAATAAGACAAGCAAACCTTGACTTCCAGAGACTAGCACTCGGCGAGTAGTGGTAAGGTTCGCCAACAGTTAGACTGATGGCTGGAGACTGAAGGGGTCGGGGGTGGGTGCTGCCGTGCGCTAGCCGCCAGCGAGGTCTACCTGCAGAACCGGAAGAATGCCAGCTGCTGAGGCCTGAGGCTGGGAAGGGGAGGGGGTGCTCTGTGTCGAAGGGACAGAAAGCAAACCCTGTGCCTGGAGTTTGGTGAATGAGGGTATGAGGGCCTCAAAGATTCCAGAAGGCCTGATGTGGAAGGACGAGATCAGAGGTGTTCCCAGGCTCCCTCTGGCGGCCAGGTGGAAAATACACCATAGGCCTCAGGTGGACGCTGGGAGACCAGCCAGGAAGTCCTCACCATGGTCGGGCAGAAGCTGCTGGAGGTGTGCTGGGCAGGGGCTGGGAATCTGAGATCCGGGGTGTGGAGCTGGGGAACATGAATGGGCTCTGGACATATTCTGGGGTAGGGTCCACAAAACCTGCAGATGGCTTGAATGTGGGGAGAGTAGGTGAGACCTGCTTTGGGGGTACGCTGGGGTTAGTGGCCAGGTTGTGGAGAAAGTGAGTCATTCTGGAATATTAACCATGTACCTCTGCTGCTTTATTTACGTATTTGCGTTAATGGACTTTATGCATTTATACTACAGAATCAGAACAAATTGATTTAGGACAAACCCTGGAAGAAGGAGAGGCCATCAAGCCCTACCGGCAGGACAGACAGCTGGGTGCGCCCACCCAGGCCAGTTTCCCAACGTGCCTGTCAGGGTGGGGGTGGGACAGTGTCCCGCAGACACGTGCACTCAGAGATCCACTAGATTTGCACACAGGTGTTCGGACAGCTGACATTTTCATGCAGAGGGATGCAAGGCAAGGGAGCACCACCCCCGCTGGGGAGGGGATGCAGAGGAAGGGCCCAAGGGTACCCTCCTGCCTGCCACCACTTCCCCCTCTAGCCCTGCCACTCGGCAAGGGACTAATGTAGTCCCTAGAGTGGCACGGGAAGTAATACCATTCTTCGCTACATAATAAGTAGTTTTAAAAAGGACCCCTGGGGTCTGACTGCCCAGGGCAGCAGCAAGCTGTGTCCAGACGTCTGGTATCCCAGATGCGCGAGGGTTTCCAGGGGCCTGACCCGCCTCCTGGGAGCAGTCCACCGGCCAGGGTGACCAGGCTGGAAACCAGCCACAGCCAGCTCTCTGCGTTCCCCAGACCAGCCCCCGGTCTTATAGCCAGGCCTCGGGTCAGGGGTCAGAGGTGGGGGGCCAGGCTTTCTCAACGTCGGCGTGCATGGCCTGTGGAAGCCACTGACAGTACTCGGCCAGCAGGTCTGCAGAGGGCAGGAGAGAGGACAGTCAGAGCGGCTCTGGCCCCGGGTGCCCGCAGCAGAGCAGAGCCTCCCACCGACCCTCGGTTGCCTCGGTGGGTCCCATCCTGTCCATTTGCGAGCCCTTGGCCACGGGGCGCTGGTGACACTCACATTTGGGGCTTTTCCTCCAAGCAGCCAGCAAGGTCTCCTGGCAGCTGGCCTGCTCGGCAACAAGGGCTCTCAGCAGACTCTCCGTCCTGGGCTGTAGCCTGCAGGTGGGGACGTGGGCTGTAGGGCATCACTGTGCCCAGAAGCTATGGGAAGGGGCGGGTCCCACTGCCAGGCCAGCCTCACCTAAGACGGTGAACAATCTGCCTCTGTCACGCCGGAGGTGCTGGCCAGAGAGAAGGATCTAGACTTGGTCATCCCTCCAACTTCATCTCTTCTCACACTTGACTCTTTCCTGCCTCTGACCCCCCACCCTGGTCCTCGAGCGCCACCACCCAGGCTGCTACCATACACACTGCTCATCCCACCTAGAACCTTCCCCCGTACTTCTGCTCACAGCCCTACCCTGTCCCCATCTGCTTGGTCAGACTCCGCTGGACCAACCCTACCCCACTAGACGTCCTGCCCTGTCCCTTTGTAGCCCAGTCCCCACACGCCATCTGTCCTAGTTAGGTTCTCTCTGGTGACAGCCTCCACAGCGAGCACGAGGACATGCCTGGCACAGAGCAGGTGCTCCAAACTGCCGGGGCAACGACTTGACCGGCAGGGGCCCCTGGCTCCATGCCCCCACCCTGAGTCCCAGGAGACCCTGGTGGACGTACACGCCTGCCTGCTTCCTGTGGGTCAGGCCCCCTGCACCAAATAGGAGGTCGCCTTAGGAAGGGGCACGTGTCTGCTTGGAGCTGGGTGGACAGAAAGCAAGCAAAAGGGAGGGGCAGGGATAAGCAGGAGAAGGTTGTTGGGAAAGGGGGTTCCTGTGCAGGCAGGCGGCCCCCAGGGCTCGTGTGCAGGACGTCTCCTGGACACCTGGACCTCAAGATGGGCTGACCAGAGTCTCCCCAAAACCTCAGAACATGACCTTACTTCCTTGTTTGGGAGGAAGATCTTTGCAGATGCAATCATCTAAGAGGAGCTCATACTGGACTGGGGTGTGCCCTACATCTGGTGACTGGTGTCCTTACGAGAAGAGAAAACCCAGAGCCAAGGAGGCACAGCCACGTGAACACAGAGGCAGACCTTGGAGGGATGTGGTCACAAGCCAAGGAGTGCCCGGAGGCACTGGGAGCCGGAAGAGGCAGGAAGGACCCCCGACCCGCGCCCGTCCAGAGCCTGCACAGGGAACTCAGCCCTGCTGAGCCTTCATTGCCAACTTCCGCACTGTAAGGCTGTGACAAATCTATTCCTGCTGTTTGGTGGTCATTTGTTACGGCCGGCCCTGGGCGCTAATGTGGGCTCCCTTCCCCACCACGTGCCACCCTGATGCTCCCAGGGAAGCCTGTACCTGGCCCATGTCTTCAGCATCGTGCTGGGGCTGGACAGCAAGCAGCCCCGGTAGGAAGCCAGCTTGGGGAAGACCTGAGGAGAGACCACAGGACGGGATGAGGGGTCCCGGCTCACCTTCTGCCCATGTCCCCAGGCAAGGGAGCAGGGGAGCTGCTGGGCCGCCTACCTGCCCTTCCAGCAGAACGCGGGCGAAGTGCTTGTAACAGTCGATGCCCTCCGGGAAGTCCACCTGCACCGGAGGGAGCGGCCACCCGACACGATCTGGAAGGCAAGAGCCTGTGAACAGGGGTCTGGGATGGGTCCCCACAGGCCCCTAGTCCCGTCCCTGAGCCCCGGGTCCCGCCCTGTGAAAAGACAGAAGGCCTGAGGTGACGGGGCCCGTGACCTCCATTTCCAGGGCGCACCGTGTGGGACCATGTGTCTGCTGGCACCCGAGGCTGGCAGAAGTCAACCCTGACTCACAGAACACGCTGGCCCGGTGACACAGTACCCGCCCCTTCTCCGCGCAGTAGGTCGGGGGTGGCTCCTCCAGGGGCTTGTCGAACTGGCAGTAGGAAGGCAGCAGGACCGGGATCCACTGGACCTCCACAGCCGAAACACCTGGGAACCAGGAAGAGAAGGGCTGAGGGGTCGCCGTGGCACTGCTGTGGAGGGATGCCAGGGTCCCCCCCACCCCCCAACCAGGGTCCCGGTGACACAGCTCACCAGAGCCGCAGAGGGTCAGGCGAGGAGCTGGCCACTAGCTCGGCTACCTTTCATGTACATCTTGGTGGTCTCCACGATTTCCTGGTAGACCACGAACTCGGGCAGCTCTTGGAAAAGGACGGAGCTGGGGTGGATGAAGACGGGGTCATCGAGGAGAGGCGTCTGCAGAGAGATGGGGGGCAAGTACGAGTCCAGGCAAGGCGCAAACAGCAGGGAGATGAGCCCATGTGAATTCGATTACATGCTCCGCCTGAAGGGCAGGAGTGTGTGTGGTCAGCCCAAGGTGGGGCCCCACGCGTCTGTACGTGGCCACGTGTGGGGCAGGTCTGTACGCCGAGCAGCAGTGAGCCCCGCGGCTGCACCTGGATGACGGGGTGCCACGTGAGACAAGCCACACATAGACCACTACTGTGAAACATCCAGAATGGACACATCCGGAGACATGGAAAGCAGATTCATGGGCCAGGGAGATGAGCAGAAAACGGTGAGCCCCTGCTAACGGGCACGGGCGTCTTTGGGGGAGGCTGACGATGCCGTGAAGCTGACTGCGCCTGTGCCCACGCAGCTCCGTGGAGACGGAAAGCCACGGAACTGCACGCCTTAAAGCGGGGAATTGTAGGGTATGTGATTTCTCTCTGAATTAAGTGGTTACGAAAATAGAGTTGGGGGCAAAGCGAAGGCCCAAAGGAAGATGGGGCCCCGCCGCACACCCTGCCCTGATCCTTGGTGGGGACTTTCCCAGAGGTTGCAGGCACTGTGTGTGAGGAGGAGGGGCCCCCAGCAGCCCCCTGCGCTCAGGGTGGCAGGACGCCAGAAAGATGGGGAGGGCGGGGTGGCCGGGAGCCTGGGGAGGAGATCAGCCTGCTTACTGCACCGCACCGCACCGCACTCCCCACACCGCACTCCCCGCACTGCACTGCACCGCACCGCACCGCGCTCCCCGCACCCGCCAACCTTGTAGGCGTTCTTCCACGAGTCGTCCAGCAGGTCCTCGCTCTGCACCCTGCGGGCCAGGTGGTCACCCAGGCCGGCCACCACGATTTGCCGCAGGTAGGTCACCTGGCTCTCAGACGGCGGCTGCATCTTGGGGTCCACGAAGAGCCCGGCCTCGGGGCACACGGTATTGACTGCGAGGAAAGCCCGGTATGAGGACAGTAGGACCCGCGGTTTCCTCTGCCCTGACCTTCTGGAAGGTCTCACACCACTCCACGTTGTGGAGCTCCAGACCCTCCTGCCTCCTTGCTTTGGCTCCTCTCCACCGAGGCTGCTGGGGGAGACAAAGCCCTCAGCTGCCTGCCCCAAGCCCATGTTCTTCTCCTCCTTAAGACAAACCCCAAGTCCTCAGCAGGCAGCAGAGGAAGGAGCTAAGGGAGAACCCGCTGGGTGGGCAGGGACCATCCCCTTGGCCTGAGTGCAAGAGCACGTGTGCCTGGATGGGACCCGATGAGCGGGGTTGCAAATAAATCTCAGCGAGTAGGTGAATTTGTCATCCCTGGGTGTGCACAGCAGGGCGAAGACTGTCTCCCCTCAAGCTTCTGCAGGGAGCCGAGGCAGGCACGAGATCAGGGGAGGCCTCACCCTTCCGCAGGGGCGAGGGGAGGAGGAGGAGGACAGTCTGAAGCTGTGGGAGGGTATAAAGGGGAAGGGGGCTTTGGGCCCTACAGCTCGGGAGGGGACAGAGCAGGGAGTACGGGAGGCTCAGACTTGGAAGGAAAACTATGTCTGTTCTGAGATTTACCGTATAAACCTCCTCTTGTCTTTTCTACAAAACCTTTGGCAGAACACATGTTGTTTAACATAAAGAAAGAGAAAAAAGCAAAGAAAAAGAAAGGATGCAGGCCCAAGAAAAGAACGCAGAAGACCTCCACCAGCTCAGCCCAGGGGCAGGAAGAGGGGGACCACACTGTCAGCTGCTCCCTGACTCCCCAAAGGGGGCTTCCACTTGATACAAGGGAGGGAACCCAAGATGGGACTACAGGGAGCTCAGGGGCTGCTGCAAAGATGTAGCGAGCAGCAGCTCCAGGACCGTCCTAGGGATGTTACTAAGGAAAAAGGAAAAGAAGAGCCCAAGGGAAGGCCTCATGGGAGGGACTGCACGTTACCCCCCCTCGGCCCGCAAGGCCCAGAAGTGGCCAGGACCAATTCAGGGGTTATGAATAAATCTCAGCGGGCAGGTGAATTTGCAAATGTGGACTCCGCGGATAATGGGGATTAATGGTACGGGCTTAACGCGGCTCAGAACAATTTTCATCGTTAACAACAGTCAAGTTCTCTGCCGGTGTCGCCAGAGATGGGGGACCTGGGGAGCCGCCAGAGGCTGGCACGGGGGACGCCACCTGCAGTGGTCAGCTGTCCCCGCAGGCGCCGGATCTCCACCATGGCCTTGTACCGAAGCCCGCTGGCCTCACAGAACTGGGGGGAGCAGCCGGAGTACTCAGAGGCTCCCACGGCACCTGCGGAGGAGGGGGCACTCGTTTGCTGCCCTGCCCCAGGCCTGCCGGACCTCCGCCACCCCTCCAGGCCGCAGGGGGCACGCACCCAGCAGCACCATGATGTCTCCGAGCTTGAGAGAGGCACCCTGCCCCGCCCAGATCCTCTTCATCTGGGCCACCCGGGCCCGCTTGGCCTTCAGCCCCGCGAGCTCATCGTTGCTGGCCGCAGGTCTGCAAACACACACACCCCCCCACCCGGGCTACTGCTGCCGGCCTGGCCGCCCTCGGGGCAGCAGGGGCAGAGAAAAATCCCGGGGGGAGCCACTGACTAACATGGTTAAGGTCTTGGACTCAAAATTCACCACCTGTAGCCCAGGAGACGAAAAATGTGCGTTCTCCTAAGCCAGCTGTTCCACGTCTAGAGACCTGATCACGAAGAATCCAACAACCGAGGAATCATCACAGTGGCTACACTGCTTACAAGTGACTACAAAAAGCCCCGAATGCTGCTGTCCCAGCCACTGAGGGTGGCCTGGGTCAGTGATCACTGTCGCGGCTCCCCGGCCCGTAGAGAGGAGCCAACGCCGGGGTTAGAGCATGCGGCAGACACAGTTTGGAGCCCTTAGCTCGTGTTAACTACTTTAACCCCGACAACAGCTCCATTATTATTTTTGTCTCACCCCCATTTTCCAGATGGGAAAGGTGAGGCCCAGAGAGGTGAAGTCACCCCCTGAAGCCACACAGCCCGGAGTAGCAGAGGGAGATCGGAATGCAGGGGGTCTGGGCCAGAGCCTGGGCTCCTGGTCATTACATGCTCAACGGGCTCCCCAAGCGAAGACCGGACTCTGCAGGGCTCCGAACACGGCTGGGTTCAGAGAGGACGAGCACTAGCATGAGGCCACCCGATGTGCCAGTTACTCCCCCTGGAGGCCGGGCTCCCGGTGGCCGCTCAGCACAGGGCAGCCCCCGCTGGCCTGAGCAGCGCCCCCAACTCCGTGCCCACCTGTCCAGCTCCTCGAACAGCTCGCGGACAGTCATGGCGGCCACAATGGTGATAGCGTAGGGCAGACAGCCGTGTTGCCTGCTCAGCGCCAGCATCTTGGCGTAGCGGGGCGCCACGGGGAACGTGGCCATGGTCCTGCCCAGCGCAGTGATGGGGCAGCTCAGCCGGGACCTCTGCAGCTGCTTCATGCTGGAGAGGGATATGCGGTGAAGGGGTGGGGTGGGGGGTGTCGCGACTCAGCGGCCCTGGTGCTCAGGGCAGCTCAGGAGGCAGAGGGCTGAGAACGGGGCTGGGCACTGGCTCTCGGCTCCCCCCACCCTGACCCTACCTACCTTTCTGTTTTCTGGGGCGCCTGCAGGGCACCGAGAGCGATCAACAACTCCTCGGCGGCCACGAGGGCCTCCACAGAGGGAGGCGTTGGAAAGGGGAAGTTGATGACCTGGGCCGGGGGAGAAGTGGGGGGGCAGCTTGAATGCAGAGAAGCAAGCACAATGAGTGCGGGGGGCAGCACGGCAGGTCTGGCAGGAGGACGGCGCTCCCGCACCTGTCCCGAGACCACTCGCGGCCCCCGACACTCAGAAAGGACCCCAGGGGCTCTCCTCGTCCGTGGGCCAGGGGAACCCCAAGTGCCCCCTCCTTCATTTATTCGCACGACCGTGCGCTCGATAGCATGCACTGAGCACCTCACCCGTGCCCCGGCCATTCTCGGCCACAGAGACCAAGAAAGCAGACACGGGCTCTGCCTCAGCAGCTCAGCAGGAAGGCCGCAGGTGACCCGGGAGCGAGCACGGAGACAGGTGCAAATGTACCCGCACAGCAGTGGGGGGTGGGGGGCCGGGCTCAGGGACAGTGGCACCTGAGAAAAGGTGACCGACTCCAGACACGTGTTCTAGCAAATCCGCACACACCCGCGTCCACAGCTGCTCTGGCACTCACGGCCACAGGTGGCGACGACACAGGCGCCCATCGACAGGGGAACGGCTAGACAGTGCGTGGCTGGGCCCCAGGATGGAGCAGGACTCAGCCGGAAAGGACTGAAGTGCGGACACATGCCACCAGAGGGGTGACCGTTGAAGACATTTATAGGAATGATTCCATTTACATGAAATGTCCAAAGCAGACAAAGCCATGGAGACTCGGGGTTGGGGAGGAGGGATCGGGAATGACTAGGAACGGGCCCAGGGTCTCTATCTGCCTGCACCACGCTCCCTGGAGCAGCAGAAAGATGGGGGACCCCTGGACAGGGGCATCGTGAGGATGCTGCTGTCACTAGAGGATTGAGTCAACAGAACATTCTGGAAGCCCCAGGACAGCAACAGCCCGCTGTGCCGTGGGCAGGCGCTCTGGGTGTTGGGAAGGGTGCAGTCCTGGGGAAGCAGGGGGTCTCGGGAGCCGGCCGTGCCGGGGGGAGCTGGGTAGACACAGCGCGCGGGAAGCTCTGTGGGGTACGGGCAGAGCTGGGGCCGCCGCTGACCTTTTCAATGTTGAGTGCTTTCATCTGAAGGGTCAAGTCTTCAACGGGCCTCCGGGTGATTTCAGGAGGAGGAAACTGCTCAAAGTCACCAAAAACTGCAGACGAATAGAGCCTGGGCCAGGAGAGGTGCCAACGTAATGGAATTATTGTATCAATAAACCAAAGGGAACTCAGCCAAGCCACCTGCCACTGGATCTCCACTGGGCCCCAGACGAGGACAGGCACGTGCCCCCACGCCCCACCCACTGCCTTGTGTCCCTCCCCCGTGGTGTGGACTCAGAGGGGTCAGCCGCCACGTGAGGGACGGAGAGCGGCGCCTGGAGCCCAGTCCCCAGCAAACAGCAACCACTGTCACTTCTCCCTAGGTTTTTGTGCACCATTTCTCAATTTCCTCTTTTCATAATTTGAAATATCAACAAAACCAGCAATAAAGCTATCAAAAATTAATAATAGGACACAGGCTGCGAGAGCACACTTGCCAACAGCACCTCTAATGAGGCTTTGCTGTCCAGATTAGGAAAAGAACTCTTTCTGCTCCACGATAAAGGACAAGGAACCCCACCAAAAAGCAAGCGAGAGATCTGAAAAAGCATTTCTCCAAAGAACACAAATAAATGGCCAAAATGCACGGGAAAAGACATGCAGGGTCACCAGCCATCAGGGACACGCAAACCAGGATCGACAACGTGCCACCGCAGCACACTTCCAGTCTTTAAAAAATGGAAAACTAACAGGTATTGGTGTGAACATGGGGCAACCAGGGAAAACTTCCATGCACGGCGGGTGGGAGGGCCACGCGGTGTAGCGGCCGGGGGACACAGCGCAGCGGGTCCCAGCAGGAGCAGCGTAGCGGCCACGGGACCCAGCAACCCCTCCCCTGGGACAGACCCAGGGAGATGGAGACACACATCCAAGAGTGGGGACAGGAAAGGGCGGTGATGAGAATACTGGGAACGGGCTGTGGAGACGCCACACACCGCCAACAACACTACAGCCCCCAGAATGGCAGGCTTCAAAACGGTGACATTTATGGTAGGTTCATTTCACCACCACGAAGTTGTTGCAAAGTAACACGAAAACACAGCCGCTACAAGTCAGTCACCTACTGAGTCAGTAGCCAACTGAGCACTAACGAGGCCCCACAGAACCTCCCAAGGACCGTCTCCGGTGGGACAGTACCCGCTGCAGCCTGGGGAGGGGACCCCTGTTCTTTGCTCCATGCTGGTGGCTGCTGCAGTGACCCCCTGCATCACTGGAGAGGCCCAGGGAAGCCCACCTGTAGCAGTGGCCCGGCTCTGTCCGGCCCGCTCGGCCCGCCCGCTGATCGGCTGAGGCCTGGGACACCCAGGTGACTCGGAAGGAGGACACGCCGGTGACACGGTCATAGTGCCGCTTCTTGACCTTCCCACAGTCCACCACGTACTTGATGCCCGGGATGGTGAGGGATGTTTCGGCCACGTTGGTGGCCACAACACACAGCCGTGTCCCCTCTGGGGGAGGCTGGAAGACCTGGGATTATGGGGGTGGGGAAGCAGCAAAAAACCACCAGAATCAGGAAAGAATTTGTGTGACAGATGGGTGGTGGGGGGGTGGGGGAAGGGCCAAGAAGCCAGGAAATTTCTCTTGATCACAGAGCAATCAGCCAGGCTGGTGGGACCCCAGAGGTGGCGAGGGTGACAAGCCTTCTCCTTGCCTCAGGTCACAGTGCTCCTCAGCATAGACGCAGGGAGGCATTCCCATTCTCCGAAGAGTTCCCAACACCCTTCTAAAACTGGGGGTGTTGATCAAACCACTGATGACAAGGACAACCCGGGGCCCGACCTGCCCTTCTCCCAGTGCCCTTTGAGGGGCCCCAGCCAAGCACCCACCCAGCATCCACCCCAGGCCCCAGGCTGTTGTTACCTGCGCCTGCTTCTCCGGGGCCAGCAAAGAGTAGAGCGGGAGCACGTGGAGGGGGAGCGAGGCGTCCGGCTGCTCACCTGCCAGAAAGCAGAGGCCCGCTGGCTCCCCCACACGCCCACGGCAGGTGCCCACCTCATCTGCCCGGCGGCCCCCGACCTGTTCTCTACGCTCTGGACAGCACAATGAGTGAGCACAGTCTGGCTCGGAGTCAGAGGCTCCACGATCCCCACCCCATTCCCAGTGGGGAATGCCGCTTCGCTGTATGATCTCCTCAGAGGTCTGGCCACCAGATGCCCTTGGGCAACCCCACGAGGCCCCGGACTCCTCTGCCAACAAGGGGCCCTAGAACTGGGCAGCCCTCCCAGCCAGGCCTGAGGCCTGCATTTACCCAGCAAAGCCAAGCACCCCCATTACAATTAACACTACAAATATTTGAGGTTCTGCTTTGTCAGGCAGTTGAAAGAGCTTAGCAAACAGTAGGCACAAAGCGGCAGAAAGCCCAGCTCTCTTGAGGCTCGAGACAAAGACGTCTGGGCCTAACAACGGGGCCTGGTACATAGCAAGCGCTCAAGGGACACCTGCTAAATGAACGACCGAAAGACCATGAGTAGGGGCCCTGCCCGGGGCACACCTCCATCTTCCCTGTCGTCCCCCAAGTCCAGGTCAAGGTCGGAGCCCAGGGCCTCCTCCTCCTCCTCGTCCATCTCTGCTTCCCGGTCCTCGTCACCTTCGCCTGCTGGCAATACCGAGTAGCTGTCCAAACTGATCTGGGGCAATGCCTACGGCAAATAAGACGTCAGAACCACAGACTGTAGGAGTCGCAGGTCACGGGCAGGAGAGACAAGCATGTCAAAGTGCAAGGCCCCATCCCCCGACCCAGGAGCCAGGAGGCCTCAGGCAGCTCCAGCAGCCCTCCTCGCTGTATCACTGGGGCTACCCATAGGACTCCTCTCACACGGATACAGGCCTGCTGTGAAGATGGACTCAGCATGCAGGAGGCACTTAGAGTACTGCCCGGCGGGTCCCAAACCCGCCGGGGGTTAGTGACCTCCAAACAAGGATGCTGTTACCCATGCATCCATGACGACAACATGGGGATGCCTGGGGAGAGCACCCCCCTCCCCGGTTCTGCAGGCAACACCAGGGACCCCGTGCCCTCCCAGAGCATCTCACAGGCCCTGCTCAGGTGCTTAGGGCTGGCCTTCCAGAAGCTTCCTCCTGGCCCACAGCACAGGGAACCTTAAACATTTCAAATCACAGCCCACCCTGCAGCCTCTGACCAGGAAGAACCTCCTTCCACTGTAGGAATGTACGAGACCCGTGCTGCCCAATACTGTTGCCAGCAGCCCTAGGTGGCTACTGAGCCCCTAAAATGGACTGAAGTGACTAAGGAAATGAATTTTAATTTTACTTTATTTTAATTAAATTAGCCTCCACACAGCTACGTGGGGCTGCTGGCCACCAAAGAAACAAGGCAGCTTCAGAGCCCGGAGCTGCACCCCACTGCACAAGCCTCTACATACCGCCACCAGGGCCCTCTTTGCCCTTGTCCTTGACTTCTTAAACTTCCGCATCTCCTCCACTGAATCTTCTCGATCTTCTTTCTCCGCAGCAGGAGCAGATTGAGGAGAAAGACATCTTGAGGCCAGATGCAGGCTACAAGGACTCTGTTCGTCCGTCCGGAGTCAGGCCGCTACGCCGCTAGCCATGCCCGGGGAACAGGAGGGCGGGCAAAGGCACCGGCTCCCGCGACAGGGAAGCCGCGAGGCCGGGAGGCTGAGGCTGACCCCCTGCCGGCTCCCAGGGCCCAGAGCTCCCGCGTTACCTGGGGGCCTGCGTCGGGTGTGTGGGAAAGCTCTCCTCAGCCTGCGGCACAGCGCGTGCACCTCCGCCTGCCCCGTCAGGAACACCAGGATGCCACCTGCGCCAAGAACGAGACACCCCGCTATCCGTGCGCTCACGGAGCAAGCATCGTCTTTCCCATCCGCCGAGAGCTAGGCGCGAGGAAGAGCTGGTCACAGCAGCTGAGACCCAGGCCAGGACATGTGACAGGGAGCTGGAAAGAGCTGCACGACCCGCTATTTGACCCCCCGGGCATGGGCACAGAAGACCAGGGAAGAGGGACGCCACCCAAAGCCCGCACGAGGATGCTCACGGCGGCTCTACTCACAAGAGCCAGAAGCCCCGAATCTGCACCCTGGGGGTTCGGAGAGCGGGTCTGGCCTGTCTGGTCCCCAAGGCCTCACCTGGAGGCAGCATGCGGTGGATCTTGCAGACCTTCCGGAAGCACTCGCCGCTGTAGTCTTCTAGCGGGGTCCGCTTGTTGAAGTGCACGGTCACCGGGAACTGCCGGGACTCCACCTGGGATGCACCCCAGGGGCGCCCCGGGGCCATGCACTGAGCCTCTGCCACAGCCTGGCGCCTCCCACCTTCCCCGGCCTACCCGCCCTCGCAGCTCCCTAACGACGGCCAGCACTCACCGCCCGGAGTCGGGCCTCCACCGGCAGAGAGGCCCCCGCCCATGCTCAGCCTCCGCCAACCAGGCGTCCCACTGTCCCCGCCACCAGGCCCTGCTTGCCCCCGTCCGCCCAAGGCTCTGGCCCCGGCACTACCTTGATGACGGGCGGCGGCTGGGGGAAGAGCCGCTGGTTCTGCATGAAGTCCTCCACCCGCAGCGTGGCTGACATGATGAGCAGCTTTAGCGGCACGTGCCTCTGGGGGACAATAAACCCGGTGACGACGGCCAGAGCCCTGGTGTGGGGACCCTCGGGAGACCCTTTCACCACAGCAGGCGGGCGTGGCCTGGGGGGGTTCTACCTTGGCCCGGAGAGCCACAATGCGGGACAGGAGGCCGATGAGGATGTCCGTGTACACGCTCCTCTCGTGGGCTTCGTCGATGAGCACCACCTTGTATCTCGGCAACAGGAAGTCCTGGGGAGGGGGAGGGGCGGTGTGGTGAGGCTGCCAGCCCAGGCCCGAGCCACTCCAAGGTCATGCACACCCCAAAACTCTCCCACCCCAGGAGCTCTTGTCACTGCTGGCACGGACCCCGGAGTACCTGGCCTGTGACCTCGGGCAAGTTCCTCTGCCTCCCTGTGCCGGGTTCTCTGTTCCTAAGTTGGGGCAACAGAACCCACCTCGCAGGGTCACAGGGAGGTTTCCGTGACAATTACTATCTGTAAAGCGCACAGCCTGGGGCCCGGGGCACGGCAGAGAAACTGCTGGAAGAAGGGCAGCTACCACACATTACAGCCCCGCTTCCCGAGCCGGGCGCTGGCAGGGTAGGGAAGGCAGGCAGGGGACAGGAATGAGGAGGTGGCAACAGGGGGGACGGAGGGTGCTGGGACAGCAGACGCCACAGAGAAAGGAGCCGTACTCAACTACATCACAGCCACATTCACAGCCACTTTCCCAGTGACCGCAGCTGGCATCCCGGTGGAGACAGGTGTCACCTCTGCCCTGCCCAGAGGTCCCTACACAGGTGGACGTCGCGCAGCCAGCAAGGAGTACACACATGGCTGAGGCACGATGTCTGTGAACCAAATCACAGTAACGTGAGTCCACACATAATGAGCACCTGCCTGCTGTTGTGCTGAGGGGCTCCTGTGTGTCATATCATCTCTGCTTCAAAACAATTATATGAGTCCAGGCTTTCAGATCAAGAAGCTGAGGCCCAGAGAGGTTAAGTAACTTGCCCAAGGTCACACAGAGGTGCTGTGCCATGCAGTGCTTTGCCGGTGGTCAGCATGCCAGCGGCTCACTTCCGGGGGGGGACACGCAAACTCCCCAGCCCAGGCTCGCTGGCCTTGCTTTGTGAGACGAGAGGAGCAACTAACCTTCTGGATTTCCTTGAGCAACACGCCATCCGTCATGAACTTGATTCTTGTCTCCTCGGTGACATTCCCTTCGTATCGGATCTGGTAGGAGACGACCCTGCAGAGATAGGCAGGCAAGGCCCTGACCAGCTTCAGCCGTGTGGTTGCACCACACCAGACAGCAGAGGCCTGGCCTGCGCTCTGTCGCCAATGTGCTGTGGAGGGAAGGGGGACCGCCGCAGCCCTCTGGAGGATACGCCAAGCAGAACCGGACCTCGGCTGGAGTGCGAGTTGGACCATCAACTCTGGAACCCTTTCAGAAGAGGACGGGAGGATGCTCCAGAGTTCCTCCGGGCTTAGTCATGGTCAGGGTATTATGTTTAAAATGTCCACAATTGTGGCTCAGTGGGTTAAGCCTCTGCTTTCGACTCAGGTCATGATCTCAGAGTCCTGGGATTGAGCCCTGCATGGGGCTCTGTGCTCCACAGGGAGCCTGCTTCCTCCCCTCTCTCTCTGCCTGCCTCTCTGCCTACTTGTGATCTCTGTCTGTCAAATAAATAAAATCTTTAAAAAAATAATAAAATGTTCACGATAAAAAGCGAAAAAGGATGAGAAAAGAGAGCAAGTCTGTATGTACAGTCATTTTCAATGTATACTGTTTGATGCGACAGGAAGGACACAGAAGGGCGTGGGGAGTAGGAACCATTTCTGTCAAAGTCAGACGGGAAGAAATACAGACAAATGCACGCAGCTCCTTGTCCGTGCCTACAACTGTCTGGAAGGATCCACAGGAAACACGCTGGGGCACCTCCCCCATCCCCCCATCCCCCCATCCCCCGCTTGCATGCCGGTCCTGGGGTGCAGGTGCTGCTCTGTCCACGTTCACTAACAAGCCAGATGAGGGCCACTCTACATGCTTCGGTGCTTTCTCAGCTTTAGACCACACTGGATGTGCCACCCCTTCAAAGCCGAAGGCCACAGTCTAGGCTGGGGCCAGGCAGGCGCATTCTAAACGCGGCCCCGAGCCAGCCTCAAGCAAGCGCTGTGCTGGCTTCGTTCTGTCGTCCAAATCACGTCCCACAGCCTCACTGGCAGCAGACGATCCGCGCTCAGGAGCTTCGCCTAAAATAACTCGCCTGCACGAGCACTCATCGCTGCCCACCTGTGTCCGGCCCCCTGCCGCTCTGCTCTGCCCCTGAACCCCCAGAAGGGTCCTCAGCGCCCTGTGCATGAAGGGAGCCTAGGGCCTGGATGCCCTGTCCGTGCTCTGCGGCCCCCATCCCAGGATGTCCTGCTGTCCAGGGGACGTGAAGCCTTCCGGCACGAGCAGACCCCCGTGCTCAGATGCAGAAGCAACACTCCCACCCAGCGCCCTCGGGACGGACAGGGCCCACCAGCAAGGCCAGGGGCCCACCTTCACCCCTCCCCCAGGAGGCAGAGCCCTCACCTCTGTGACAGATTCATCTCCTTGGCCACTCGCTGGGACATGGCCACGGCGGCCACTCGGCGGGGCTCCGTGATGCCGATAATGCTGTCTTCACTGGGGGAGGGAGAGCACGGCGGGCGCGTCAGTGGTGCTCGGGCCCGCCTGTCCATCCCCAAGCCGCCCACGGTTCCACGTCAGGGTTCAGCGTGTGGAGCGGCCCTCTCGGTGGGGGGAGCGGGACGGGCACCAGACAAGGCACCTCCAAACAGCACGAGGGAGCGGCCCCCGGTCAGCACACAGCTGCTCCAGCGCTCACGGCCGGTGAAAACCAGCAGCTGCTGCAAAACGGGGCGCGGGGCGAGCTGGCCCTCAGCCAGCAGAGAACGTGCTCGACAACAGCCTGCCAAGGGCACAGGGGCCGGGTTCCGGGCTGTGCAGAGAACAATTAACGTAGTAAGCTGCTCTCCTTAGGAGGACCAGCGTACTGGGTCGAAGGTGGCTGGCGTCCAGATCAGAATGTCAGGAGGGCTCCTGGTCGCGTACCTGGGCTGTCTGCACAAACAACATGGCTGCTGCTGGACCACCTGCTTATCTTCTGGGCACCTGGGACTCAGGGGCGTCCCGGGCAGAGGGTGCGGAGGCGACCACAACAAACACCCCGCTCCCTCTACTGGGAGAGGGCTCTGGAAGCCCGTGGCCTGGATCCGCCAGACTTCACCCCATGTGCCTCTCCCCTCTGCTGGCTGTGTTCTGTGCTCTTTTGCTCTAGTAAAACACTCACGTGTGCAGCTACAGGCTGGGTCCCATGAGCCTTCCCAGCAAATCCGTGAAGCTGGGGTGGTCTTGGGGACCCATGATGCACACACAGGTCAACAGTGCCAACAGGAGGCGACATCAGCAAACACACTGCCCCACGTGCCAGGGACCGATCTAAGCATTTTATGCAAATTCCCTCCGTTCACCTACATAACCTGTGAAGTAGGTGCCATGGCTGTCCTTACCTCAGAGCTGAGGACGCAGAGGCCCAGAGAGGTTAAGGAGCTTGCCCAACGCCACACAGCACATAAATGGCAGAGCTAGAACTAGATCCGTGGGAGCTTGTGTTCGGAATAACTTTTGGGGATCACAGCTCCACTGTCACCTGAAGAACCCCCACCTGCTGTAGCCTGCTTCGTAGAGAAACTGCGGCACCTGCGTGGTCTTCCCGCTGCCAGTCTCCCCGCACACGATGACGATGGGGTGCTCGGCCACGGCCTCCATGATCGCTTGTTCTTCGGCGAGAATGGGCAGCTTCAGCCGTTCTTCCTGGCAGAAGAGAGAAGTCAGTGCTCAGGGAACAGGGGTCGGCAGGACTATCAAGGTTGACACGGTTTCTGGAAAGGTGTCCATGGGCACGTGGATGCCGCAAGCTTCTTAGCAGGTCGACGACGCCCTGCCACAGGGGAATGGGCGAACCCTGACCGCCGAGGAGCAGGACACAGAGCCACAGCCCCCAGGAGACAGAGACGTGGGCGGGGTCCTTCCGGGTCAGAGCGGAAGTTCTTGGGGAAGGCTTAGCTGGTAGAGAGGAGCCCCCCTGAGGCACAGCAGTCTCGGCTGTTGCCGGGAGCGGGGTGGGTGGGTGGGTTTACATTTCCATCTGATCACTCCAGTAAACAACCCGGTGCTAATCTTATCCCAGTCAAGGACCTGCCACCAGCGATTCCTCCCCTAGACATGTCCTCCAGAGCAGTGGCTTTATGATTTTATTCATTTGAGAGAGTGCGTGCATGAGCGCCAGGGTTAGGGAGGGGGCACAGAGGGAAAGGGACAAGCAGACTCCCTGCTGAGTGCGGGGCTTGATCCCAGATCCGTAACCCTGAGAGCACCACCTGACTGCAATGGAGAGTTGGAGGCCTAACCGACTGGGCCGCCCAGACGCCCCCAGAGCAGTCACTTTCAAACCTTCTTTCCTACAACCCACCCACAGAACAGGTTTTATGTGGTAACTCATGACACACACGCACACACACACATACACGCACGTACAGTTGACCCCTGAACAACACAAGCTGCATTTGAAGGCAACGAATCCACTTCCTTATGCACAGATGTTTTCCCTGTAAATGAAGGACAGGACTAAGAGCGCCTGGCTGGCTCCGTCAGCAGAGCATCTGATGCTCGATCTCAGGGTCACAGGTTCGAGCCCACATTGGGCACAGGGATTACTTAAAAAAAAAAAAAAAAAAAAAAAAAAGGTACAGGACTAGAAATGTGTTTTCTCTTCCTTATGACTTCTTCACATCTTTTCTCTGGCTTGCTTTATTGTAAAAATACGTTACGTAACACGTACCACACAAAACACGAATCCGTCGGCTCTCTCGTGTTATTGAGAAGGCTTCTGGTCAATGGCAGGCTTTTTGCGGTTAAGTTTTTGGGGAAGTCAAAGTTGCGTGTGGGTTTCTGACTGTGCAGGGAGTCAGTGCCCCAACTGCCATGTTGTTCAAGGGTCAACGTTTCCCATACTGGAAAAGTTTTATGAACCACTGCTCACGTTCACTCTCTGAAGCACGCTCACGTTAAAAAGCATCCCATTCTATTTCTATTCTATTTGCTTCCAAAGCAGAAAGTGCTGGTCATCTCATGACCCATGACGGCTGTGACTGTCAACGTGCAAACACTGCCCAAGAGAAAATGTTGCACGTGTAAGGAATACTTGAACTGTACTCTATTCACACAGTGGGACTCGACACAGCAGGGGGGAAAATGCCCCCCCAGGCAGATGAACTTTGGCTCGTGCATCAAGGTGCATACATAAAGCTCAGAAACATAAAACTAACAAAAAAGCAAAAGGCAGGGGGAAAAATGACATGAAGTCGTTTATAAAACCAGGTAAATTTAAGTAATAAATGGCTTGGGAACATGTATGTGGATAAAGACTAAGAGGGGACGAAACCGGAACGGGGCAGTAGGGACACCTGAGGGTGGAGCCAGGGTCCCGGAATGAGGGTGGAGCAGGACCCCACACGACCACCAGCTATCAGATGGCACTGGGTTCTGACTTCACCTGGAAGGAAATCTAGGGGCGCCTGGGTGGCTAAGTCGGTTAGGTATCTGACTCTTGGTTTCAGCTCAGCTCATGATCTCCGGGTCCTGGGATGGAGCCCTGCACGTGGGGCTCTGCACTTGGTGGATAGTCTGCTTGGATTTTCCCTCTGCTCCTCCCCTGCCTGCCTCCCCAACCTGCTGTGAGTTCTTGCTCTCTCTCTAAATACATAAAATCTAAAAAAGATTCTTCTGGGGCGCCTGGGTGGCTCGGTGGGTTAAGCTTCTGCCTTCGGCTCAGATCATGATCTCAGGGTCCTGGGATCGAGTCCCGCATCGGGCTCTCTGCTCAGCAGGGAGCCTGCTTCCCTTCCTCTCTCTCTACATGCCTCTCTGCCTACTTGTGATCTCTGTCTGTCAAATAAATAAAGAAAATCTTTAAAAAAAAAAAAAAAAAGATTCTCCCTCCCCTCTCCCTCTGCCCCACCCCCAGTTACACATTTTCTCTCTCAAAAAGAAAAGTCAGCCAGCTTGCCCTAACTATATGTAAGGACATAAATGCACCTGTAACTGAAACCAGTTTCAATAAATACTACTTATTCTTATGTAGAACATAGCACTGGCATTTTCTTTCTTTTTTTTCCCATTAAAAAAAAAAAAAAAAAGAAAAGGAGCTGGTCACATCTCCCGGCTTCCACAATACAATCTGTGGTCTGAAACTGACGCTCTCGGGCCCAGGAGGCCTCCTGCCTCAGGGACTCAGCTCGGCGGTTCTAAGTGTGGGACAGCCCCTCTACTCCGCTCCCGGGGGTTCTTAGCACTTGCCCTAGATGGCTTCCCGGGCCCTCCTGTTCTCCCCCTTCACGGCCCCTGATCCATTCCGACATGGCTCCTGTCCCCGTTCACAACAGTGTGGGGTCCCCACCCACGTCCTCTGCTGTGCTGATAGCCGGAGGCTACAGAGCATCACACTTCCAGGGCCTGGCCGCCGGCACACGCTCGGGCACCGAGGTGGAGGCCCCCTGCTCCCCGTGCCCCCGCCCCGTTCTGCAGATGAAGAAAGGGAGGCCCGGGAATGGGCGAGAAAGTGGTGGAACCAGATGTCCACTTCAAGTCAATGAACTGCAAAGCCCATGCTCTTGTCCTGGTGAGTGGCCACCTGGGCCAGGACCCACAGTCAGAGGCCGAGGGTGATGGTGAGCCGGTGATGACAGAAGCAGGTGACACCCGCCTCCACAGCCCTGCCCCTGTGCGGGCCTGCTGTAGGCACACATGCACACACTCCCGCTCGTCAGTCTCTATGACAACCCCCCCAGGTAGGCAGCTGTCCCTGCTCCAGGAGAGGCCGCTGGGGCACAGGAGGTAATGCGACCTGCTCGAGCCCCAGGGGTGTCCCCACCACATCCTCAACCCCCCACTGTGCTAGCCTGAGCACTCATCACCAACACCAGAGCAGCAAACCTGCATTTCGGGGGTGCGGTTCACAGGGATGAAGACGGCGGGCTTCGCCGGGGGCCTGGCCAGGGTGGAGGCTGCTGCTGGAGGTGCCGAGGTAGTTCTGGCCAGACAGGCTTGGCTACTGGGCCCTGGGCTTCCAGTGCCAACCCCTGGTGCAGCTGGCAGTGCCCCGGCTCCAGCCTTCACCGGCTCAGCGACAGGGGCCTCATCTGGTTCAGACTCTGCTGAGGACTCATATTCCTCCTCCTCCTCTTCCTCCTCCGACTCTTGGTGATAGCGCTTCCGGTTAGCCCCGCTGAGGCTGCTGATTTTCTCCTGCCCCTGGGCTTCGATCTTGTCAGACTTCCTGCTGGGACAGCCAAAAGTCAGGCACGAAAGCCCTACAATGGTCCAGTCAACCAGACACAGCTCTGTGTTGCTATATACCCCACCAAAGCCAGGATTCAAAGGCCATACCCCTTCCCACCCCAGGGCCTTTGTACTTGCCGTCCCTCCTCCCTGCACTTACATTCTCCCTCACTTGACCCAAATGTCACCCAACGGGGAGACCGGCCCATCTCCTTTCACCCTTTCCCTGCTTTATTTTCTGCCTACTGCCTGCCAGCACTAGACACAGATGTAGTCAGTTGGTTCTTGCCCATCTCCCCACCATTAGACTGTAAGCTTACTTATTATTCTACTCTTGTGCACCCCTCTACCCCCAGGGCCTAGAGGAGAGCCTAGGACATAGTTTGCACTCACAGCAGCCATAAATTCACACAGTGCTTAAGACCGGGACTCTGCCCTGCAGGAAACCCCATCGTGGCTGGGTGGAGAAACCCTGTAGCCGCGGTCCTGGGAGCCTCAGGGCCGCTGCCCACAACTGTCCTCTGTCCTTCCACCACTCGAGCCCTCCCCCAGGGCACTGGCAGGGGGCCCGGCGCACTCACTCTCTGCTGTGGTACATGCGGTCCCCCGTACCCAGCTTGGATGTGGTATAAAACAGTCGCAGCTCGGCTTCCGAAACCTGGACTTGGCTCAATTTCTGCAGCATCTCCACTCGCTGGGGAAGGAAACAAGTGCATTAGACATCAGGCAGGATGACCCTCTCATTGGACAGGAACCGAGACTCTACATCAGATTTTGGCCTCGCGAACAACTGGTGTTTTTAACCTAAAGGTCACGTTACGAGTGTTGCGCGGCGGTCCTGCCTCCCGGTGAGCAGGATGGCTTTCTTTCTTTCTTTTTTTTAAATAGATTTTATTTATTTTATTTTAAACAACTTTATTTATTTATTTATTTAACCAGAGAGCGAGCGAGCCCAAGCAGGGAGAGTGGCAGGTAGAGGGAGAAGCAGGCTCCACACGGAGCAAGAAGCCCAATGTGGGACTTGATCCCAGGACCCTGGGATCACGACCCAAGCTGAAGGCAGATATACAACCGACTCAGCCATCTAGGCGTCCCCTGGAGTGGCTTTCTATACCCCAGGATGGAGTGTGGCGCCAGATGGACCAGGCTGTCCCTGCAGTACCGTGTCCGGAGAGATCATCCACCATCCGGTCGCCCATCCGAGGGAGACTGAATAAAGGTGGGCCTGTGTGTGCAACAGGGCGCTCCCCGGCTGTCTCCCAGGGAGGGGAGGCTCTGCTGCGCCTGCGAGTGGTCCCCGCACTGCCTTCAAGACAGCAGCATGTGGGGACAGGGACAGGTGGCCTCCTTCCCCTGGTGAGAGACTGAGTTTTGTTACTCTTGAAATCGCGTAGATGCACTTTTATACGAGCTTCTATCTGTGTACTTTGCAATCAAGAAAAGGAAAAAGCAGGTGCAGAACGCTGGGAGGAAACACAGTACAGGATTTTAAAAGAGGACACCCCTGAAGGAAAGGGAGCCTCCCTGTGCTAAGGGCGCCAGGGACTGAGTGTCAGGGCTGTGAACAGGGGACCCCGGGTGGTGACCTCGACAGAAAGGCATATGGGAATCGCATAAGGTCTCCAGACTGGGGTTCCTTGGTCTCTGCGCTGCAGACACTGTGGGCCAGAGAATGTTCTGCTGTTCTGCACATTGCAGGCCGTGTGGCAGCGTCTCACGCCTCCACCGGGTGTCTCCAGACACGGCCGGAGGGCCTCTGGGGCAAAACTGTCCCAGTTGCACACAGTTGCCCCAGATCCAAATACCATTTCCAGGAAATTCAGAAGGGCAAAGGGATGTGCTTAACTTTACCACAGAGATGAAGTTTTTAAAATGCAGACACTGGGAAACTCTACGGACAACCAACCTGATTTCCTTCAACAAATAAATGACAAAGGAGAAAAACAAAGGAGGTGGGGTAGGGGAGCATTTATGAAACAATTGGAAATTCGACCACTTACTGGATAATTTTTTTTTTGGATATTTGATATTTTAAAGAAGTTTAGGTCTTGTGGTTATCTTAAATGGTCCTTATTTTAGAGATACAATTGGAAATATATATGGAAAAAATGTTATGCATGGGGGTTCGAATGGTCCCCCCCCCCAAATATGCCCATGTCCCAGAATGTGATCTTATTTGGAAAAAGGTTTTCTTCAGATCTAATTATGTTAAAGATCTCCAAGTGAGTTCTTGCATTATTCAGGTGGGTCCCAAATTCCAAGACAAGTTTCCTTACAAAATACACAGAGAGGAGACTGCCATGTGAAGACAGGGGCCAAGACTGGAGGGACGTGACTACAGGCCAAGAATGCCTGGGGCCACCCCAAGCTGGACAGAAGGAAGGCTGCCCCCCAACAGCCTTCATAGGGACCCTGACTTCAGACTCCTGGCCTCAACAGCTACAACAGAACACATCTCTGTTGCTGTAAGCCACCCAGTTTGTTTCAGCAACCCCGGGACCTAGACACAGATTTCTGCTACCCGGGCTTTGACCCGGGAGGTGGGAAAGTGGCCGGCTGTGGAGATGACTGGGGGACCATGGATTGACAGTTGCTGTGCTGGTGACAGGTACACACTGAGTTTAGTGCACAGGTTTTCCATTTCTGTAGATGTTTGAATCTCCCATTACAAAATGTGTTCCTTAAAAAAGTATGAAAGGAGGGGCGCCTGGGTGGCTCAGTGGGTTAAGCCTCTGCCTTCGGTTCAGGTCATGATCTCAGGGTCCTGGGATCGAGCCCCACATCGGGCTCTCTGCTCAGCAGGGAGCCTGCTTCCCCCTCTCCCTCTGCCTGCCTCTCTGCCTACTTGTGATATCTCTCTATGTCAAATAAATAAATAAAATCTTAAAAAAAAAAAAGTATGAAGGGAGAAAGTTGATTCTCCAGAATTAAGTTAAAAAATAAGTGACACAAAATGATTATGTCAAAAAAGGAAGACATGAGCGTTCTAATGGGCTGACTGCCCCGTTAACAAACATCCGGCCTCAAGAAAGCTGGGTGCATCCAGACTGACGGAGACTGGAGGGTCTGCAGGCTCCCGAGCTGTGTCAGGTATGGGGGCTGCTGGCCACAGAGGCCATTTGAATTAAAATTAAAACTAAATCACATAAAAAATTCCATTTTCCAACCATACTAGCCACACATGCCCAGCGACTACTATATGGAATTGTGCAGACACAAAGCATGCCCCCCTGTTCTGGAAAGTTTGACTGGACATTCGTGTGGCAGAGATCAAGCCGGGGACACAGACCCTGTCTCTCCCCAGTGTAGGGAGCCGTATGCTGACCCTGATGGAACAAGCGTACCTGGCTCTTTTTCTCCTTCTGTTCTAAGATTTTCTGCAGCGTTTTCCGCTCTTTCTTGGTCAGAGGCTTCTTCTCCTTCTTTGACAGTGGAGGGGCTTTGGGCTTCTTTTTCTTCTTTCCCGGCAAAACAAGTGCGTTGCTTGCATCAACTCCTTTCAACGTGTCTTTATCTGGAAAGACATACATGCCTGAACCCCCAGCCCAGGGACCAGAGACCACAGAGGCCTGCGGTCCTCCAGGGTCAACGTTAATGCCATGTTCTCTGGGGGGGGCTCTGTGTCTCCTCTCATGGGCACCCCCTGTCCCATGTGTGATCCCCCCAATGCCCACACAGGAATGGGGGTGCAGGCCCGTCACCGTTCCCTCAACTTGTCTGCCCAGCACCCACCACACGTCAGACGCCACGGTGAGTGAGAGCACCTCGTCATGGTGGTCAGGGGAGGGCAGCGAGGGAAACTGCTGCAACAGTGCTCCCCTCAAAACGGGGTCGTGCTTTCTGTGGACGTGGGGTCAAAACTATTTCCATAATACTACAACATTATCCAAAGCCTCTGCTGGGCACTAAATGCTGAGTTCAAGCCATAGCTACTTTTTTTTTTAAAAGATTTTATTTATTTATTTGACAGGTCGGCAGAGAGGCAGGCAGCAGGTTCCCTGCCGAGCTGAGAGCCTGACACGGGGCTCGAGCCCAGGACCTTGAGACCATGACCCGAGCCCAAGGCAGGCTTAACCCACTGAGCCACCCAGGCGACCCCGTATCTACTTTTCAATGTCATAGTTTGAAAGTACCCAATCTAGACCCCAATTCAGCTACCCTATTACTCAACCTGTGGCAGCCCGTTAGGGAGCACCTGTCCTGCCTGCCATCTAAGGCTGCAGCTGCCACCCCAGGGCTCTGTGTGGGCTACGTCTGACTCCCACTAGCTCTGCCCGCCAGCTTTCAAGAGTGAAAGAAGCTGTGTCTCCTCCCACAAGCATCTGAGCTCCGCAGCGCGGAGATTTAAAAAACAGAAAGAACTCTCCTGTTATGTCCCCTACAACAAACAAATCATGGCACACAGTGGGCGCTCCTATCAACAGGGAGGAATCTAAGCAGAAATGTCTGGGCTGAAAAAAACTCATTCGGGGGTCACTGGCAAGGAGATTCTAATAGAAGCCAGAGAAAGAGATGGGATTGCTTCATTTTCCTGCCCACATTCCCCATGTGACTAAACTAGGGCTTAGGGCTCCTGGCTGGCTCAGTCGGAAGAGCGGGGGACTCTTGATGTCAGAGTTCGAGCCCCACGTGGGGCGTCGAGAGGACGTAAATAAAACTTAAAAACTAGTGCCGGACTCCATAGGGGAGAAAGCCTTGGGATTGTCCCAAATTCACCGTTACAATTAGACTGTCACGGTGTCCCCCTCTGTGGATCATCTGAGAGGGGGTTCCTCCTAGTCCCCCGCCCCAAAGTCTCGGAGGCAGGACGCAGGCCAGCCCGGGCCCAGCGTCCGGCCCGGACGCCTTACCCTCTAGTTCCAGCCGCACGGGGGGCGGCTCCGGGGGGCCCTTCGAGGGGCCGGGGGTCGCCTGCAGGCGCCCCTTGACGTTGTAGCGTCGGCGCAGCTTCCCCATAGCGCCCAGTACCGCTCGGGTTCCGGCGGGCAGGTACAGAAACAGCCCCGAAGCCCAGCCCACGTGGGCTCCCAGACCCTAGGCTCAGGCCGCGAGACTTCCGGGCTGCGTTCTCGCGAGAGCTGAGGATAACCGAGCCTGGGGGCGGGTCTAGGGGCGGGGCCTGTGGAAAGGCGGGCGGGGCCTGTGGAAAGGCGGGCGGGGCCAATTTAGAAGCGGGAGCGAAGCCTGAGGTCGCCTTAGAGACCTGAGTTTAAGCCCTGAGTGCTTCGCGCCTGGTGTGGCTGAGTCTCTAAATCTGTTATTTGCTAATACTAATTTGGGATTGGGACTGTTTAGTCGCCTTTTAAAATATAACCCCCCCTGCAAACTTCTTCCCTTTTGTTTTTGCTCATCTGCACTTTCTGATATTCCTGTAAGAGACGTAATTAGTTGTGTAGTGAAAAGGCACAAATGTTTCCATTACAGGGCAGAAGCACTAAGAGAAGAAAGCATCCATTAGGCAGCTTTAAACTCTCATTACCCCATCACATTATCTGCAGCGCACTCGGAAATAATGTATTTTCTGGATCCTGTAATTATCTTGCATATAGAACAGTTATAGTGGCTTTTTTTTTCTGTTAAAATCGTTCATTTGTTAAGGGCAGACATTTAAAATATATTATGGGGGGGGAGGCACTAGGGTTTATTTTGGAATTTTAAAAGGAACCTAGAAGGAGATCTGGCTGCAGAGTAGATAAGCAGTAAGTTATTGAATGTAGGAATGAATGAATGAATGAATGAATGAACGGAGAGTGTGATTACATAAGCTTCCCTCCTGCCCCCCAAAAGAAAAGCAAAAACAAAATGACATACGTGCACACACACAGGTGGTGCATGAGGGGACGTAGGTAGTGTATGTGTGAACATATTTATAAAGTTATATATTAATTTAAATGGATTTTGGGGGGAAAAGAATAATTAACATAGCAAACCTCTGGTTTTGTGGGTTTGATAGCTTAGAATGATAGTGGTCTGCAGTTTTCCCTTAAATATCTCTAAGTAAATAAAAAGCGTGTCCATTTTAAAGCTAAGTAGGTAATAATACATTCTCCTGTGTTTTCTAAAATATTAAATACCAAAGGATTATCTCCAGAAAATATAATGAAAAAGACCTATACCCAACAACATAGCTCTCATAAATATGTTGAAAAAGGAGACCAATCACAGAAAAGCATACTCTGTGATCCCATATACATCAAGTTCAAAACAGGCAAAATAAATTCCCTAAATTTTGGAGGGGAAATAGTGAGTGGCAGAGGACAAAGGGAGCTTTCCCGGGAAGCTGGTAATGGTCTGGGTGCTGGTTACCTTCGTGTGTTGTTTGTTTAAATTCATAAAAAAGCACCTTATGATTTGGGTGTTTTTCTGTTTGTACGCTATACCTCAGGAAAAAAGTTTTCCTAAAAAATAAGAACTTAATGTGGCCAATTAATATGCAAAAATGTCACCAGGAATCCAGAGAAAGGTAAGTTGAAAAATAAGATACAATGTTTCACTTTAGGCTTGGCAAAGGTTAAGTTTTATTTTCCTGACTGTCTCAAAAATAATGTGTGGTTGGACACAGTTTGTTTCAGGCCCTTCTGCCGCATTTGGTTAATGATGGCCCTTCAGTAAAATCAGTCACCCTCCTACCCTTTTATACCATTTAGTTATTGAAGAAACTGGGTCGTTTGCCCCGTAGAATGCTCCACATTCTGGATTTCGCTCAAGGCTTCTTCTCATTTTCTCCTCCAACCCCCATATTTCCTGCAAACTGTAGGTTAGATGGAGAGGTCAGATCCGGTGAGGGTTCAAAGTGTTTTGGCAAGAATCCATCCTAAGTGGGGCAGGTGACTTCCTGCTACTAGGGCCGGGCGCGCCCAGGTCAGGACGGCGTGGCCTCTCCATTTTCAAGTTCTGCCGCGACCAGTCAGCCCCCTTCTGGGTTTCAGCCTCCTGCTGCATCCATCATTTCACTAACGGGGTGCGACGTGATTTTCTAACACTCTCGCGCCCTCCTTTTGAACCAGCTGGACTTAATCTTCCGAAAACTTCCCCTCCTCGCCTGTTTTGTGACGCTGAATTACAGCTCGCTCAGGAGGGGCAGGAGGGATATCCGCTCGCTGCTTCCCCTTTCAAAAATTTCAGAATGGATTAATGGATGAGCCGGAGCCCTTGCCATCGCCAACGGTGGCCGAGGATTGGGGATCGTTATCAACTCAGTGACATGTTTGTATCTGGTTCTCCAATCAATGGCGGTCATGATCCTCGCTGAGGCCGTTGCCAAGTTTTACCTGCACCGGCCGCTTTTTACCGAAAAGTTAAACATTAAAATTGGTATTTTTTAAATAAAAGGTTGCCCCCCCACCCCCCACTCAGCGGGGGCGGGGAGACCGAGCAGCCTCCGGCCTCCGCCGCCCCTCGCGCGGACGTTGGCGGGTGGACCGCCGGGACCCCGCGTCCGGGGGGCGGGGCCAGGCGTGGGCAGGGCCGTCGCGGCTCGGCGCGCGGGGCGGGGCGGGTGGCGCTGCGACAGCGGCGGCGGCGGCTGACAGAGGCGCGGCGGGCGGCCCCACCAGCGCGCCAACGCGGTCCCCCCGCCCGAGCCGCGGCGTCCCCGGTGCGGCCCTCAGCCCGGCTCCCGACCCCACATCCCGCCGGCCCCAGGATGGGCGCGCGCGCCTCTTGCGGGCCCCGGGCCCGGGCTGGGCTCCTGCTGCTGCTGCCGCTGCTGCTGCTCGGGCTGCTGGCCCCGGGCGCGCAGGGGGCGCGGGGCCGCGGCGGCACCGAGAAGAACAGCTTCCGCCGCGCGGTCAACACCTTCTCGCAGAGCGTCAGCAGCCTGTTCGGCGAGGACAACGTGCGCGCCGCTCAGAAGGTGGGCGCCGGGCTCGAGCCTGCGGTCACCTTGCCCCGGCCGCCGCGCACCTGGCGCCCGGGGCCGGCCTGGGCCGTGTGCGGCCTCCGAGGCTGCCGGTCGGCGGGGAGAGGGGAGAGGGGAAGGCCGGCCTGCGCCCGGGGGCCTGCCTCCTGCGGGCGCGTCGCCCCCGCGCCAGGCCGTGGTCGGAACCGGCCGCGGGAGCTCGCGCGCGACCGGGACGCAGGGCCTCGGGCGCCCTCTGCTCTGCGCCTCGTACTTCTCCTTGGACCTTGCCCGCCAGCCCAGCGGGCGGGCAGTCGGGCCGCGCTAATGCCGGCCGCGCCTCTCATTCATTCGTTCAGCGCGTTTGAATGAGCACCTACTATGAGCCAGGCGCCGCGCGGCTGCCCCGGGGCGTCCTGCCCTGTCCCCAGCAACCCGCCTTTCTGCTAGCCTCACACCGACCCACTTCCCTTGAGCACCTTAGGCCCTCCTCCTAATGCTTTGAAGACATTTAGGCCCCTTCCTTCCTTTCTCTTTCTTTCTTTCCTTCCTTCCTCCAACCTTCCTTTCTCTCTTTTCCTTCCTGCCATCCTTCCTTCCTTCCTTCCTTCCTTTATCTTCCTTCCTTCCTCTTTCTTTCTTTCTTTCTTTCTTTCTTTCTCTCGACTTCGCAGGGAAAGAAAGGGGAGTAGAAGCCTGCTATGTCGCTTCGGCAACCTGGCCCAGTAACCCTCCTGAGCTCCTACTTCTGCCGCCCCTTGATTTGGAGCGTTTTTTACTCTGGAACTTTCAGCAACCTGCAGCTCTCCTGTGTGTTGAGCGCCCAGGAGGAGCGTGGGAACTTCTCCCCATGCCCTGCTCTGCCCTCTGGAGCCTTGTGGGAGGGCTTCATTTGGGCAAGTGCCCGTAGAAAGGGGAAGTGAATGAGGGACAGTTGCATGTGGTAATGTGGTTCCTTGAGCGCAGCCCTTGCTGTTCCTCCTGTTAACTTCTTTACTCTAGGCTAGCCCTGGGGTTTGGGAACTCAAGTTCTGGCTCTAGCGCTTACCTGCCGGCTGGCCTTGCACAAGTGGCTTCATGTCTTTGAGCTTCAGTTTCTTTATCCTTAAAAGGGGCTAATCATAATATCCCCTTCGTTATGAGGTGGGGATGATGAATCGTTGGTGTTCTTCCCGGCCCAGAGTAATGGCTAAATCCGTACCTGCTACATTCTGGCCAAGGTGCAAATCCACATTGCTTTAGTCCTGCTGGAAGGACTTTCAGGGTGAAAAAAAATTCTCTGGTGCTTGACATGCAGGGGAAAAAAAAAATTAAAACCCAGATCAGATTGGCTGGATATTCTTATTGGGTGAAATGAAAAGATTAGTTTAGTAGGAAAATGGTGACTTCTGACCGCCGGCCCTCTCCCGTGGGTGTGCAGACACTCCTTGTGGAGGTCGTGGGTTCTGTGGCGGAGAAGATCGCCTTGTGGGAGGCATGACCCAACACCTGAGAGCAAAAAGATTCCCAGCCTGTCTGCCTGAGCATAAAGGGTGTGAGCAAGGTGCCGTTGTTCTTGAATGATTCGAAGGCAAAGATCTTTTGTTTTGGAGCCAAAATTTTGAAAGTCTGGCTTGTGTTGGTGGGAGCACAGGCAAGTTACGTTTCAGGAGGTGGTCCTAGGTGAGAATCTAAGTTCGATGGGCATGAAATACAAAATGATATTTCAGGGCCTCACCTCTGGGTTGGGATCAATAACACAGGTCTATTCTCGCAAAGAACCTGGGACTCTCAAGGTCAGAATTCTTTCTGGGGTAAAACAGGGTTTGTGCCTTCAATAGGGATGATACAAATTTGTTATTTGCTTGAAATGTGCTGAGTGCTTTTGCAGATAGAGTAACTCCATTCTTAGAACAATGCTGTGAGTGGGTACTGTTAATATGTTCATTTTGTAGTAGGGAAACTGAGGCACAGAGTGGTGACATGCGTGTCTTCAAGTCAAACCGAGTGGCCGAGCCGGGAATTGAACCCAGGCAGACTGGGCCCAGAGTCGGCACTGATACCTTCCTTCCCAGGTCTTCCTGCCTCATGACCCTTTCTGGTTCCCCCCCATCAGAACAGCCTCTAAAATGAGGCTGACCTGACATTTCCTGTGGAGTGTAGCCCAGACTGGCCAGGCTTGGGGGAGACTGTTTTGTTATTCTTAATTAAACAAAAACTGGGTCTGCTGGCAACTGTAGTTTTCAGCATGTCTGGGGTTACTAATTGGAGCCAGACCGGCTTGGTGGGTTGTGAAGTTTGAGGGTGTTTAAAGACACACCCCGTATTCTAATCTAGGCCGTGTCTAAAATAAACCCATGATGTTCTGGTTTGGAGCGACGGGCCTCGCTGTCCCACAGACGTGGGTCGGAATCCCTAGCTCTGTGATCTCGGGCCAGTTGTTTGACCTCTCCGTCTCATTTGTTCAGAGGAGATGAACTCAAGGGTTGAGTGCAATGAGCAAGGCCATACGAAGTACTGAATAACCATTTAGTGAATGATAGAAGATATTTATAGGAAGTGGGTTCATCCGGTAGGAGAGCAATCGACTCATTTATTTTTTTATTAAGCAACTTGTCTGTGAATGTTCATAGCAGTGCTTTGCACATCAGCCAAAAAGTGGAAATAGCCCAAATGTTTATCAGCTGATAATGGACACACCGTGGTCTGTGCAAGCAGGGAATACTATCCAGCCATAAAAAGGAATAAAGCACTTGGATGAAACTTGAAAAACAAAGGAAAGAAGCCAGACACCAAAGGCCACGTGTTGTAAGATTCCATTTGTTTAAAGTATCCAGAACAGGCAAATCCGTAGAGACCGAAAGTAGATAAAAAGTTTCCTAAAGGGGGGCGGGTGGGATAGGGAGTGAGCTCTTAATTGATAGGGGGTTTCTTTCTGGGGCAATGAAAATGTTCTGGAGCTAGGTAGAGATTGTGGTTGCACACTGTTGTGAGTGTACTAAATGCCCCTGAATTGTACACTTTAAAATGGTTCATTTTATGCTATGTGTCTCTTACAACAATTGTTTAAAATTTCTTAAGCACCTACAGTATGAGCCAGACATAATGGCCCCTCCTGCGGACCTTTCAGGGGACAGGCAATAGATAAGTCTGATCCATAAAACAAGATTATTTCAGAGTGGTAAGTGCTGTTTCAGAAATAAGGGAAGAGGATGTAATCATATTGAAGAAGAATCTTTGTTCAAGCTTAGGATGGATCTGCCGTGCTCTAAGAGAGAGGCTCTGTTATGGTCTTCCCTGTTTTACAGATGAGGACAGCAAAGGCATGGAAAGGTTGACTCTTTTGTCCCCAGTCCAGCTAATCAGTGGGAGAGGACTGGGAGTGCCCATACTTGTAACCTCTGCAGAACTGGAAGTTAAGTGGAATAGAGTGGCCAGGGAAGTAAGCTGAATGAGAAGGAGGTAGAGGGAGAGAGCATGCCAGGCAAAGGGAGCAGCATGAGCAAAGGCCCTGCGGTGGGAATGGGTTTGGTGTATAAGGACAAGGGAGGGCTGGTTGTAGGGCTGTGACAGACTGAGCAAGGGACAGAGGGAGACAGCCACGTCATGCAGGACCTAGGGTTAGGGTCAACAAAACAGGCTCAACAGTGATGCAAGAAAGGCCTTGTGGGAGCCAGGAGAAAAGGGTCAGGTGCCTTGCCAGGAGACATTGGGCAGGATATGGAGGGAGGGGCACGAGATGGGTCTGGGAAGATGGGTTGGCATGGAAGGAAAGGGGTGGGACAAGGTTGATGAGGTACGGTTCACAGGTTGGGTGCATTAGGGTGTGGATCTTGGGGAGCACAGGGAAAAATTACAGCTGGACCCACGTGGTGGGAACATCTGAATGCTAAGCTGAGAGCTGGTGTTTCTTTCTTACTCCTTTGCTTTTTAGTTAGTTTTTTTTTTTTTTTAAGAAGCTTAACATTTATAGTTTTTTTTTCTTTTTAATAAGGTCGCAGTTGCATGGAATGCCATTTCAAATAGTTCAAAGTTAAAAAAAAGAAATCTGCTTGCCACCTCTGACCCTATCTCCATTCTCCTTCCCAGAGCAGTACGGATATTCTGAATATGGATAGATCCTGCCTCTTCATGAGTTTTCTGTTTTTCATTATACATGCTGTCCCACTCTCTTCTCCTTCTTTTCCCTCCTCTTCCTTCCTCTTCTTTTTTTAATTAATAAATTTTGGAGACCAGATCCTATTGGTACATAAAGCTTTGATTCCTTCTTTTTGGAGGGCTGCCAAAAGCAAACTATTATTCAGAATGTACCCTTATTTAACCCACCCGATAGTCAGTATTTTGTTAGCGTCCCGTCTTTTGCCCCTGCATGCCTGGCTGCAGTGACGGTCTCCCTAGGAAGATTGTTGTATGTGCACATAGACAAATTCACCTACAGACCGTTAGACAGCAGACTCCAAGGGTCTGTGCATTTACAAATTTTTAAATTGAATCCTAGTACTTTCCTGCATGAGAAGTGTGAAGCACAGTGAATCCTTGTACCCTGAAGATATCCGTGTCACGAGCACGCGGGTCTAGAAATGGATTGTCCCAGGCTCTCTGCGCCCCTCCAGCCCAAGTCAACCATTCTCCTGCCTTTGGCAACATAGTTTTGTCTTTTGTCTTTACACACAGTTCTAATTCCATACACGCTTTTTAAAAATAATATTTTATTTATTTATTTGAAATAGAGAGCCATGAGCAGGGGGAAAGGGAGAAATAGATTCCCCACTGAGCAGGGAGCCCAATGTGGGGCTCGATCCCAGGACTCCAGGATCATGACCTGAGCTGACGGCAGACTCCTAACCGACTAAGCCGCCCCAATGCCACATACACACTTTTAACACCGAGAGAGACTGCTAGATTGTTTTCCAAAGAATGACAAGTTTCCACTCCTACCAAACATATGAAGGCAGGCTTCCAAACCTTCTCCAGCAAAGTGTGTTGTTAAATTTTTGGTTTTATTATGTTTGAGATGATGGTTTCTTCACTGATTCAAAATCCATTGGCCTTTTCTATTCTGGAAACTGCCTTTTGTTTTCTTTGTCATTTTTCTATTGAGCTGTTGGTCTTCTGTTTTTGTTTTTTTTAAGAGGTTTTTGCTTTGTTAGGTGTTTGCAAGAAAGTATTTTGAGCAAAATAACCCTGACACTTTCCAGTCTTTTTTTCCCACCCCATGGAACCGCTTTACTGACATTACACTCCAAGAGACCGCACCTGTTTAAAGTGGGGTGTGAGGGGCCGAGTTGACAGATTTTGACGTGTGTCCCTGAAAACATCACCACAATCAAAATGTTTCCTCTAACTCGCTACTTTGAAAAAATTTGAAGGACAGAGCATTTGAAAGAACAAGGAATGGCTGGAAATCCCTCACCTGGCCAAGGGGTGGTTCACATATCCCCCAAACTTGTTTTTCTCTTTTCCTTGGCACACCACACACACACACACACGCACGCATACACGCCCCCATGCACATGCACAGGCATGGTTTTTTCTTTGCAGAAACATTTGAAAGTGAGTTGCAGACGTCATGACACTTTCTCCTACGGAACCACGGAACAATGGTCCAACCCCCCCCCCCAGGAAAAAACCTTACATTTAGTACAAAAAACACTCGTCATATGCTGTCTATAGGCACATTTCCTTTACAGCTTTCCAAAAAAAATCTAATGCGTAATCAGGCATTGCTCACTGCATTTGGTTTTCAAGTCATCTTAGTGTCTTTTAGCTTGTCAGAGTTCCCTCCATTTTTGGGGGTTGGTTTGGAGAGCTTTTCTGACATGGACATTTTTGAATTGCACAGACCAATTGCCTTTCCCCACCCCCTTGTTTTTGTTTTGTTTTTAAAGATTTTATTTATTTATTTGACGGAGAGAGATCACAAGTAGGCAAAGAGGCAGGTGAGAGAGAGAAAGAGAGAGAGAGAAAGGAAGCAGGCTCCCTGCTGAGCAGAGAGCCCAATGCAGGACTCGATCCAAGGACCCTGAGATCATGACCTGAGCCAAAGGCAGCGGCTTAACCCACTGAACCACCCAGGTGCCCCTCGCCACCTTGTTTTGGTAACAGCTCTATGGAGCTATAATTCAGGCACCATAGACTTCGGTCATGGAAATTTCAGTGGTTTTGAGTATATTCGGAGAGCTGTACGGCCATCACCTCAGTCGATTTCAGAACATCCTCTTTACCCCAGAAGGAAACCTTGCACCCTTTGGCCATCATTCCCCTTCCCCCATCCTTACACAACCTGTCATCTGTGTGCTGGTTCCGTAGACTTGCCTATTCTGGACGTTTCATACAAAGTGTCCCTGGCTGCCTTTAGGACGGATCCACCGTGTGGCCTGCATCCAAACCTCATCCCTTCTTATGACTTTTTATTTATCCATCAGATAATGGATATCAGGTTGTTTCTACTTTTTGTGTTTCTACTTTTTGGCTACTGTGATTAATGCTACTGCAAACATTCACGTACAAGTTTTTTGGGTTTTTTTGTTTTTGTTTTTGTTTTTGTTTTTTAAGAGAGAGAGAGCTCCCAGGCAGGGAAGCAACAGGCAGAGGAGGAGGGAGAAGCAGGGGGCCCGACGCGAGGCTCGATCCCAGCACCCTGTGAGCATGATCCGAACCCAGGCAGGCGCTGAACCAATGGAGCCACCCAGGTGCCCCCCATGTACAGGTTTTTATGGGAACATGTGTTTCCAACATTTGGGGTGTACACGTAGCCATGGAATTGCTGAGTCCCGTGGTAACTGACATTTCAAGGAACCGCCGTACAGATGCACCCTTTTGGATTCCCACCAGCAGCGTATGAGATCCCTATTTCTCTACATTCTTGCAAACACTTGTCACTGTCTTTCTGATTAGAGCCCTCAGAGTGAGGCTGAAATGCTATCTCACTGTGGTCTTAAGAGACCACTCTTTTGTTTCTTTCTTTTCTTTTTTTTTTTAAGATTTTATTTTATATAAGATTTTATTTATTTATTTGACAGAGAAAGACACAGTGAGAGAGGGAACACAAGCAGGGGGAGTGGGAGAGGGAGAAGCAGGCCTCCTGCTGGGCAGGGAGACCGATGCGGGGCTGGATCCCAGGACCCTGAGATCATGACCCGAGTTGAGGGCAGATGCCCAATGACTGAGCCACCCAGGCGCCCCTAAAGATTTTATTTTTTTATTTTTATTTTTTTAAATATTTTATTTATTGATTTGACAGAGAGAGATCACTAGTAGACAGAGAGGCAGGCAGAGAGAGAGAGAGAGAGGGAAGCAAGCTCCCCGCTGAGCAGAGAGCCCGATGCGGGACTCGATCCCAGGACCTTGAGATCATGACCTGAGCCAAAGGCAGCGGCTTAACCCACTGAGCCACCCAGGCGCCCCTAAAGATTTTATTTTTAAGTAGTTTCTACCCCCAACATGGGGCTCGAACTCACAACGCCGAGATCCAGAGTCGCACGCTCTGCTGCCTGAGCACCCCAGGCGCCCCCCAGACCAGTCGTTTCTCGAAATGTCCAGCGGGGTATGTTGTCTGACGCTTCCCTGGCAGTTAGATGAGGGCATCACCGCATAAATGGCAAGGAATCCGCTGAAGGGGTCTGCGCACCTGCCTTGGAGGTGCCTTTCCCCTTTGTGACCCGTTTGTGACCGCTGCGTGTGTCCCAGTGTTTTCCGTTCATGTAGTCTTTGCAGTCGGTGTGTTCTGCTCATGCTCAGGCCAACTCGAAAGGGTAGAAACTTCCCTCCTGCTCTGACTTGCTCATCAAGACGCCTTTGCTGACTTCCCCTGGAGCCACTTTGCCTGAGCAGAGGGTGATGGGCTGGGCGGGGCGCCAGGGGTGCGATTGGATGCTGGATGCTGTCCGGGGGTGCGTGTCCAGGCCTCCCCGGTGCAAGAAGAGGGATAATAAAATCCCGGCTTGAGTCGTTTGTCCCTCCCACGGGGACAGCCACGGGCCTCCCGTCTGTTCACCTGAGTCTTCCTGTTTCTAACTTTTCATCCTGAACGTTGTGCGACCCTCACCAAGGGAGAAGGGATCTTGTAATGAACCCCGCACCCATCACCCACGGCTTCTGCCTATCAACCTTCAGCCATTTCTGCTATAGTTATCCCCTTACCAAAAGTGACCTTTAACCTGCAGTAGTATTTGAAACCCAATCCAAGTCATTTTAGTTAATCTGAGAATACTTTGGTCTGTATCTTTAACAAACAAACAAAAAACATGACCACAAAACACACGGTTCATAGCAGTATTCTGTAGTGACTGACCAGTCGATTTTCTAGTTTTTCTGTCTAACTTGAAAGGTCTCCCGACCGAATTGCTTCCTTTGCATTGGGATCCAAACAGAGTTGACCCTGCATTTAACCGATGTGTCTGTTAGGTCTCCCTTTAAAAAAAAATATCTTTAAGGGGCACGTGGCTGGCTGGGTTCGTGGGTCATATGACTCTTGACCTCTGAGTTGTGAGTTCGAGCCCTACCGTGGGCGTAGATGTGAGTTCGAGCCCTACCGTGGGCGTAGATGTGACTTTAAAAAAAATATTTAAAAATGGATATATCTTTATTTTGTAGGAACAGTTTTAGATTTATAGAAAAATTGAGAGGATGGCACAGAATCCCCTCACAGCCTGCGGGCAGATCCCCCTGTTGTGAACGTCCTACATTCTCATAACGCATTTGTTACGTCATCGAACCAGGATGGCTAGATTATAAGTAGCTCAGAGTCCATGCTTTCTTTCGATATCCTTGATTTTTACCCAACGTCCCTTTGTGTCCGAGGATCCCATCCAGAACAGCACACTGGCTCGAGCTGTCCTCAAGCTGGGGCACGCTCTCTGCCTCTCCTCGACGGCCCCCCTGGGCAGCTTGCCGGAGCCCGGATCAGGGATGCTGTAGGACACCTGTCAGCTTCGATGGGTCTGACGTTATTCTTGTGTGGGTTTGAGGCAGAAGACACGTCAAGGGCACAGGCTCTTAGCCTGATTCAAGCTGCTGTCATTTGAACGGCTCTTCCCTCTGTTACTGCTTCTTGCGTCCCCCACAGCTTCCGTGGCTTCTGTCCTGGGGCGAGTCTGCGTCCGCACCGGGCAGGTGCCCCGCCCCAGGCTCCAGCTGCAAGGTGACCCCTGTAGCAGTGGCTTGGGGCTGCCCAGACAGGGTCGTCACAGTTCATCCCCACCCCACCCCCAGAGCTCCTGTGTCTTTGCCACGTGAAGTGGGCCAAAGTGTCCTGTGTGCCCACAATGTGCCCACAGGGCAGAGAGCAAGTTTGCCAGTGTGTGGTTAAAAGGCCTAGGGTGGGCCCTTCCCTGCTTTCCACCTCTCCTGCCCCAGCCAGTTTTCAGGACAGACTGGTTCTTCCTTCTGAGCGATGCCAGTCCTGCGTGGGCATGAGGTTTTCCCAAGGACGGCGGGTCTCCAGGCACCTCCCGGAGACCCGCATGGCTAGGCGCTGTGACAGGAGCATCCTTAGGTGTTCCAACCCCTGGGTACCTGGTGTGTGCTGGCCCCATGCAAAGGCCTTTCCAGGTTAAGGTGTCCAATCCTGTCTTGGCCCCATTTGACAGCTGACAAAACTGAGGCACAGAGAGTTTCAGCGGTGTGAGCACAGGTGCCTCTTCCTTCCAAAACAGCTCCTTCCTCACACCCTTTCCGGGGGAGCTGGTACCATCTCAAAGGCCCAATACCTTCTTCTAGAAAGCCTAGGGCCCTTCCTTTTTCTTCCATTTGAACAAATTATGAAAAACTCCCACCCAGTTCCAGATCAACATGTACGATATGCAACAGGACGAGCAAAACAGAGCATACCTGTAAAGTGGAATGCTATGGGGCCATAAAAAGGAATGAAATCCTGATTCCTGGTACAACCTGGGGAATGTCGTGATGAGTGAACGAAAGTAGATGCGAGAGGTCATGTGTCGTACAATTCCGTTTGTATGGAAAGTCTAGAAAAGGCAAATCCGTAGAGACAGATTAACAGGTGCCTAGGTTGGGGTGGAGGGATGGGGAGGCTTTCTTTGGAGGCGATGACCATGTTCTAAAATTAGATCATGGTGATGGTTGTATAACTTCGTGACTTTGTGACTTTTCTAAAGACCACACAACTGGACGCTTGGAAGACATGAACTTAGTGATATGTAAATCATATGCCAGTAAAGCTCTTTTTTTTAAAAGGAAGGTTTTTGTTTGTTTGTTTGTTTTGTTTTGTTTTGTTTTGTTTTAGAAAGAGAGGGGAGTGGACTGAGGGAGAGGGAGAGAGAGAATCCCAAGCTGAGTTCCCACTGAGCATGGAGCCCAACTCTGGGCTCAGTCGCACAGCCCTGAGATCATGACCTGAGCTGGAGTCAAGAGTTGGATGCTTAACAAACTGTGCCATCCAGGTGCCCCTAAAAAAGGAGTTTTAATTATAAGACCGTTACCAATGGGCCTTCTACCTGGGTACAGATGTGTCCCACCACCTCCCTCCACTGCCGCGAGGGGCAATCGCCCTCTTTTCTGTGGCACATACGCTTCCTTCTGGTGTTCACAGTCTTTCCACTTGTGTGTGTAAGTGTTTTTTGTTTTTTATTTTTATTTTCATTTTTTAAGTAGACTCCACACCCCATATGGGGCTTGAACTCAGGACCCTGAGATCAAGAGTCACATGTTCCACCGACTGAGCCAGCCAGGTGCCCTGTTTTATTATTATTATTTTTTTAAAACCCAGCTCTTTTTTTTTTTAACCCTTCCATTTTAAAATAACTTAATGGAGGTATAATTCAAGTACCATACAATTCACCCCCCAAAGTGTGCCGTTCTGCCCTCGTTGGTCTGTTCATAGGGTCGAGAATTTGTCACCACAGTCCGTGGGAGGACATTTTGCCACTTCTAAAAGCGATTGTGGACCTTTTAGCTATCACAGCCCCCCGGCAACCGCCCGTCTACTTTCTGTCCCTATGGCTTTGCCTGTCCTGGACATTTCACACAAACGGAATCGTTTGCTCTGCGGTCTCTCGTGTCTGGCTTCATTCCCTGAGCACCCTGTTTTCAAGGCTGATGCGGAAGTGGGCCTCAGTACCTCCTTCCATTTTATGGCCCTATAATACCCCATTGTCTGGATAGACCAGGCTCTCTTTGTCCGCCTGTCAGTTGATGGCCATATTTGTACCGTCTCTACCTGTACAAACCCCGTGAGGGCAATGACCCAAGGATAAAAGGACGATTCCTTGCAGGACACGTTGGGGTCAGTGCTCTATGAGAATATGGGATGTCAGTAGGAATTGTGACCATTTAGCAGGTGCTCAAGGCACGTCACGTGAATATGGCACTTACTGCTCAGAAAACCAGATGGGGCAGTACAAGTGTACGTACGTATCTCTCAGCTGGAGCTCTGCTCTGAGTCTTATAATTAAAACTCCTTTTTTAGGAGTTTTGTGTTTTTAGTATCGTATGTGGGTGTCTGTGTAACTCACTCACTCACACACACACACACACACAAACTACCTAGCTAGCAGGAAGAGGCCGACCTGGGATTTGAACCCAGCACCTAGACTCCCAGCTGCACGTGCTCTCAGCCAAGCCACAGAGCTGGGGTGGAGGTTATTTGAGTCCCCTCTCTCCTGGCTGCTGATTCAATCCTGTTCCTTTTCCCCGTGTCCTGGGGCAGCGATCCAACCCTGAAGTCTGGTTCCAGATGCTCCAGGCAGTTCACTCCAAGACATTGCCCACGTGAGTCAGAGCGCCTAGAGCTGCAAGGCTCCGCTCGTCATTCCCATTTGCCCTAATAGCGCAGGTGAGAACAACTGAGGTGTCCAGCGGGAGGGGGTCGCTTAAGCCCCTTTACGGAGAATGAGGCGGCTCTGTACGGGCTGAGGTTGAGTAATCACTAAGACAAGAGTGTCACAGGAGAAAAACTGCAAAACAGGGCCCATTTGCTGTTGCTGGTGGGAAGACACTGACCGGGTGCCTCGAAAGGACGCCGCCGAAATGAGTGGCGACAACATGTGCGTCTGGACGGAGGTCTGCATGGCCGGGAGTGAGATAGGAGACTTGCCTTTCACTGAATTCCCATTTGCAGCTCTGAGTTCCGTACCATGTGTGCAGAGTGCTACTTACTCCTCCAAACTAGTCGAACAAGACTGCTTCCCCTGTTCATAGTCCCCCAGAATCACCCGGAGAGCCCACGAAGCCCTCCGACAGGCCAGGTTCTTACAGACGGGTGGGGCACGGGGCTCTAGCATGTCCACGTACCTGGGAGATGGGATACAGCTCGTGTGTGAGAACCACCATCGTCTTCATCCTTGTCCCTCGTCCCTAACACCCATGCTCTGGGTGGAACTGTTTAAAAATGAGAAATCAGGCAGAGAGAAGCGGAGTCCTTGACCTTGTCATGAGCAGGAGGGCTCTCGGAGAAATCAGGAGCGAAGCAAAGCCACTTCGTGGGGACCTCCCAGCTCCCAGTCGACCAAGCTCACGACAGCACCCGGGCTACCAGCCAACTCTGTTTTCCCATTGATGGGTCAACCACTGGGCCTGGCTGGACGAGGAGATGGGGGCGCTGTCCCAGTCGGTGTAGTGACCGTTCTCTTGTTTCTGCAGTTCCTGACCAGGCTGACCGAGCGGTTTGTGCTGGGGGTGGACATGTTTGTCGAAAGGTTGTGGAACTTTTGGATGGACCTCTTGGATGTTCTTGGACTTGATGGTAAGTGGGGCTGGGGGGGGGGCATTCATTTAAGGCTGTTTTTTTCTAGTGGTTCTCAAGATGTGGACTCAGTATCCGCAGTGGGTGGCATGGGGGACCCCTTGGAGGAGGCAGGGGGACACAAGTGAACATTTTTTCTTGGAATAGTTGCGTAAAGAAATGGCCCATCCAGACTGAGGTGGACGGATGCTGTTTGGGGTGAGGTACGAGTGGGTGTTGCTGACTCGGCTGCCCCCAGGCAAGCCGCGGGGACCAGAGGTAGGGCCCCTGGGCTGTGGGAATACATCACAGACTACGATAGCTATTTAGGCAGAAAGGGATTTCATACAAAGCTTGGGTCGCTTGCAGAGTTTTCAGAAGGAGCGGGGTGTGGCCCCCAGAACCCGGCCAAACTGGCCTGCCCGGGGAGTTGCTGCTCTGCCCCAGGAAATCGGGAGGCTGCCTCTGGAATTGGATTCAAGGTCACGGGCCCCAGTCCAGGCTGCCACCTCGCTTGCCAGGAAGTCTCCAGTAGCCTGTGTTGAGGTCCCCAGGATCAGCCCCAGGCACGGTGAGCCACTAGGAAGACCCAGGACTCAGCATTGTAGTCATGCTCCTGGCTGTGACTTCTTATAGTGTAAGGACACAGAGCACCATCAGCAAGGGGGACAGCTTGCTCTCGTTCCTCCAGCAGCAGTTTGTGGTGACGGCTGTCATGTGTCGTGTAGCCCGGAAGCCTGTTAGAGACCCAGTGCCCGAGGTGTTTCTTAGGGGCTGGTCACTTAGGCACCTTCTGCCTGGCATGGACCCAGACTCGACTCCCCTCAGGAGAACAGGCGGTCAGCATAAATCATGATTTGTACAGACAGTCCAGGCACAGAGAGGCCCACTTATAAGGGAATGGAGGGAGCCCTCCGCCATACGTGTGTTTTCCCCACACCACCAAGCAGTTGACTCAGTCCTCCGTGGACACTGACCAGGCGTCCCGCATATTTAGCTGAACTCTGACCCTGTCTTTCTGGAGATAGTGTCAGAGCGAACCCACAGGGCAAGGGCTCGTCCCACAGGACGCCCCTTCCTTTCCAGATGCCGGTCGCAAGCCCACCTGTCCTTCTGGCAGACTAGCCGTAGATAGAACATTCCCACGCGCCCCCGGCTGGGTCTGACTGATCAGCTAGAGCGGCTCACAGAACGCCAGAAACCCATTTACTTAACTAAGTGACCAGTTCATTACAGACGGATGTAACCCGGGAATAGCCAGATGGCAGAGACGTGCAGGCGAGGTCTGCGGGAAGGGCTAGGGAGCCTTAACATTTTCCAAGCGTCCCAGCCCAGAACCTCCCCAGACCCCGTCCCGTCGGGTTTGTATGGAGACTCTGTGACACAGGCATGACTGAGTAAATCTTTGGCTGGGGCTGACTGGTTTGACCTCAAGCCAGTCTCCCCTCCCTGGACATCAGGGCACGGGACAGAAATCCCAGCCCTCTCCCTGCCGTTGGTTCTCCCAGCACCCAGCCCCCGTCCTTAGGGTCTTTCCAAAAGTCACCGCATTGGAATACGGCTCAAAGGGGGCATCTTACAAATTATCAAGACACCTTTACTGCTCTCACTCCTTAGAAAACTCCGAAGGTTTTAGGAGCTCTGTGCCGGGCATGTGGACAAAGACCAAATATGCATACTTTGTACTATAAATCACCATACCACACTCCAAAATCCAAGTTCCCAAACACCAGCCAAGGGCCCGTCCTCCCTGCACACTTCTCTAGAGAGCAGCCTCCGGCTTTCCGTGGGAACCACTCCGCACACCTCCTAAGTCAGTGTCCTCTCTCGGCCCCTGTGGCTCCTTCTCAGCCGGTCAGCCAGCGTGGTTTTTGTTTTTATTACTACTTTTGCTGCATCGAGTGATTTCTTAAAAAAAAAACAAAAAACATTAGTCAGGTCAAGTACTTCACCTTCAAACTGCCCAGGGACTCCTGTTGCACTTGGATCCCACACAGGGTTCCCACCGAGGGTAGTCGGCTCCAAGGATCTGCCCAACCTCTCTACCATCCCCCGGCCTCCATCCTGTTCTTGGACACAGCTTTGGTTTCTCTAGGTGTCCCCTGCCAGAAGCAGTCCCTCAGCCCTTTGCCTGGTGGGTCTTTTCCATCCTCTACTCTCAAGTATATGACACCTCCTCCAAGAAGCCCATCCTGACTAACCCGTGTACAGCGACCCGGTCTGTTATCACAATCACCATCACTTGTCAGCTATGATGTCACGTGCATGTGCGTGCGTGTGTGTCTGCGTGTGTGTGTGTTTATTGCCTATCTCCTTCTGGAATCTCTCTGCTCTGAGTGGGGTTTTGCCCATCTCCTCCAGATTGTCCCCTCTGCCTTGCTCTGCCTCGGGTGCATAGGAGCCCGTGATTCATAAAAGCTGGAGGACTGTTGGCCCCTGCTTGGCTGCTGGTGTGATTTCACACCGATGTGCGCCCCCAGAAATGCCCCAGAAGCCCCATATCTGTGAACTTGAGCTGATTGGGGGATAGAGTCTTTGCAGATTACCGTGGATCCTATATGCAATGTCTGGTGTCCTTATACGAGGAGGGAAATTTGGACACAGAGACTGAGAGAGAAACACAGAGAAGAGACAGCCTTGGCAGAGACCAGAAAGATGTGGCCACAAGCCCAGGATGCCTGGATCCCCTCGGGAGCTGGAAGAGGCAGGAGGGACCCCCTGTAGAGTGCTCAAGGAGCCCCGCCCCACCCACACCCTGATGTCGGAATCCTGGCCCCCAGCCAGCAAGACAGTACATTCCTCTTGCTTAAAGCCACTGTGTCTGGTCACAACAGCTGTGGGAAACCAGTACAACCCTGCCGGGTGCAGGGTCTCCGGGAACCCTCCCAGTTGCCTTTGACACTCCCACCTGAAGAACTGGAGACCCGGCCCCGCAGGCGGGGCTGCCTGGTTCACACCCACTGTCGTCCCCCCTCAGCCCCTGGGAACCCGTCTCCAGCCTTGAATCACCGAGTTCAACCTGGGAGAGGCCTCAGACCAGCTCAGGGCACCTCACCACTGGGGCAAAGGATCCGCCATAGCGGGACGGCCCTTTGAGAGGCTGCTGTGCCACCTGCAGCCTCCTGGGGCTGCTGAGGACTCCTCCTGGGAGCCAGGCTGAGTCAGCTCACAGCACGGATAGAGCAACTGCGTGCAATCGTGCTTGGACTCCATGTTCGCCGCTGCCCAGCTTCCATCCCCGACCAGAGCGCCCTGGAGAAGCGAGCCTTATTGCAGAAAGTTGCACGCAGCTTGGAGCGGGAAAGCTAGAGTAGCGACAGCCTCGCGATTACACGGGAGACGATCAGAACAGCATCCTTCCCCAGAGTCCTCACGGGCTCATGTTCGTGGCCAGGGCCGCTGGCCCGTTCCAGAGATGAAAGCACTCCCTTTCCTGTCACGTTCTCCCCTCCCTGTAGCTGGGGCATCAGCTTCAAAACATCCAAAGGCCTTTGGGATTTGCGCCTTAGGCCTAGAAGTGGGAATGTGCAAAAGGCAGGAGACTGTACCCCAGAGCTGGCTATTCTGGTGCACAGTGTTTCCACGGGTACAGTCCTCTAACTTCCAACTCCAGAAGTTTTCAGGGTCCCGGAGCCTCCCAGGACCAACGGAGCTGCCCAGTGGAAACGGAGAGCCAGATGAAGTTACGTGTTCCAGTTGCTGCGTTAGAAAAGTAGAAAGACATGAACTGAATAAGGTGTTTTAGCCGACCCAGCAGATTCCAAATATCGTCATCTCAACTTGTGATCAATATGAAAAATTGCTAATGAGGTGCCTTACATTTTGGGAGTTGTTACGCCGTCGAAGTGCAGCCTGTGTTTGACACGGCACATCTCCATTCAGACTTGCCACATCTCAAGTGCTCTGTGGCCACATGTGGCCGGTGGCTACCATAAAGGACACAGGGGCGTTAGCCCTGCTCTAGATCTGGTGGCTCAGGCCACCGTTCTGGGAAGTGGAGCCCTTGTCCAGGAGTTGGAAGGACGGATTTAAGTCTCGGATTTAAGTCTCGTGGCTTCGTCAAGTTGTTTACGTTCTCTGAAGGCTTGGAAGCCACAACCCGCGCCCCCCCTTGCACTGTGCTATGACCACGCGTTGGGACAGCGCAAGGAGTGGATGGCTTCAAGCACCAGACTCCCTACGTCGAGGTGCCCGCCCTGCCCTGCTGTAGCTGTGGGAGTCCCCACATGGGAAAGGCTACATATTGTCAGCATGTTGTAAGGACCAGATGACAATTAGTGCAGAACCATTAGAACAGTGCCTAGCCCCAGGCAAATGCCTCGTAAACACTCTGTGGCTTACAGAGGGGCTCTGCTCCAAAAAGTACATCATCACGCCCTTCTGGGACTCACCCAGTCCCGATCCCCTGTGCTGAGGGCCGCCTGCATCTGCCTGCACACAGAGTCAGCTCTCCCTAGGACCCTGGATCGGGGTGGGCCCCTGACCCAGGATGGCCGGCAACCTCACAGGAGGGGGAACCTTGGGCCCAGAAGCCCCACGAAGATGAAGGCAGAGATCGGGGAATGATTGTGTGAGTCAGGAAGGCCAGGGATCTCCCACACACCCCAGAAGCTGGGGTAAGGCCCGGGACGGAGTCTCCCTTGTGGCTTCAGAAGGGGCCACCTACGGACACCCTGACCTCACCCTTGTGACCTCCATGCTGTGTGAGAATTTGATCCTATTGTCTGAGCCACTCATCCCATGGTTCTTAACTGTGGCAGCGCCAGGAAGTGGATACAGGCAGGACATCCAGAGCTGCTCGTGTCCCAGTTAGGATTTTTAGGGCCTCCGCAGGGCAGGGCAAGGTTGCTCCTCACTGGCCTTGCTGGAGAGAAGTGCAGTTTTTATTAGAGTCGCGGGAACTGTGTTACCATTCTTGGCCCCAGTCAGGGATTATCCCCAGGAACCCTTGTACCCACTGGTCACCTCACTTAGTCCCTTGATAACCTGACAGTACATGCTGTATGGCTTTAGGTGGTGAGTTTAGTCTGGTGGTTCTCAAAGTATGCTTGGAGGAACCCTGGAGGGGGTTCCCTGAGGCCCGGCAGGGGAAACTGTGAGGTCACGCATTCGAGGCCTGCTTCCACAGTTTTTTATATCGATTCCATGTTGATAATAGAGCGAACACGTTGGGCTAAGTATCTTAACGTTAATTTTTAGCTTTTTCTTTTTTGCCCTTTTTAGTGTGGCCTCTAGAAATATGTAAATTACCTCTTGTGGCCCACCTTTGTGACTGGCATCCTATTTCTGAGGATTCAAAACCAGATCTGAGGATCCAGCCCTCTCCTCTCAAAGTGGATATTATAGAGATTTGTAAAAACACAAAACAACTCCACTGTTTTGGTTGCGGGGGGTTTGGGGGCTTTGTTTTGGAAAGCAGTTATTTTTCATGAAAAATATATTATTTGTATTAACCTATAAATGGGTTCACTGTTATTTTTACTTTTATTTATTTATTTTTTTAAAGATTTTATTTATTTATTTGACAGAGATCACAAGCAGGCAGAGAAGCAGGCAGAGAGAGAGGAGGAAGCAGGCTCCCTGCTGAGCAGAGAGCCCGATGCAGGGCTCTATCCCAGGATCCTGAGATCATGACCTGAGCCGAAGACAGAGGCTTTAACCCGCTGAGCCACCCAGGCACCCCTCACTCTTATTTTTAAACAAATTAATAATAATAATGTTTAAAAATGAATTTATTACCTTTGCTTAATTTTTCTGTAAACCTAAAACTCCTCTGAAAAATTAAGGCTATTTAATAAGAAAAAAATTTTTTAGAGAAAAATTAGACTTAAGGAATGAGGTATATCTAAGTACAAGATCATAATGAAGTTCTTTTTTATTTTATTTTTTTGAGTAGGCTCCATGCCCAGTGTAGTGCCCAGTGCGAGGCTTGAACTTACAGCCCTGAGATCAAGACCTGAGTTGAGATCAAGAGTCAGACGCTTAACTGACTGAGCCACCCAGGTGCCCCCAATGAAATTCTTTTTTATTTGTTTTTAAGCTTTTATTTATTTATTTGACAGAGAGATCATAAGTAGGCAGAGAGACAGGCAGAGAGAGGAGGAAGCAAGGTCCCTGCTGAGCAGAGAGCCCGAAGCGGGACTCGATCCCAGGACCCTGGGATCATGACCTGAGCCGAAGGCAGAGGCTTTAACCCACTGAGCCACCCAGGCACCCCTCAATGGCTTTTCTTTAACCAATGTAGAAAAAAATCCTAAAATTTATATGGAACCACAAAAGACCCTGACTGGCCAAAGGAATCATGAGAAAAAAGATCTAAGTGGTACTTCCTAATTTCAAGTTGTATTTTAAAGCAGGAATGATCAAAATAGTATAATTCTGGGGTTAAAACAGACATACAGACCAATGGAAGAGAACTGAGAACACAGAAATGAATCGGGGATCTATGGTCAACCAGTATTTGACAAGGGATCAAAGAATACTCAGTGGAGAAAAGACAGTGTCTTTAATAGATAATGCTCAGAAAACTGGATATTCACGTGTAATAGAAAGAAACCAGACCCCTATATTATGCCCCTCACAAAAATGAACTCAAAATGTATTACAGACTTAAATGTAAAACCGGAAACCATAAAACTCCTAGAAGAAAACAGGTGGTAAGCTTTTTGACCTTGGTCTTGGCAATGGCTTTTGGTGTTTTGTTTTGTTTTTTTAAATTTGACACCCAAAGCAAAAATAAACAAGTGAGACCACATCAAACTGAGAAACTTCTGCACGGCAGAAGAAACAATCTACAAAATGGAAAGTACCTACGGAGTGGGGAAAAACTATTTGCAAACTGTATATCTGTTACGGGGTTAATGTCCAAAATGTATGAAGAACTCCTACAACCGAAGAGTAAGAAACCCACAGTCTGATTAAAATATGAACAAAGGACCCAAACAGACATTTTTCCAAGAAAGACATACAAACGTCCAATGCTTATATAAAAAGGTGCTCAGCATCGCTAATGAGGGAAGTGCAAATCAAAAGCACACGAGAGGGCGCTGCTCCTCCCCATTGTTCTGGGCCAGGCGTGGCCATGGACTGGTGAGGGAGCAGCCAGAGCACTTTGGAAACCAGGCAAACACTCGCTCACAAAAGCACACGAGGTATCATCTTACACCTACTGGAATGACTCCTGTCCCAAAGACAAGATTACAAATGTTGGCGAGGACATGTGCAACAGGGAACCCTTCCTTGTGCGCTATTGGTGGGATTCTCAATTGGGACAGTCACTATGGGAAACAGTATGGAAGTTCCTGAAAGAATTAAAAATCAGAGTTACTGTATCATCCAGCAATCCCGCTCCTAGGAATATACCCAAAGCAAAGGAAAACACTATGTCACAGAGATGTGTGCATCGCCATGTTCATGGCCACGTTGTCTACGAAGGCCAAGATGCAGAATCCACCTCAGTGTCCATCGACAGATGAATGGGTAGAGAAGTGGGCCTTGTATACAATGGAATATCACTCAGCCATCAAAGGGAAGGAGATCCTGCCGTCCACAACATGGACGGAACAGGGCATTTTGCTAAATGAAGTAAGTCAGACAAAGACAGATATTGTATGATCTCACTTATATGCAGAATCTTAAAAAAAAAAGAAAAAAAGCCTCATAGGAAAAGAGATCAGATTTGTGGTCAGAGGTAGGAGATAGTGGGTGGGAGAATTGGAATAAGATGGTCAAAATGTACAAATTTCTAATTATAAGATAAATAACTACAGGGAGATAATGTACAACATGGTGATTATAGTTAACTCTGCTATATGGTGTATTTGAAAGTTATTAAGACAGTAGTAGATCCTAAGAGTTCTCAGGACAAGAAAAAAGAATTTTTTTGTATCTATATGAGGTGATGAATGTTAATTACTTTTATTGTAATAATTTCCCAATATATGTAATGAGTCATGCTTTACAGCTTGAGCTCCTGTGGCGCTTTATTTCAGTTATATTTTAATAAAACCGGAAAAAATATGCATGCTGAAGTATGATCTTTTGCCTCTTTCAAATGGCTTGGTAAAAAAAAAAAAAAAGTATGTGACGAAACAAAATAGGGTAAAACGTTAACAACTGTTTAACCTAGTGGTGTCAATAGGAGTATTTATCTTACTATCCTTGTAACTTTTCTGTTTGAAAATTTTCTTAAGTCGGGCACACAGAAGATACATCTCCTCCATTTCACTCCATATTTATTTAAGATGGAGCATCACGTATGATTAGGTTTGGCTGTGAGTAAGAGATCTAAAATACCAGCAGCTTTAACAAGATGGAAGCTTATTTCTCTATGTGAAAGTTCACAGGTAGGTGGTTAGGCAGGTAGGTGGCTTTGCAGCACGTTGTCCTCAGGACCGAGGCTCCTTCCATCTTATTGCTCCCCAATAGGCTACTTCCCTTACTTCATGGCCCAAGACAGCTGCTCCCACTCCCGCCATCGCATCCACATTCCAGCAGGCAGAAGAAAAGGAGGTAAAGGGCACATTCCTGCTACTTTTAGGAAAAACCCCTTGAGGCCACCCCAAAACATCTCCTCGACCAAAGCTCAGTTTTGTAGCTATAAGGGAGGCCGGAAAGGCCTTCATCCTAGGCAGCCCCATAACCAGCCTAAAACTGGCCGTTGGTGACTTTGAAGGACAGGAAGGGAGGAAATCCAAGGACAGTGTGTAAGCTCCGCCCTGCCACGAAAGGGCGTTTTAAACTCAGGTTCTGGCCGGTGGTCTTCTCCCAGGGCTTAGCAGGAAAGATCACGAGGCAGCCGACTTCAGGGACCTCTTGTCATACACACCCAGCAAGGGAGCCAAGCTGCCCAAACAAACCCCGCTTGGAGAGAAAGCCCTGGCTCCTCGTGACCAGACCACTGTCCCTCTTCTCTGTCCCGCAGTGTCGAACCTGTCCCAGTACTTCAGCCTGGCCTCGGTGGCCAACAGCCCGGCCCGCGCCCTCCTGCTGGTGGGCATCATCCTGCTGGCCTACTGCTTCCTGTCGCTGACCCTGGGCTTGACCTTCAGCCTCCTGCACGTGGTGTTTGGCCGCTTCTTCTGGGTGGCACGGGTCATCCTGTTCTCCATGTCCTGCATGTACGTGCTGCACAAGTACGAGGGGGAGCCGGAGAACGCCATACTGCCCCTCTGCTTCGTGGTGGCCATCTACTTCATGACCGGGCCCATGGGCTTCTACTGGCGCAGCGGGCCCAGCGGCCCCAGCGTGGAGGAGAAGCTGGAGCAACTGGAGAACCAGGTCAGGCTGCTCAACATCCGCTTCAACAAGGTTCTGGAGAGTCTGGACCGCGCCAACGGCAAGTGACAATCAGCCAGCCGGCCGGGTCCCCTCACGCCAGCGCCCTCTCTCAGAAAACAGAAGCGGAGAAGGAAGAAGAGAGCACCCAACCCCAAGCAATTTCAATAAACACTCCCGAGCACGGCGGGTGGCGCTCCGTGAGGGTCTTTCCGGCCACGTGTCGACCCCGAGGACACGTTCCCCAAGGGATGGCGGGATCGTTTGTGTGGAACTACCCACGAAGTGTCATTAGTGGGGGAGGGGGGGGAAAGAATATTTTTTAAACAAAGGATATAACCGTATTAGCTGTACAGGAAGAGTTTATCTGTGCATAGAGCATAAAGTTAATTTTTTCAAGCACTTCAGTACATCTTTTGTAAGGTTTTTTAATAAAGGCGGATCGAGTCAAGTTGAATCAGACTTTACACTGAGGGGAAGGATATGCTAACTGGACACTTTCGACGAGAAGCTCCAACACTGGAATTGGGTTTCCCAGCACAGGGGTTGGTGGGGGGGGTCTGTGTGCATGATTCTCGTGCTCCAAAACCCTGGGCTTCATCGGATGTCATTTTCGGTTGATGGCGACTTAGTGGACGGATGGTGTTGGTTCTGGGTGTGGGTAGTCAGGGTCCAGGACAAAACGAAACATCTTTTGGGTCCTAGTGGCCCCGGCCAGGCCCCTGTCAACTCTATTTCTAAAAGAAAAGATTATTCTTTGTGGAAAATCTGTTTTTTAGTTGTTTGCTTTGTTTTGTTTCCTTCTGAACTTTGATGTATTTTAACCTCCACGTTTTGTAGAGGAAAATTCAAGGACCAGGCAAAGAAGTGTCTTTGGGGTTTGATGCTGAGAGCCATGTGAATGAGCACCAAAGCTCCCTCCATCAGGAGTCTGGATGCCCTCATGTCGCTGTCCGCCTGCTGGACCTCTAGAGGGAAGTTATGGCCTCAAGGGTTGTTGTTTTTTCCCCTGTAGTTTTGGTGGACTCGGGACCATGAAAGAAGAGCAAATCGTAGCAGCTGAGAGCATTTCCAAGTCGATGGCTTCTTCTAAGGTGTTCTCAGGAGCAATTAGCAGCAAGAAACACACCTTGGAGAAGATCTGAATTATTTTTCCTAAAATTTTTATGATCCATGCATCAGGTGCTTTCTGTCTGAAGTCTGTGGTGCCCTTGTCTTAGGTGGTGCCCTGGGGCAGAGAAGAACATACTGGGCAGACAGTGGTGGGGGGTCTTGCTGGGGTGCCTTGCGAGGCTGGGTCAGGGGTGCAGGGAAGTGCCCCAGTCTCGCGCCCCCCACCCCCCGGTCCTGTTGATAAGCGCTGGGGAACACACAGTGAGGAAGGGAGACTCCAGCTTTGCCAGAAGGCAGTTCTGAAGGCTGCCAAGGGTGGCAACTCCCTCCACGATCCTTCCCTGCCCAGCTCGGTGCCCCAGGGGGCCCCTCCTGGAGCCCCTGCACGCAGATTTGCAGAGACCCCTCTCAGATTGGGCAGAACCACGACCCCATGGTCCACAGAGCATTCTGGAGAAAACCCAGCTGTGCGCCAACTCTTGTGCGGAATTCCCGGGAGGTTTTATTGGGGGTTGCAAATCTCTAGAAAACAAAAGCAACTATTTTTGAGGGTGTTAGAGGAACTTCTCTTTCTAAGGTGCACATAATGGGACCCAAGCTCGGCTGCATTCAGTTCGTTTCCTGGAATGCACACCTGTCCCTCTCCGGCCTGTGCTCAGGCAAGACTTCATCCGTGGGCATCTGGAGCCTGTGGTTTTTTTGGATTGGAGGAGTTTCAGTTTTGCCATTCCGATACTTCCAGACAAATCTATCAGCACGGTGTCTAAAAAATAACTCCAGGAAGGCTGTCCTTGCTCTCCTTCCTTTTGTGCATTTGGCTTCTGCATACTGGGTGTGCTTAGGTACTGGGTAAAACATTGGCTTTGCCAACGTTGGCCAGGAGAGAATTGGCATTCGGTGCACAAAGCTTTAAAGTCCCCCACTATCCCAGGTCTGGATAGAACCTCCACTCCATTCCCCCTGCCCCCTTCCCACGCGAAGCCGGAAGGGCACTGTGCTAATCTGTGATCTAGGCAGGAACGCCGTTGGGACCTCCAGCAAATCCCGGGAGCCTCGCGCCTCTGGGCCCCGGTGCATTGAGACTAGAAATTTCTGCGGGGAAAATGTACCCCTTTGACCCAGTGAGACAAGACTGAGGCCGGTCTTAGAGTCTGACACACTCAGATGAAAGATGGCTTTATCTTCAATGAAAGAACCTAGAGTTAAACAGGTGTATCACTTTAGGGCAGAAGGTCAATTTGAAATTCTGGTAGGAATCGTGGTTATTAGATCTGGATAACTCTTGCTCTTTGATGCCCACGTTTGCTTTTTTGTTCGGGCACGTTCGTACCTCCAGATAGTTTGGGATTTTTTTTTTTCCCTTTCATGGAAGCTTGTTAGGGTACTTGGCTATTCCCAGAGCCCCCCATCTCTTTCTTTTCCCTCTCTTTTGTACATGGAAAAAAAATGTATTTTTGTACCATAGCTCATACCTGGAAGCGAAACCCTTTTTTTATGTCTCCCAGGGCATAGAATATATTAGTACAACACTTCCTTCCATGTGACGTAACCAATCCTGATGAGAACTACTGTGAATGGGTGGTCATGACAACTCCGTTTTCTAGATCTCTTAAAGTTCATCAGTGTTTATTTCCCAGTGCCTCAGTGTCCCGACACACACCAAGAACAGAAAAGAGAAAGGACCAGCTCTCTCTAACTGGCTGGATTTGTGCGGCAGCTCTGGAGTCAGTGTTGACAATGACCTCTTCCCCGGCATGCTAGACAAGGCGTTTCTGCGGCACTCCAGCCTTCCATCCATACATTCCCCATAGCGATCAGGAGTGGGGTCATCTGCCTTCCGGGGGCTTGGGGCTGTTTCAGCAATACCCCATATCACTTCTGGTAACAAAGTGAAGCCATAGAACTTTTCGGAAGCTGGTCTTGTGCATCAATCGTGCCGGGATCTTTATTGATGAAGGTGATGGGGTGACTGGCACGGGAGGCGAATACCATTGAAAGAAGGTTTGTCACACAGTTCCCTAAAGCCAATGGGCACCGCGCGCTGCGAAAGGCCCCCCGCAAGCCCGTCGAGCGCAGGGTCAGGAAGCGGAGAGGGGAGTCTGTGCTTGATGACTGTGGTGGTGGCAGGTGACCAGGCTTGAACGTCCCTTCCTGGGAGCCATGGGCAAACATACAGAGTCAGGGTCAGTGGTTGGGGGGATTATACTAGGACTTGGCACAGCCCTGAGGGCTAGCTCGGTGGGGAAGATGCAAACCCAGTCGGCTGCTAGTCTGTCTCTGGCTTGCAGCCTTAGGGAACGGTGAGGAATAAGGTCACATAGCCAGTGCGGCACCGAAAACACAGTGAATGCAGCCTGTCCCGGTGGCAGTCCCAAGACCCTTCATTTCTACGCCTCTTGCTGCTTTTTAAGCTGCTGTACCTGACTGACACCTGATCACCCCTCCATGATGGGGTTTGAATTGTCTGACTTAACCCAAAAGCCGGCTCATGTTAGAAGGACTTTCTAAGGCCCTAAGATGTCATCTCCCTTCCCCAACTTAAAAAAAAAGTATATATATATATATGTGTATATACATATATATGTGTGTGTGTATACATATATATACATATATACACACACAATTATATATATATATATATATCTCCATTCTGCAAAGTTTTGTTTGTCATCTGAGTAATTGGACTTTTGCTCCTCACTTGTGAATAGTGAATAGAATTATATATATATTTTTGGCAGGATCTAACATAGTACCCTTAAAATTAGTATTGGACAGCCATCGAGATGATGTACAATATTTGGTATAAACAACCTTTGTTCAGCGCGCTGAATTCTGCGCTTTCCTCCTCGATGATCCCCCAATTTGCAGGCGATGCACCAGGACCGGTTTTTCCACTGCGGTGGCATAAAAAGCTGACTGTCATTTGCATCTGTCTACTGAAAACCTGTGGCAGCTAATGGTGTCATTGACCCTCTGTTCCAATGTCTTTTAGTGGATTTAAAGGTTTTGTTATAGTGTCAGCTCTAATATTCGCATGTGTGTTAAATCTCTGGATACCGTGTAATTAAATTGATTTCTTGTGATGGTGACAGTGATTAGCACTCACTTAAAATCCGGCAAAGCGACTATTTCCCCTCTTAACTGGAAATCATATTTGTAAGGTATGGTGTCCATTATCGACAGTGTATTCATGATTCAGTTTCTATTTTGTGTATCTGGTTATAAATTTTTCTATAGCATTTGATTTCACACTTACTATAAATCCATTTGATTTGAATATGGTGGTGTGTGTGTGTATGTGACGTGTGCACACTTTAGTTCCATAAGCCTTGGGAAAACTGATTCTGTGACTATCAAATATAGACATAAATGTATAAGGCTTATTTTATTTGCAAAATGGTACTTACATTCCTCCTATTTATTAAATCACTGGCTTTCATGTTCTGTAGAGATATTTGTAGACCGATTTCAGAACAGAATGAAAATATTGTGAAAATTACAGCTTAATAAATGTTTATTGTAATTTTGTTGTACGGGCTTCTTAAATATGTTTCCTTCCTTCTGACCAAGCATTTGTGGAGTCTTCCCCAGTTTTGACATGTCATGGTGATCTTATGATTCTATTCCCCAGTCCGAGAAGAGTCCAATAATCTTGATATGTTCAGTTGGAGGGAGGGTGACCAGATAAAAGACAGACACACCCAATTAAATGTGAATTTCAGATAAGCAACAAATACTTCCTTAAGTGTAAGTGTATCTTCTGCCATATTTGGGATATACTTATAAAAAGTATCTGTTGCTTATCCAAAACGCAGATGTAACTGGGAATCCTGGATTTTTATTTGTAAGTTCCGGCAACCCAAACTGGGTTTTGCAACAGATGTATACCCCTCCGTCCCATCCTGAACCAAGATGCCTTTGTGGGCGCTAAACATTATGTCCTTAGCAAATATTCAGGAGCAAATGTAATAGAAGAGTCCAGTTAAATACACTTACGACCCAAAAGTACTGCTCCTGGGTGGGAGGGTGTGCTATTTGGAGGGTGGGTGGCCCACCCCTGGGAGAGAGAGTGGCCTAGAGGCGGGCACCCCACACCGTGGGAGGACAGCGCAGCCGTGCATAGCCTCAAGCAGCAGCTCTGGGGGACGAAGTAGAAATCCCAGGGAGATATGAAAGCATTGTCCATTGGAGTGAATTAAATACATGTGATTGACCGTTTTGCAAGAGCACATCTGGGAAAAAAAAAAAAGATGGGGTGAAGAAGTAGGTGGGAACGGAGGGTGGGAGCAGGTCTCCCAGGATCTGGGAGACCATTAACTGAAACGAGGCGTTGTCGGGTGAGGCTGTGCCGGGCTGAGGAGTGTGATTTGATAGAGCAACAGACGGAGGGCACAGGGGCACCTGCCTGCCCTCCCACCCCCACCTGGCCTCGGTATACCGTCTCTACTTCCGCTCTCCCTTCTGCCAAAAGCAGAAGGGAGAGCGGAAGTGGAGACGTAAAGTCTGATCACTTCGGGTATATTTCTGTACCTGTGAAAACATGGCCACCATCAAGAAAAGAGGCACATCCCCACCCCCAAAGTCCCTTCTGTCGCTGCCTCTGAACCTCCCCGCTCTCCTCCTCGCTCTCTCCGGTTCCCAAGCAACCCCTGATGGTTCTCTGTCCCTACGCATTTGCTTGCATTTTCTAGCATTTTGCATAAATGGAATCAAACAGCAGGTGCCTGCTTTTCCACCCTGTTCTGTTTGACTCAGCATAATTATTTTGAAATTCATCCAGGTTGGGTTTGTGGGTAACTCGCTCCCTTTTATTGCTGGGTCGTATTCCACGGCATGAAAGTACTTCTGTGTCTCTGTTCACCTGCTGATGCCCTTGGGCTGTTTGCAATTTGAGGCCATTACAAGTAAAGCTACCGTGGACATGTATGTGCAGATCTTTGTATGAACATTTCCTTTCGTTTGTCTTAGATAAACCCTTAGGGGCCGAATGTCTGGGTCCTATAATAGGCATATGTTTTGTTTGCTAAAAAACTGTTTTCTGAGGTGTTCGTACCCACATTCTCGACCCAGCTGTGTATGAGAATTCTAATTCCTCTGCATCCCCACCAATACTTGGTGTGGTCAGTTTTTTCTCAAAACAAAACAAAATTCATTTCCTGAAAGGTATCATCTCACTTGAAGCTGGTCATCTTCAATTATCCCATCATAAACCAGTAATAGGACATAAAGTGTTTCCCTGCGTTCTTGAGCCAGTGCAGCACATCACTGAACCCCAGGAGGCAGTCAGGGAACCTCTGATTTGTCACCAAGTGGAAAAGAAGTGAGGGCAACCCCAGGGCCTTTGAAATTGGGATTGACGTCTGAAGGCAAGGGATGGTTTTGTGGGACTCCGCTCTTAGTCCGTGGGGTCTGCTCCGATTCTGGGTAGCAAGGGTCAGAATTGCTGAATGCGAGGGAAAACCCACGTTTGGTGGCAGAGTGTTGTGAACAGAGAGATGGCTTTCCTTTAGATAAATTTTCAGGACCAAGAGCACCACAGGTCGCTGATGACAGAGGAGTGGTGGCTGTATGTTCCCCCACCGATGACAGCCGTCACTGTAAACTAAGAGCCTTCTGTGTCTGTCTCCCCTGGGCTCTACCTGCCCCAGCTTGTTGGAATTACACAACCACGCTGCTAAGAAGGGATTATCTTGGTTAATGAAAAGGGGAACACCCGGGCTCAGAGAGGTTGAGAAACATTGCCCAAGGTCAAATGGCCAATCCTGGGGGACCCTGAGGGAGAGCCCAGTCTTTCAGGCTACCTCCCTACAGGCAGAAGTCACTCCAGTCACTCCTCCTGGAGAAGCTGTAGCTTTCATGGGGCGGTTTTTGTGTGGTTTTGTTTTTTTCAACTTGCATCAACGGAGATATTCATTGATGACCCTAAGAAAACAATGACTATAAATCCTAACAATCAAAAAAAAAAAAAACAAAAACAAAAAACCAAACCCTCAAGGGGTGCATGGCTGGCTTGGTTGGTGGAGCATGTGACACTTGATCTCCACATGAGGGTAGAGATTCCTTTAAAAAAAAAAACAAAACCCAAACCCAATTAACCAGCATCTTATCTACTCTGAAGGTGACAGCTGGGAGCAAGGATCAACACTATTTATTTTACAGCTTATTGGATTTAAGCAAAATTTAAGCCTTACAGCAAATTCCCGTTTTGTGCGCGGGCCCAGAGAGGTTAAGTTACTTGCATAAAGTGGCACAGTAAGGGAGGGTGGGGAGCCGAGACTGAAGCCCGGGGTCTCTGATTCCACGTCCAGTGTCCCTGCACGCCGCCCGTGGAGGCATGGAGAGCCCCTTCTGTTCTATCAGCGTTTACACGGAGCAGTCTTTCCTCCCGACAGCTTGAGAATTTGCAGATACGTGCCTTTGGAGATTTTCCTGTCTCCAGCCGCGCTCGGAAAGCGGGAGCTTCACTTAACGCTTACAGGTTATTACACGTGCAGGAGAATTCCCAGCTTGGACTGGTATCTTCTGGATGTGTTTGTTTTTCAGGGGTCTCAGGATTCCCTATTCCATTCAAAGAGGCCATTGTTTTCCTAGGACTTAAGATCTTGTCACAGGGAGAGTGAAATCGTTTTTTTTGCCTCAGGAATCAGACAAAACCAATTGTGTTCTTATCAACTTAGATTTCAAAAAGACTTGCAGTGTTGCCTCCCTTTGTTTCCACATCCTTTTCTTGTATGGCTTAGAACACCCTGTGTGAATTGTGTAAAATCATTTGAATGTTACCCTCACATGCCTATGAATATATATATAAATACATATATTATTTTATTTCATTTTAGGATGGAGGAGCCCTCCGTTGGAGGCTTGGAAATAGTTCATTCACTCCTTGGGATAGGCCTGCAGTCCTGAGTGTGGTCTGAGTTCCTCTAGTAACATAAAATACTATTAATAATTAGTCATTTGCATTTTCTACTTTCACTGTGTCACGAACATGCAAAGGGGTTTTCCAGGGGGTACCAGCTAGGGTAGTGTAACTGATGAGCGGTGACACGGGCATGGAGCCAGCAGTCTTTGATTAAGATAGACCTTAAGATTAACAGATTATAGACCAATGCCCCTCTTCCGTTCCCCCCCCCAAATATAGGTATTTTTCATACAAATACGTTGTTTATGGTAGTGTGCTCTGGGTTTAGCACTGTTATTTTATTTTCTAGAGAGGGGGAGGGGCAGAAGGAGAGGGAGAGCGAGAATCTGAAGCCAACCCCACACCCAGCAGGGAGCCTACACCGGGCTCGCTCTCGAGACCCTGACATTGTGACCTGAGCCGACACCAATAATCGGACACTCGACCGACCGAGCCAGATAAGCACGGCTATCATTGTTATTTTTAAATTAATGCATGTATTGGTTGGTTTCCTCACTTTTTATTTTTAATTTTGTGAAATTATTTCTAACTTTATTGTTAATCCTTATGGGTAGATATAACCCAGGAAACAAAAGCTTTTGAGATTCCTAGTAAGTTAAAAGGGTGTAAAAAGGTCCTCTTTGGACTTCTGTTACAAAAGTACCACAGACTGGGTGACTTAAACAATAAATATTTCTTTCTTCTTTTTTTATTTTTTTTGAGATTTTATTTATCTCTTTGACAGAGATCACAAGTAGGCAGAGAGGCAGGCAGAGAGAGAGAGGGGGAAGACAGGTTCCCAAAGAGCCCAATGCAGGGCTCGATCCCAGGACCCTGAGATCATGACCTGAGCCCAAGGCAGAGGCATTAACCCACTGAGCCACCCAGGCGTTCATAAATATTTATTTCTCAGTGTTCTGGAAGCTGGGGAGTCCAAGGTCAAGGGGCCAGAGAGTCAGTGCCTGGTGAGGTCTGTTTCCTGGCTCTTAGGTGACAGTCCTCTCTCCCTGTGTCCTCATGTGGTGGAAGGGATGAGGGGGCTCTCTGGGGTCTCCTTTAGGAGGGCACTAATCCCACCCATGAGGCTCCACACTCATGACCTCATTACCTCCCGAAGACCCCACCTCCTCATACTAGCACACTGGGGGGTAGGGTTTAGGGCTTAGGGTTCTACATATGAATGGAGTGGGGTGACAAACAGTATGTAACAGTCCTGAACCACAAAGTGTGTGGCTCTCTGGCAAAGGCAAGCAATCACATAGTACACGCTTCAGAGGTACGAAAGTGTGTTCAGTGAATCCGGAATCTCGCTCCTGCCTGGTCTGCCCACCACCTTTCTGTCCCCAAGGCGACCCCAGTCACCAGTTTCTTATGACTCCTGCTAGGGATAGCCAGTGACAACACAAGCATATATGTATATACCATTCTTTAACACTAACTATAGCATATTATCTACTCTTTTCTAGAGTCTGGTATTTTTGTACATGTGTCTCAGTCAGCTGTCACATTCTGTGGCTAGTATCCCATCTTGTGGATATGCCACAGTTTATTTAGCCTTTCCCTTATTGACCACCTGCACTACTTAAGGTGAGTTATTTACATTAAGTCCTCTGGTGTGGGGTGCCTGGGTGGCTCACTCATTAGGTGTCTGCCTTTGGCTCAGGTCATGATCCCGGGTTCCTGGGATCCAGCCCCACATCGGGCTCCCTGCTCAGCAGGAAGCCTGCTTCTCCCTCTCCCACTCCTCCTGCTTGTGTTCCCTCTCTCGCTGTCTCTGTCAAATAAATAAAATCTTAAAAAAAAAACAACAACCCACAACCCTTGTGTTTCTATGACTTTCATGCAAGTTGTTGCATCTAGTGCAAATCTGATACTATATAACATTATTATAAAATATAACACATAATATAACATTATTATAAGCATTTGACACAATATAACATTATTATATAATAAAATAACAACATTATTGTGTAACGCAATGTGACATTATTGTACATATGACGCAGTATAACTTATAACAACATAACATTATTATCCAATGTAACAGAATAAACACAATATGACATTAAGGGTTCAGTTTTGCCTCGAGTTTTCGAGGAATTAGGCTGTTAATTCATTCCATCTTTCCATTAGCGTAGAAACTTTGAAACCAACCTATCGGTGATGGAATGAAAATTTACATCAAATACACCATTTACATCATTCATCTAAAGGATAAGCTTGTTTTATTTATTTATTTATTTAATTTTTTCTAAACACCTCCTTTGTCCTACTTTAGTTGTGACACAGTGAGGGTAAGTATTATTATTTTTTTTAATTAATTTTATTAACTTCGGGGTGCCTGGGTGGCTCAGTGGGTTAAAGTCTCTGCCTTCGGCTCAGGTCATGATCTCAGAGTCCTGGGATCGAGCCCTGCATTGGGCTAATAAAATAAATTAAAATTTAAAAAAAATAAAAATATTAAAATAAGATAAATTTAATAATATAAAATAATTATATTATATATATCATATATATAATAAAATATAATATAAAAATACAATTAGAAAAAGAAAACATCTAAAAGAGTAGAATGGTGACAATAGCCACAAAAGGGGGCAGCAGTGGCAGAGAGGCGGGGGGGGGCGGGTTGGGGGGGGAAGCAGGCTCCCCACTGAGCAGAGAGCTGGATGCGGGGCTCGATCCCGGGACCTTGAGATCATGACCTGAGCAGAAGACAGAGGCTTAACCTACTGAGGCCCCCAGGCGCCCCTAGTTCGGTACTTTTTTATATTTATTTCAGTCGGCTCTGGTTTCGAGTTGGACTGTCCTGACTGGAGATGACATTATCACAAGCACTTCCGGACTGAGGACTTCGTATCGCCCCCCACCCCCGACGGGGCTCCCGCCGATGCCCCACGTGCGCCGAGCCGCGCCGTCGGGCGCCTCAGCATCACAGCAGAATGCGGACCGGGAAGAACGAGTGTCCTGACTCTTCCCAGCCGAGCGCAGCCCCAGGCGCTGAGGCAGGGAGGCCCAGGGTGACTCCTGGAGGACTCGAGGAAGACAGACCGGTGGGACCGGCCCAACTCGCAGGGTTGTCAAGGTGACAGCGGTCGGCCTTCACGGTCGAAGGGTGACCCCGCCCTCCTACCCAGCTCCGATTGGGCACGCCTTTTTCCGGTTCCCGTTTTGGATTGGCTGAGAGGCGCGCCTCACGAACCCGAGCGCCTTGCGATTGGTTGGTGCTCAGGTCAGCTCTCCGCCGCGCGGCCGCCTGGGCTGATGTGAGGCCAGCTCTCCGCCAGCCAATCAGAGTGCGGGCCGAGTGTGGTGCGGACGGGTGGGTCGGATCCTTCCGCCGGGCGGGCTGGCTTGTGCGCTTGGAGGCGGCGGGAGGCGGCGGGAGGTCATGGGAGGCGGGGGTGGGCGTAGTCACCCGCGCGCCAAGTCGGGGAAGAGACTAGCGGTTCCGGGCAGCCTTGTCCGCAGGGGGCTTTCCCCGCTTCCCAGGACCCCTCCCGCAGATACACACTTTGGCGTGGCATCCTACAGAATGCATTAAAACAAAAACAAACAAAAATCCACAAAGCACCAAGAGGAATCATGAATGCAAGTAAATAAAAGGCTTACCTCGCCCGAAATGCACGAAAGAAGTGCGCAATACAGGCTCCATGACACAGATGAGAGAGACTCGGAATCCTCGGGTTTTTGGGTGCTTCGCGAGTCTGCTCGGAGCTGCTGGTGCAGCCGGGAGGCAGCTGGCAGGAACCAGGTGCTTCCTGGGGGCTTGCGGGACCCAGAGGACGTCATTCGCTTGGTGGTGGGAGCTCAGGCTGAAAACAGGCCCGGAGCAGGCAGGGTCTGGGTACCCCATGCACCGAGATGGGTTGGGTTGGGAAGGTTTCCAAACAAGGAGCGGCCTTTGGGAGGACTTGGACTACTTGCGCACGAGATGGTATAAAGAGGGAAGGAACTGTGTGTGTGAGAAAATAAGCACTTGCTTCTTAAAGTTTATTTATTTAAGTAATATCTACACCCAACGTGGGGCTCCAAGGCAGGACCCTGAGATTAAGAGTCACAGGCTACCGCCAGAGCTAGGTGTCCCGAGGCTCCATTTCTTTTTTTTTCTTCCTTCCTTCCAAGATTTATTGATTTGAGACAGAGATAGCGCATGAGCAGGAGCAGAGAGAGAGAGAGAGAGAGAGAATTGGTAAGTAGACTCCCTGGCAGGCCAAGAGCCCCAAGCGGGACTTGATCCCAAGACCCTGAGATCAAGGCCTGAGCCAAAACCAAGAGCCTCACACTTACCCCACTGAGCCACCCACATGCCTTGTGGACTTTGCCTCTTATTACGCCACCCAGCCCCTTTCTTCATCATACAGGCAGCAGAATCCCCCGGAGATGGGGTATTTTTCAATATCCTTTCTCTTGAAGTCTGGCTTCTATACTGAGAACTTTACACTTACCTAAGAGGAGAAAGAAGCCTAATCAAGCCAGAGGGTGGGCAGTCACCTCATCTGGTCACCTTTCCTTGCCCTGTTAAAAAACAAGCCAGAGGGAAACCATAGCAAATGTTGGATGGCTTGTATGGCTGATCTAAATCTCTTTAGTATTAAATGAGGCCTTTGCCGGTGGGAATGTCTGTTTCACCGTGAGTGTACTAGGCTAATAAGGTTTAAGTACTGTCTAGAACCCTGTTCATAGTATATCACCAGATTGTAGGTGATGATCAGGAGCTGAGTGTCACACAGAAAGCAGTAAGAAACTCGCTGGGGAGTCCGCTTCTCTCTCTCCCTCTGCATCTCCTCGCCCCCCCAACAGCTCATGCTATCTCACCCTCTCTTTGTCAAATAAATAAATAAAATCTTAAAAAAAAAAGATTAGGGATGCCTGGGTGGCTCAGGTCCTAGGATCGAGTCCCACGTCGGGCTCCTTGCTTATGGGGAGCCTGATTCTCCTTCTGCCTCCCATCCCCCCTGCTTGTGTGCGCACAAGCTCTCTCTCTCTCTCTGACAGATAAAGTCTTCAAAAAATAAAGATTAAAAAGTGAAGAAGTTAATAATCAAGATGACTTAGACTTGTACTATGAAGGAAGAAAAATTAAGTACTGCGCAGATTTCCTGCAGAAGATGGGAGGTTTGCTTACATAGTTACTGGCTGGCTGGGGAAGGCCCATTTGAGGGGGTGGCATCTGAACTAGTGACAGACGTCTGTCCCAGGTGATCCCAGCAGAAGTTGTCCAGGGCTTCAAAACTCAATTTGCCAAAAGCCAATATGGCAAACAACCAATTCTGTGTTTTTTTTTTTTTTTCAGAATTGACCAGATTTACCAATTTACCAGAAAATGATGTTTTATGGCATAATAGTCTTGAATTCTATTCAGAGCATAAGCCTTTAATCTTCTGATTGTTTTTCTTGAATATTGAATAGAAAATGTGTCTCACGAATATATTTTTACTCAGTCTCTTCAGGAACATCCTGCTGGAAGACCTTGAGTGTTAGTTTTGGGTGTTTTCATCTCATTATGCTCCGCCTGGCTGGCTAGCTCTGGTGTTTGTGGGGAGGGAGCAATGCTTATTCTCTGAATCAAATTCAAAACTGTTATGCCATAAAACATCATTTTCTGGTAAATTGGTAAATCTGGTCAATTCTGGCATTGCATTTTTTCACAATTAAAAGTAAATAAATAAGAATAGGACACTTGTCATTAGCTTTAGGGGCTATGTGGGCAATCTAGAATGATCTTATCTCAAGATCCGTGCCTTGGGGCGCCTGGGTGGCTCAGTGGGTTAAACCCTCTGCGTTCCGCCCAGGTCATGATCTCAGGGTCTGGGATCGAGCCCCGCATCGAGCCCCGCATCGAGCCCGGCATTGGGCTCTCTGCTCAGCAGGGAGCCTGCTTCCTCCTCTCTCTCTCTCTGCCTGCATCTCTGCCTACTTGTGATCTCTGTCTGTCAAATAAATAAATAAAATCTTAAAAAAAAAAAAAAAAAAGATCTGTGCCTTAATTACATCTGCAAAGATGCTTTTTCCAGATAAGGTCATGTTCCCAGGTTCCAGGTGGACATATCTTTCGGAAGGGCCATCCCTCCACCCCCTATAAGATCTTTCCTACAACACATATTAGCATGTGGAGAATATCTGTTACATATGCCAAAGCAGAAATATACATTTTTAAACATAAGTGGTATTTTACATGAATTTTTCTATAGCTGTAGATCTTGTTCTGCAACTTGCTTTTCCTCCTGAACCATCTCTTTGAGAACTATGCTATTTTAGGTCGATCTTACTATTTTTAACTGATGCACGCAATACCGCAAGGTCTGGAGTGTACTGCACTTTACTAGCCTTCCTCCTATTGACAGACTTGAAGTTTGTTTACAATTTTTCAGTCCAGCCTTGGTGACATAAGACAGTCATTGATGTCGCCAGGGTTTTTGTTATTTACTTTTTCTTTTCCTTCTCTTCTCTCTTTCTCTCTCTCTCTCTTTTTTTTTTGTTCTTTCTCCTCCTCCTCCTCCCCCTTCTTCTTTTTCTTCTCCTTCTCCTCATCCTCCTCATTCTCCTCCTCCCCTTCTTCTTCTTTTTCTTCTTCGGCTCCATGCCCAGTGTGGAGTTCACCATGTGGCTTGAATTCATGACCATGAGATCAAGACCTGAGCTGGGATCAAGAGTCAGATGCTTGGGGTGCCTGGGTGGCTCAGTGGATTAAAGCCCCTGCCTTCGGCTCAGGTCATGATCCCAGGGATCAAGCCCCACGTCTGGCTCTCTGCTCAGCAGGGAGCCTGCTTCCCTTCCTCTCTCTCTGCCTGCCTCTCTGCCTGCTTGTGATCTCTGTCTGTCAAATAAATAAATAAAATCTTTAAAAAGGAAAAAAAGAGTCAGATGCTCAACTAACAGAACCACCCAGGGGTCCCTCATTTATTTACTTTTAATTGTGAAAAGTTCAATGCCTACAAAAAGACTGGATATAGTATGTAGGTATGTTTTATTTATTTATTTTTATTTGTTTTTAATTAATTAATTAATTAATTAATTTGACAGAGAGAGAGAGATCACAAGTAGGCAGAGAGCAGGCAGGCAGAGAGGGAGAAGCAGGCTCCCCGCTGAGCAGAGAGCCAGATGGGGCTCGATCCCAGGACCCTGGGATCATGACCTGAGCCAAAGGCAGAGGCTTAACCCACTGAGCGCCCAGGTGCCCCAGTATGTATGTGCATTTTAAAGATTAATAAATGTGCACCATGTTCCCGCAACCCTGTGTAATAGGGTGTGGCCAGTATCTTGGAAGCCCCTCCCTAAATCCACTCCCTTCTCCTGGAAGAATCCTGTGCCCTGAGTATTGATAAACATTTCTTTGCATTTTTTTTTTTATGTTTCTTTAACATGTATGTATTCCTAAACCAGATATTTTGGGTTTTGCCTGCTTTTTCCCTTTCTGTAAAAGTCTGTACACTTCTGAGGCTTGCTTTTTTGCTCAACATATTGTTCACTGTGCCTCCCCATCTACATACAGAGCATCCCCCTTTGGCTGCTGCATAGTATTCATTGGATGACTGTCCCACCACCTATGTACCCCTCTTCTTGCGTTGTGACCACATTTCCCCCTCTGCTTTCTTCTGTGGTTGGAGAGGAGATGGTTGAACTTCGGGACATCCCTTTAGGCACATCTGGCCCTTGGTAGCTGCCTTCCACTGGATTTCCACAGCTTGGTGTGTGGCTGGGGAGGGTTGAGACAACTATACCCCAGAGGCCAGAAAAAGAAATCCTCCAACAACCCTTTTGCCTGATGAACTCAGGGAAATTGGACTCACTCTTCACCTTTCTCCCAGACCAGCCCAAGAGAGCCTCGTGTGTCAGCAGCTGTAGGAAATGGAAATATGTCAGTTTCATTGCCCCTTCTTGTCTTTTCTCCACCAGATCCTAAGCATTCCTCCTTTGGTTATGACGTGGGGAATATCACTTCTATGCCAGAAGTTGTTCTCATCCTGTCTGGCCCCCAAGCACTGCTATCTACTATCTGACCCCACACGATATCCTCTTGGATAGATATATCCAAAATATCTCTACGTACAGATAGATATTTAAAGATGTATCTCTGAGCTTATATTCATATACAGGTACCTGGATCTCTCTCTCTCCCCTTCTCAGTATCTCCCACCTTTCCACCCTAGTCAAGCCCCATGATACCCCATGTGAACCTCTGCATTATCTCCCTCCATCCTACTCAAACTCAACCCCACTCACTCTATTATGGCACAGCAGCTAGAATAATGTTTTCAAAATATATGTCACATCACTCCCCGACTCAAAACTTTCCAAAGGCTTCTAATCACATTTGAAATAAAATCCACAGTCCTTTCCCAGTGGCATCTCAAGGTCCCAGATACCCGCTTCTATTTGATTGTGCCAAGCATAACTCAGGGCCTTTGCACTTACTATGTCCTCTCTCGATCCCAGGACCGAGATCATGACCTGAGCCGAAGGCAGAGGCTTAACCCACTGAGCCACTCAGGCACCCCTAAAACTCTCAGTTTATTTTAAAAATGATTTTATTTATTTATTTGAGAAAGAGTGAGCAAGTGAGAGAGAGAGAGAGCGCAGGCACAAGGGCGGTGGGGAGCAGAGGGACAAGGACAAGCAGATTCCCCACTGAGCAGGGAGCCTGATGCCGGGCTCCATCCCAAGACCCTGGGATCATGACCTGAGCCAAAGGCAGACACTTAACTGACTGAGCCACCCAAGTGCCCATAAAGCCCTCAGTTAAAAAAAAAAGATGTCCATTTAAGCCTATGATGAAATGTCAACTTATGTCAGGATACGATCACTTGGGTTGAGCACAATCCTCTTAGGAGAGACTCCAAAGTTGGATTTTGTGGTGTTTCAAGCAGGTGAGTAGCTCTCAGAGCTGGTGTTACTTCCCAGCTATCTCTCTGAGGACAGATATTTTGGTTTCTTTTCCAGCTGCACAATAGCATTATGGCATTTCTTTCTATGTGGACAGAGAAATATCATGCTTTGGGAAGAGAGGAGGAAAATGAGATTCATATTGTCAAAACCATGTGGACTTTCAGATAGCCTTGACTTGTACCCCAACCATGGTGGCACTCCTCTTCCAGACCACCGGTTTGGGCCTTTTTGGAAAACTCTTCTCCACTTCCAAACACTCATGCTTTTCTCTTGAAGTTGCCTTCAATGTATCCCAGAGGACCCAATATGTTTTCATCATTTCCTATATTGGTTAATGGTCACCTTATAATAGTGAGACCTTTGAAAGATGGAAAGCCCAACTTAATGCACACCAGGGTGGAAGAAATAAAAAGGAATGTAGGTGAACTTATATGTGAGGGAACAGCAGGATGCATTCCGAAGAAATGACTGGAAGGTCAGCCCTCTGATGAAGTGAGAGGGCATCTGACCTGGCAAATTTCTGTATTCTGTTAAGAAGTTTTGAAGTACCTAGAACAGGAGCGGGGAGCACAGGTCGGGAGTGTGGTGTATATGTAGAACCAATCTAGGGTCGTCTCAGTGCTTCCATGAGTTAAGTCTCCGGCTCTTGATTTCAGATCAGATCATGATCTCAGGGTCATGGAGTCTGCTTAAGATTCTCTCCCCCTGGGGCTCCTGGGTGGCTCAGTGGGTTGAGTCTCTGCCTTCGGCTCAGGTCATGATCTCGGGGTCCTGGGATCAAGCCCCAAGTTGGGTTCTCTGCGTGGTGGAGAGTTTGCTTCTCCCTCTCCCTATGTGCTCTCTCTCTCTCTCTCACATGCTCTCTCTCTCAAGAAAATAAATCAAGTCTTAAAAAAAAAATAAAAAGATTCTCTACCTTTTCCTCTGTGGCCTACCCCATGCATGCACTGTTTCTCTCCCTCTCTCTCAAAAACAAACAAAAACCCAAAAGTACCAGTCCAGATCCTTAAGTCAAAACTAAGCAACAGGTACTAGGGGAAGAAGGTAATTGCAGAGACGCAAGGAAGTTTGCACATGCAACAGAGAGTGTAAGGTTCTTGGTCAAGAAAGGCCCTTCCAACAATGTTCCCATTTTATTATTTATGTATTTATTTTAAAGATTTTATTTATTTATTTGACAGTGAGAGAGAGAGAGAGTGTGTGTGAGCACAAGCAGGGGGAGTGATAGGCAGAGGGAGGAGAAGCAGACAACCAGCTGAGCAGGGAGACCGGTGTAGGGCTCGATCCCAGAACCCCAGGACTGAGACCCGAGTGGAAGGCAGATGCTTAACCGACTGAGCCACCCGGGTGCCCCAATGTCTCCATTTTAAATGGGAAGAACTTTTTTGAATCTCTTCTTTTTCCCCCTCTTTGATCTTGTTAAGAAGGATATGGGACAGCAAGGTGAGGCCTGAAAAGGTATTTCCAAAGGTTTGCGTGTGTCTCGAAGTGTTGAAAGGGTGATGACCAAGTACCCAGTTATTTTGGCTATAGCTTACCTCTCCCTTTGGTTCCCCTACAGAGGCTGTCCTGGTTGGGTGGGCCAGGCTGAAGGGATTAAGGATGAATCAAGTGGTCATCAGGCATATAAATCCAGCCCTCTGCCCACTCGATGAGAAATGGCCAATCCCCTACTGAAACTCCGATTTGCATGCCCCAGGAAGAGGAGATCTATGCTTTACATAGCAGAACTCCCCTTCCTAGCCCATGGCAAGCACACGCTAGGCATTTCTGAATGAATGACTATTTATTGATCTCCTGTTATTGATCAGGCTCTGGGAACCGTGCTGAACTGGTGAAACAAGGATTTTGCTCCTGTGGAATTTGCATTCCAGTGTCCAAGAAATAAACATGAATTCTTCAAAGATGACTCTCCTTCCGGGTCAAGATGAACTCATGCCTTCACAAAGGTGATGACTCAAACACAGAGCCAGAGCTGGCCTTAGGACTTTGAGGTCAAGGGAATGAGGTATTCTGGAAGTCATGTTTATATAGCAAGCATCCTGTTTCAAATGAGAACTGATTTTATTCATGGCGATTGAGAGGCGGAAGCTGTTTCTGATTTAGTGGTGGGGTTGCTTCATATAACCCCAACACCGGAAAAAAAAAAAAAGTGTGCCCCGGAGAAGCTGACTGGGTTGCTCTGAGAATAAGTTACAAGGAATACAGGGAGGTCCTTAGCACAGTGCTAACCAACATACAGTAGGAATGCAATAAATAAACCTTCAAAATATGCCCCAAGTCCCATTTTTCTATTTCCACATCTGCCACTTGGTCCAGCCACCATAATCTCTCTCTCTCTCTTTTTAAACGTTTTATTTATTTATTTGAGAGAGAAAGAGAGGGAGCACAGCAGGGGGAGCGGGAGAGGGAGAAGCAGAGTCCCTGCCAAGCAAGAAGCCCCCTGCAGGGCTTGATCCCAGGACCCTGGGACCATGGCCCCAGCCAAAGGCAGATGCTCAACCAGCTCAACCACCCAAGTGCCCCACCATCATTTCTTTTAACATCATCCTAACTGGTCTCCCTGCTTATATACCTGCTCCCTGAAATCTATTCTCAACTCAGCAGCCAGAGGAGTTCCTATTACAGCTACAGTCAGAACATGACCCTGTTCCGCTCAAAACCCTCAGTGATCTCATCTTGCCCATGGTAAAAGCTGGTCTTCATGATTCTCAGGGGCCACTTGTGCTGCCATTCTTCCTTCATTGATTTTATCTTCTACCCCAGGTCTCTCAAGTCAAAGAAAAAGGCTGGACACTTCACTAGTTCTCTAACCACACCCAACACTCCTGCCTCAGGGTCTTTGCACCTGCTGTCATCTCCGTCTGGAAACTTTCCCCCAGATACTGAAGAGCTCATTACACCTGTCACTTGCTTCAAGTCACCTTTTCAGTGGGCTCTTCCCTGACAACTCTATTTAAATAGAAACACTCCTCTTTCCGTTTTTTCTATCCTTCCTTGCTTTCTTTCCATAGTAATTAACACTTTTTATTATATGGATAACCGTATACGTATTATCTATACGACACTCATTGGTGTACCATATATTTTATTGTATGCGTTATGCTATGTATGACGTATATAGGGCATCTTCTCCACTTCTTCTCTCCTGCTGACCCCGGGCAGGAATTTTGCTTCCTTCACTGCTGTATCCGCACAGCCCTGCACCGGGCCTGGTACCCACCAGGCGCTCGGTAAATAATCCGCAGGAAGAACAAATCAATAGCGAATGAATGAGCACAGGAACGAGCCACAGCCTCTAGCTCCCTGCTTCCGGTGCTGCTTTAACTCCTTCCTGCGCCAGGTAAGGATGGGGAACTCGGGAGCAACGCGCCTGCGCAGCTCCACCCACCGCGCGCGCGCGCGGGTTCGAGTCCCGGCGGCAGCTGGGCGCGGCGGCGAGCACTCCTTTGCGAGGCTGGGCACCGGCGGAGGGTTACACGCGGAGGGGCGGGGCCGGAGAGGGGCGGGGCCTGATGGGGGCGGGGCCGGCCGGGGATCCCGCGGACGGCGCCCGCGCAGCGCTCAGTCGCGCTGCCTGTCGCCGGTCGGTGCGGCTGACCCCACTCCCCGGGACCCCGCCGCCCCGCCTGCTGCCCCTGGCCCGCTCCCAGCCGGGTTCCCGGTCCCAGCGCAGCGCACGCCACCCCCGCCGTAGCCATGTCCAAGCAGCCGCGGGCCGGCCGGGAGGAGATCCTGGAGTGCCAGGTGATGTGGGAGCCTGACAGCAAAAAGAACACGCAGATGGACCGCTTCCGGGCGGTCGCGGGCGCCGCCAGCGGCCTGGCGCTGGGTGAGTGCCGGCACGCGGCCCGGGGGCTCCGCGGCCACCACCGCCTCTCCACTCAACCCTCACCCTCGCCCCGCCCCGGGCCGTGGCCTCCAGAAGTCTGGCACCCCCTCGGGATCCGAAGGGCCCCCTGGCAGGGGGACTCCCCTTCTGGGGACCGGGGCGCCGCCTTCTCCCGGGCGTTGCTGTCAAGGCCCCTGCTGCTCGTGGGAATAATCCCCGGATTTTCAGTTTTTCCCTGTTCCGGGGCTTGGAGGAGCCACCGGAATAGTGGGGGCTCCCTCTCCAGGGCGTGGGAGCTTTGTGGCGGTGGGGTTTGCCCCCTTGTCTGTGCAGGATCCTTCTGACTGTAGCATCTATGTCCCTGGGAGGGGGGTTCTATGTCCCTGGGAGGGGTCCCCACCTGCCCCCGCTTCCCCTCATGCCCCCCACCCCACCCCCACCCTGCCTTGGAACCCTGGGGACTGAGATCCCTTGCTAGTCTTCTACTTGTGAGGTGAGGCGCTCCCTGGGGTCTTGTACTCTGGCCTGGGGGGAGCTTCCTCCCAGACATGGGGGCTTTCTGACTTCTAGCTCTTCTCCTGTGTTTGTGGGGTCCTCTTGCCTGCCAGTATCACCTTGTGTTGTCCCCTCCTAGTCTCCCCAGCCTGAGTTTGCTAAAGGGCTAGCGTGGAATTCAGGCACCTAGGGGAAGGAAGGTCAGGTACAGCCTTTGGGGTTGGGGCGAGCCTCCTTCCCCTCCTGTTTACACTCCCAGCCGGCTGCAGACCTACTCACGGGCCCTCCCTCCAGCCGCCACCCTGGCTCTCAGAAACCGCCTGACCAGGCTGCATGTGGGCTAGGTGGACGAGGCTCTTTTTCTGGCTGAGAAGCACCTGCTCGCGCTTCCCTCCAGCTCTGGCGGGCTTGTCCGACTTCCTTCAGGGCTTTTCAGCTCCTCATGGGCACTTTCTTCCCCTTCGTGGCCCTCAGCTGGCTTCTGGGACTCCTGTATTCCTGTCCAGGGCATCACCGTTCTCCGCCATCCTCCCAGAAGTGGAGACTAGGTCGTCTTCCCTGCCTAGGCAGTCCTCAGCAACACTACCTTCCTTCTTAATCCCCCCCTTTCCGTGGGGGCCTTGTTCCCTCCCCCCTGAACACTGGCTGGCTTCCCTGCTTCCTGCTTTTCCTTCCTCCTCCCTTCGGTACACGCTGCTTGCCTTGCCGGAGCACAGGTCTGACTTTGTCACTCCTTGGCGCAGAGGCTCACAATGGCCCCTTGTTGACCACGGAATGTCAGACAGTGCCACCTGGCAGCTTCCAAGCCCTCCCCCGTAGGATGGATGTGTAGCTTCCACTGAGTCCCTTCCCTTGGGGGACCCAGCTCTCTCCCTCCCTCCCTCCTGCTCCCTAGACAGGGAGCACCTTGGAGACGGATGTGGCTTATTACTCGGGAGCTTCTCAGGTAGTAGTTGGTAAATTAACGTGTGTCGGGCTGGGGGAGAACAGACCTGATTCCTTCTCCCCTAAGAAGAGCCAAGAGCATGCGTCTGCGTAAACTCTGCTCCATTCTGTCTCCTGTTCCTGTGCCATCAGTAGCATAATACTCTTCTCCCGGGCTTAACTGGCTGTGCCGCTTTAGGAAACGATTGCACACGAGTTGTGATGCGGGCGAGACACTCTGGCCTGACCACCTGGATTTCAAACTGGCTCCACCACTTCTCGCTGTGATCACGAGGAAGTCAGCGGATCTTCCCGAGCCTCACTTTCCCCGGCTGTAAGATGGGCATGGCGAGAGGAGCCACGTCAGTGGCTGGTGTGAGGGTGACTGGAGGCCCTCAGGCCCAGTGGTCCCCTGCACCTGGCTGGCCCGTGGGTCACTCTGTGAACACTGCCAGGCACTGGTGGCCTGCTTGGGCCCAGACTGGACCTGAAGACTTGGCTGGGGCGGCTCACATGCTAGAGACTGCATAGATAAGGCAGGATTTCCAACTTTGTTTGAAAACCCAAAGGCCTGTGATGCTGGGTCTGTGTCTCCACGTGGTGCTGGGAAGCGGGGCTGAGTGGGGTTCACCTCTTGGTATGGGAGGCTTTCGAGCTTGGCATTTGTCTCCTCCTCCCCTTCCACTCCCAAGGGCTGAGCCAGCCTGCCGCTTCTCTCCCTTCCAGAAGCCCGGCCCTGGAGGTTTGGGCCTTTAAGAGCCAACTCACGTGCTGCCCTGTTTTTGATCGTTGTCTTCGAATGTTTTCTCCTTTCGTCAGCTCTCCAGATGCATGTAATTTCGACTTTCATTCTGCTTCGCCTTTTCAGGAACTCTGAGGATTCTAAGTCTTAAAGGCTGTGCCCTTGAACTTGTAGCCTCTGAGCGCCCCCCCCCCCCCCCCCCCCCGCATCCCCGGTGTTGTGTGTAGTGGTATGCGGTATTGAGCAATGCCGTCACTCCTTGTACGGAGAGAGAGCAAGGGCCGCATCTTCACCAGGTGCTTCCGTTGTGTTCAGCCTCGAGGCCGGACGGCTGGGGGGGCAGTCTCCTGCCTGGCTACCTGGGCACGAGGAGACTGTCCCCCAAGACTGTGGTTGGCGTGAGGTTTCTGTCCCCGCGATTCAGGAGCTGGCCGGCCTGGGCTCTTTTTCCTGCTACTGGGGCCATCGGTTGTTTTTTTTTGTTACCGCTTCTAGCGGAGCTCACCTGAGAACTCCCCGCAAGCCCCTGTAGACCTGGGGCGGGGGGACCCGGATCACCTATGGAGCGGCTCCCAGATGCCGCCCAGCCTACGTGCCTGTGATGTGAGGCCTCTTTCGCGAGACCCGCCCCCCCCCGCCTCGCGTGCTGCCCGCACCAGCCCCCCGTGATTCGGGGAGGGACACCCGCTTCAAAGTGCCTGCTGGTTTGGTGGCCTGGGCTGCGTGTCTTCGAGTGGGCTGCAAGCTTTGATCAGGTCCACGCTCCAGCAGCTGGGAGGGCATCTGCCTGCAAAGGGAAGGCTGGGTCCCCTGGTCCCAAACAGCTCCAGTGCAGCAGGAGGAGGAGGCTCGTGCAGGCTGGCAGCGCTGCCGGTGAGTCAGTAGCAAGCGCCGGCGCCCTGGCAGCCTCCCAGGCGCTCCGCCACGTGCTGGCTCTGTCGGGCCAGATCTGGAGCTGAGACTTAGAGGTGCAGGCTGGTGAAAATTCTTGTAGGTGGAGAGGAAGAAGGGGGTGAAGGGAAAGCAGGACTTGCACATGCAGATGCTTCTGGGGACCCAGCGGGCGATGGGGGCAATACCAGTCAACTTGTAGCGGGGGCTTTCTGTGCATCCGAGGACTCCGTCCTCTGTAAACTGGCCAGGTGGGAGCTGCTGGCACCCCCGTTCCCCAGCTGGGAAAGCAGCAGCTCCATCCTGGCTGGGATGTTGCAGCTGTGAGTAGCCCACCTGTAGTTTTTTCCCAGAATCATTAGTCTCTGCTGCGTTATGTGGCCTCTCACCTGTGGGGGGGTGGGGGGACAGCTGTCATCCAGCTCTGTTGCTGCTTGTCACTACGTGGTGTGACAGTGCCTTAGTGATCCAGGAGAGGAAGTTGGGCGCTGTGCTCTCTGCTAGGACCTGGACTTGGAAGTCACCCTCGGTCATTTCCGTACTATCCTGTTGGTGATGCAGATGAGTCCCGCTCAGTGTGGGGAGGGGACAGCCCAGGGATGTCAGGGCAGGTGATGGAAGCAGGGGCCGGCCACAGCTGTTCTCCTGTGTCAGACCAGGCAAGGACACAGAATTTCATTGAAACCTGACTTTAGGACATTGGCAGCTAGTTCGGGTTCTTCATGAACACCGTGTAGACGGAACACATGGGGCCGTGGAGGGGGTTACTTGGGCTTCAGGGGTGCAGCCTGTGCGCGGGGCCAGGAGTGTGTGAGCAGAAGCCGGAAGGGGCCCCTGCTTGTCCACAGAGTGGTCCCTGATGACTTGGCTGGGTCGTCGGTGGGGAATAAGTCTCTGCACCTAGTCCTTCCATTTCTCTGCTGTCCTCTATGGTCTTCATGATGTTAGGGGGCTGTTGGGACCACTCGGGCCCCCGATTGACAGGTGGGTGGCATCTTCCTCCCTCGGGGATGCTGCTGGTAACTCCCTCTTGATGGGTTTTTGAAGCCTTCGGTGGAGGTGTGGGTGTCAAACTTCTGGTCCATCTCTTGTGGGAGCCTGGAGGAGTTTTTGGTGCTGGAACTCTTTGCCCTTTATGAGGGTCAAGGTGACCCAAACCAAACAAACAAAAGACTGGGAGGGAATGGAGCTGCCAGCCTGTTTACCTGGTGTGGCTTCCCCAGCGCGGGTGGGGTGGAGGTTCCTCTCCCGCCCCCGTTCTGGACCAGAGTCCTGCTCATGAACCCTTCTGTATACTTGCACAGCCCTGTCCCCAGGTCTTAGGCCACACCGTCCTGTCCACTAGTCTGGCGTGGGACGTGCTCCTGCGAGCCAGCAATGACTCTAGGGGCTGACACGCCAGGTAACTCCTCTCTGCCAAGCACTGTTCTTAGTGCTTTGTATGTTTTGACTCTCAGTCCTGACCGTGATGCTGTGACAAGTACCATTCTCTTCCTTTTATTTATTTATTTATTTATTCATTTATTTATTTATTTATTTGACAGAGAGAGATCACAAGTAGGCAGAGAGGCAGGCAGAGAGAGAAAGGAGGAAGCAGGCTCCCTGCTGAGCAGAGAGCCCGATGCGGGGATGCGGGGCTCGATCCCAGGACCCTGGGATCATGACCTGAGCTGAAGGCAGAGGCTTTAACCCACTGAGCCACCCAGGAGCCCCCATTCTCTTCCTTTGATGGCGGAGAAACCGGGGTCCAGAGATGACTGATTGCTCATCTGGGCTCACAGGGAGAGTAGCAGGATCTGAACCCGGATGGTCACACTCTGGAGCCTATGTCTTTAAGCAAACGCTCTCCTGCTCGTTGGGGTCACTGTTGTTGTCCCCAGCTTGCCGGTGACAGTGCCGAGGCACAGAGGGTGGGGCAGCTTGCCCACCGTCCTTGTAGTAAGTGGCAGAGCCGAGATTCTGATGCAGGTCCCCCACCCCCGCCCTGGAACACAGGGTCACTCCACGGTCCTGGGAGCACCCATACCCTCCTCCAGTCGATTTCCAGGTGACACACAGGGAAACTGAGTCCCAGAGAGGCAGACTGGCCTACCTGAGGTCCCCACGCGTGATCTCTAGAGTCACGGTTGGCCCCGGTGTTCCCGATGTCCGGTGCCTCGTGTTTTTCCCTGAGTGCTCTGTTGACCTGCTGTATGGCCCCTGGCTTGAGTAGGTGGGTGGGGCAGGAGGGCACTTCTCCGGGGGCTTGGAGGAAGTGGCCTGAAGCCCCAGTTCCCTGATCTCTCTGTGACCTCTGTGCCGCCTGTCCCCATTTCGTCCCAGTTGATCCTTCTCCATCCCTGCCGCAGACCCACTCACGCCAGAGCTCCTCCCTGCCACTTGGCTTCCTCCCAGCGTGCTCACCCTGCCCTGGTGGCTAGGCCCAGCCCCCTCCCCTGCAGCATGCTCCAGCTCTCAGAGATTTCCCCCTTCCTCTGTGTACTCCCTCCCTGCCCCTCCCAGGACTGGCAACAGGGAGGACCATTAAGTCTTTAGCTGACTGATGGCAGCGAGAGAATTCAGTCCAGCCATCACGTTAGGCCATTTTTTTTCTGTTCCTGACACGCTGCTGGTCATGCCAGTGAGGGGCAGGGACTTTCCCCAGGTCTCAGGATGGGAACCCGGTGGGAAGAGCTTTCCATTAGTGTAAAAGCTGGAGAGAAGGATATATTGACTCATGCATAAAGTCTGGAAGGACGCACAAATCTCTTTAACTGGTTACTTCTGGGCAGGAAAAGTTAGATGATTGTGGGACAAGATGGAAAAGGACTTTTCCTGAATGACCTTCTATACTCTTGTTATCTTGAATCATGCAAATTTGTTGCTTACTAAAATAAAATAAATACCATTCTTCCCTCCCCCCAAACACTGTTACTGGCACAAGAAGTCATCGGTAAGCTCCTAGTTTTGCACTTCCTGATTTTCGGATCTATTGGATACGATTTTCCTGTTTGTACAGTGTAATAGTAGCAAGCTTAACGGAGTTCTCATTCAGCCCAAGGCTCTGTTCTAGTGTCTGTCTCGTGCATGTGTTCATGCTTATTTAAGTCCTCCCAATAGCCCTGTCAAGAGGGGGTGCTCTTAACCATCTCCATTTCACAGACGGGGAAACTGAGACACAGTGTGCTCAAGTAACTTCCAAAGGTCACACAGCTAATAGACGGCCCGGGCGGGATTTGAACCCGGGCCTTGTGGCTCCAGAGTCCATGTTCTTAGGCATATTGGTTGGAATATAGCATCACTGGCCAGCAGTGGTGGGTTTGCTCGGGGGCGGGGGGCAAGAATTAAGATACTCCACCTTCCCCAGACCATTTCTTGTTGGAGACCTTTGAACCGCTCATAACTGCAGTTCCTTAGGTGTGTCTGTCTTCTCACTGAGCTGCCAGAACTTTCTAAGCTTGGTTTGACCCATGTGCCATTTTATTTTATTTTTAGAAAATTATGATGACTTATACCACTGGTCAGTTGAATCGTATCCAGACTTCTGGGCAGAGTTCTGGAAATTCAGTGGAATTGTCTTCTCACGCATGTATGATGAGGTAAGTAGGGATTTTACTTAAGCATTCCCTTTTCATGGTTATGTTCCAAAATGAAGTGTTCATTTTTGGGAATACTGAATCATATTTTCTTTTTTTTTTTTTTTTTTTTAAGATTTTATTTGACAGAGAGAGATCACAAGCAGGCAGAGAGGCAGGCGGTGGGGGGGGGTGGGGAAGCAGGCTCCCTGCTGAGCAGAGAGCCTGATGCGGGACTTGATCCCAGGACCTGAGCCGGCAGAGGCTTAACCCACTGAGCCACCCTCAGGTGTCCCTGAATCATATTTTCTTTTGACACCTCACATCAGTGTGAAAAAATCATTGTTCTAGAGAGTTAGCAGAAAATTGTGTTGAGGTCAATCTAATTGTGATAAAATACATATATTGTGGTAAAATACAAAATACATATAACACGGGGAGCCAGGGTGGCTCAGTGGGTTAAAGCTTCTGCCTTCGGCTCAGGTCATGATCTCAGGGTCCTGGGATTGAGCCCTGAATCGGGCTCTCTGCTCAGCAGGGAGCCTGCTTTCTCCTCTTTCTCTGCCTGCCTCTCTGCCTGCTTGTGATCTCTGTCTGTCAAATAAATAAAATAAAATCTTTAAAAAAAAAATACATATAACACAATTTCCCATCTTAACCTTTAGTTAACCTTAACCACTTTAGTGTTCGGTTCAGTGCTGTTATTAAATACATTCACATTATTGGGATGCCTGGGTGACTCAGTCATTAAGCATCTGCCTTTGGCTCAGGTCATGATCTCAGGGTCCTGGGATTGAGCCCCGTGTCAGGCTCTCTGCTCAGCAGGAACCTGCTTCTCCCTCTCCCTCTGCTGCTTCTCCTGCTCTTCTCTGTCAAATACGTAGATAAAATCTTAAAAAAATACATTCACATTATTGTTGTTTTTTTAAGTTGTCAATAGTTTTATTATTTTTTAAACCTGAAGTTCAGGGAATGTTCCAACTCCTCAGGCTGTCAGTTGATGACTATCTGAGGAAAGCCTGTCCTGTTAATCAGTGTATAACTTCGTTGTGTTCTTGTTTAAGTGTGGGGTGAACTGTTCTGAGAGTCTTGTGTGGAGGCACTTGGGGAAGGACATCAAGGTTCCATCGTGTTGAGGAAGGAGATGAGGAGCCCAGCCCCGTCTCTGGTGGGTTGTCAGTGGGAGGGGTGGGTGGGTCCTGTAGGTCCATTTCCCAGATTTCGGTGTGTCTGGTCGGAGCCTACGGCCCTGGACACTGCCGCCCTGTCTTATGTACTCTCTGTCACCCGCAGCTCTCAATGGTAGGGCTTCATATAGGTCTGTTGAAAGAGTCCATTCGTGGGAGTGGTGGTTTCCCCTGGCATTCATTTCTTTCTTTATTTTTTTAAACCTCATGGGGGAATAATTAGCAGTGAAACCTTATTTATTTATTTATTTAAAGATTCTATTTATTTATTTGACAGCGAAAGACACAGCGAGAGAGGGAACGCAAGCAGGGGGAGTGAGAGGCAGGCTTTTCTCTGAGCAGGGAGCCTGATGCAGGGCTCGATCCCAGGACCCTGGGATCATGACCCATGCTGAAGGCAGACGCTTAAGGACTGAGCCACGCAGGCATCCAAAACCGTATATATTTAAAGTGTCCAACGTGATGATTTGATACACAGACACACTGTGGCGTTAACGCCTCTGTCACCTTACTCTCCCTGTGATGAGAATGCTGACAGTCTCCTCCCGGCAACTTTCCCGTGTGAGGTCCCGTCTGATGAACTACAGGGCGCTAATGTCTTTGCAGTTCCAAGCCTGGCGGCCAGTCCAGTGTTCAGTCTCTGAAATGATTTAATGATGTTTGGGGCCAGTGAGTTAGCGGGCTTCCTGGGAAGCAGAGTCACTTATGTTTATTACTGGTGTAGACCTCATTTGTGTGCTGTCTTGGTTTGCTTGGTTTGCTCCGTAGGTCGTGGACACATCGAAAGGCATCGCAGATGTCCCCGAGTGGTTCAAAGGCAGTCGTCTAAACTACGCGGAAAACCTCCTGCGGCACAAAGAAAATGACCGAGTTGCCCTATACGCTGCGAGTGAGTCCCCTTGGATCTTACTTTCTCCATGTCCTGGGTGCCACTCACACGGGGCCGCAAGGCCGGAGAGGCTCGGAAGTAGTCAGATCGCTGTGCGTGTTTTCAAACAATGTCTTGGCACCTGTTTTTTTCTCTTTCTTTTTTATTTCTTAAAAAGTACATAATGTTAAACATCTTGTCTGAACCATTTTTAAGCGTACAGCTCTGTAGCGTTGGGTGCCTTCCCGTTGTGGCACTTCAGCTCTCCGGAACGTTTCCATCCTGCGACACCGACCCTCGCGTCCCCCACTTCCTGTTTTGGCACGGTGTCCTCAGAGTCCAACCGTGTAGTCATGTGATGTTTTCCTTCTTGTTTGAGGCCGTGTGATGGTCCCTTGTTCAGATACCCGACATCTTGTTTGTCTCTTGATCTGTCATGGGGCACCTGGGTCGCTTTCACCTGCTGACTGTTGTGAATCAGGCTATGACAAACATGGGTGTGCACGTAGCTCCTTGAGGTCCGGCTCTAGAACCTTTTGGACAGATACCCAGAGCTGGATCGTATGGTGAGTCTCTGTTTCATTTCCCAAGGAGGTTCCTCCATACTGGTTCCCCTAACTGGTGCTCTTGGCACCTTTCCAACATCATTCAGACCTCTGTTGACTTTCTCTTATTGCTGAGAAAGGGAGGGGACAGTCATGTGATCATGTTTTATGGGAGAAATGGAGACACCAAATATTAAAGTAACCAGCTCAGAGTCACTGGGACAGTTAGCGGGGGAAACCACAGCTAGGATCTCTGCCCATTGATGTCTCCTTTGAAAATAAGGTTTAGAGACTGGGGCGCCTGGGTGGCTCAGTGGGTTAAAGCCTCTGTTTTCAGTTCAGGTCATGATCCCAGGGTCCTGGGATCAAGCCCCTCATCGGGCTCTCTGCTCAGCAGGGAGCCTGCTTCCCTCTCTCTCTCTCTGCCTGCCTCTCTGCCTACTTGTGATCTCCGTCTGTCAAATAAATAAATAAAATCTTTAAAAAAAAAAAAAGAAAATAAGGTTTAGAGATTATTCTAATTTTTGTACTAGGCGGGCTCTTTAAGAGTTGGCATAAAATATTTAAAATGAGGAATTTTCTTAGTGAGGAGACACTGTGGTTGGCTGCTAGTTAGGTGTGTGAAATGCAGGTTTTTGGTAAGCCTGAAGTACCATTGGGTTTATGTCATATTGGTAAGGTTTGAGGTGTTTTGGGGTGGATTTTCTGGGTGACTGTTTCTCCTCTGAGTAACAAAGCTTTACTTTCTTATTTTATTTTTAAAATATTTTATATATTTATTTGACAGACAGAGATCACAAGCAAACAGAGAGGCAGGCAGAGACAGAGAGAGGGGGAAGCAGGCTCCGCGCTGAGCAGAGAGCAGAGAGCTGGACATGGGGCTTGATCCCAGGACCCCAGGATCATGACCTGAGCCAAAGGCAGAGGCTTTAACCCACTGAGCCACCCAGGCACCCCTTACTTACTCAGTTTCGACGCAGCATGTGCTACTGTGTTGTGAGGAAGTAGGGCAGCAGCTGAGGAGACTGAAATTCACTGGACCTTTGGTGTTCATGACTCACGACTTCCAGTTTCAGCATGGTGACAGAATCGAATGCTGTCTACGTGTTTGCGATGGCTGTCCTTGCCTTTGCAAAGGAAACCCAGAGAGCTGTGCCCCTGCCATCACCTGCCCAGTTTTCGTGTCTTGCCACCTGTTCTCAGTCCTTCCAATCCTGGTCTACACTGCAAGTTACTCTTCGTTACCAACAGTGGTGTTACACGTCAGCTAATGATGCTTGTCCAGGTAGTGCCTGAAATGGGGGTAGATGACCTGCAGTAGCTGTGTGACCTTGGGTGAGCCCCTTAACCTCTCTGGGTGTGTTTCTGCTTCTGGCGAACGGAGAGGAGGAGAGTAAGTTTTCAGGAATAATGGAGAGTTTAAATGAGCAAATATGTAGATGTGTTTACGACAGTCCCTGCCACAGGGCAAGCGTGCATTGGTCTCCGTTGAGATTATACCTCTGAAATCCCTGTGTGGCTTTTAAGTCCTGTCGGTCCATTTCCTGCCTTGGCTTCCCAGAGCACATCTTTAGGGACGGGGTCCAGGCTCACGTCTATCCTTAAAGCCCGCAGTTGCTTCTGATGTAGATTGTTGGTTAAGAACCCCAGAGTCTTGTCTTTACGCAGCGTTTGGGCTGTTTGGTATTATTCTGCTACCTTCCTTAGTTCTTAGCCTGATGCAGTCTGGGCTGAGCATGTAAGTGTTCCTGGGGGCTGGGGATGCTACACCAGGCCTGCGTCTCTCCCTTGCTCTTCAAGGAGGTGTTTGCCTGTCCGTCCACCCATTCACTCACTCGCTCCCAGGTCTGTCTCAGATGTCTCCTTGGTGCAAGGTGCTGGGAACCTGGTGTCGAACAGAATGGCTGACCTTGTAGTGGGATGGACGGTAAGAAGGAGCATGCAGATGGTCTCTTACTTAGGATCATTCAACTTAGGACTGATGTTACGATGGTTTCACACATGCAGTAGAAACCGCACTTGGAATTTTTTTTTTTTTATTATTTATTTGTTAGAGAGAGAGAGAGATAGCTCACGCACAAGCAGGGGGAGCAGCAGGCAGAGGCGGAGAGAGAAGCAGGCTCCCTGTGGAGCAAGGAGCCCGATGCGGGACTTGATCCCAGGACCCTGGGATCATGACCTGAGCTGCAGGCAGCCGCTTAACCGACTGAGCCACCCAGGCGTCCCCGCACTTGGAATTTTGAATCCAGGTCTAGTCGCGGGCTCACGATCCGCGGTCCTATGCTCTCCCGTGATGCTGGACAGCAGCCGCCGCGCCCCATCAGCCCCACGATCACAAGGGTCCCAGACGCCCCCTACACCCTCACTGCCAAGCCGTCTGTCACTGTCAGTGCAGGAGTCAGGAAATGACACAAGACAGTTGACACTTCCTTATAAAACAGGCTTTGTGGTGGGTGATTTTGTCCAGCGGGAGGCTCATGTCGGTGCCTTGAGCACGTGGAAGGTGGGCCGGGTGAAGCTGTGGTGGCCGTCAGTTAGGTGTGTGAAATGCAGGCACATTTTGTGCTAGACCCAGTAGGCTAAGCCTTAGCTTTGTAAAATGAATGGAGGAGGACATTTACCTGGGGTTCGTTACGCCCTTGAAGTCTAATAGGAGTTGGTTTACACCCAGGTTTCAGTAGCGAGCTGTGCATGTGACACAGGCATGCCCGCTATGTGACCCTGGTCACCACAGCACCTGGTAGGGGACTGGCTGGAGGCATTTGGGGGGCCGCATCCTCCGGGAGGCAGAGAGTGGCAGGAGCTGGGAGAGTGACCTTCCTTCTCATGGGATTTCAGCCACGAGAGTCATCCACGCCCTTACGTGGCACATGTCAGTGGTTCTCTGCATCTTCCCAGGGTTGTCAGCCACCATCTCTGTCCAGTTCCTACAGTCTCTGTCACCTTGCCCTTCTGCAGCCCTAGAACCCTCCGGTCTCTGTTGTCTCCACGGGTTTGCCCGTGCTGGGCATTTCCTAGAGATGGGATCCCATGTGGCCCCTTGTGTCTGGCCTCTCGCTCGGCCTCATGCTTTCAAGGTCCCACCACCCTGTGGCAGCTGTCATTGCTTCCTTCCTTTTTATGTCCTGGTCACGGTCCGGTGTGTGGATCTAGCGCTTTCTGTCTGCCCACGAGTGGCCCTTTAAGGGCGGTCCTGCCCCATGCATTGGGGTCCCTTGGTGAACACCGCTTGGCACATGTTATAACCTGAGGGGCGGAAACGCTGGGTCTCTCATCGCTTCTCCTCCCCCGTCAGATGTACCTGCACTTTCCCCTCGGGCACTATACCGGGTCCCGGTTCCTCCACTGAGAAAGTGGGGAAGGTCAGATGGGACTCTTCAGACCGACAAAACAGAACCAACATGGAAACTGGTAATGCGAGTCACGAACCAGACCAGTCTTCTGGGCGGGCAGTGTTGGATGGACCCGGCCGAGTACTCATGCTCTCACGCTCTCCCTCCCTGGCTGGACCCGGACCCTCTTTTCTGAAGTCCAGCTGTGTCTTGAGCCTGAGTTAGGGAGTGAGTGGTCATTCCGGGTGTGCGGTGGCTGTTTCACACTTCTCCCTGCGCACTCTCTCCTACCCACTGCTGCCATTCCCTCCCCTTAAATAGGAGAACCCCTTCTTCTAATGAGCTCCCCCTTGTATTTGCAGTGGAAATAAGTGCCCTCAAGCCAGGGTCCAACTTAACTTACAAATAGGGTACCTTCTTCTCCTTTTTTAAAAAAATTTTATTTATTTGACAGCTCGAGCGAGAGAGAGCACAAGCAGAGGGAGCAGCAGGCAGAGGGAGAGGGAGAAGAAGTCTCCCCGCTGAGCAGGGAGCCCAATGCAGGGGCTCGATCCCAGGGCCCCTGGGTCCCTGGATCCCTGGATAATGACCTGAGCCGAAGGCAGATGCTTAACCAACTGAGCCTCCCAGGCGCCCCACAAATAGGGTGCCTTCTTAAGCTGGGTCCTAGATTGGCTTGGGGGCTTCAGGGTCACTGTGTTTCATCTTCTGCGTGTTTTCCTGATTTCCTTCCTACTCTCCCGGCTGAGTGCAGGTGCTCGGGGAGTTTTCCTTCCTGCTCACTCAGACGTTCTCAGTAGACCCCATACCTCCCATGTTTGATCCCAGGCATGTTTGATCCCGGGTGAGGCCACGAGGTGCCGCCAAAGGAAAGCGGTTCACCCGTGTCTTCAAGCTCCAGCGAGCAGAGCTAAAGCAGTACGGATTAGCCCCGTCAGCATGGCCTTTCTGAGAACAGCTGCCCGCACAGCACGTTTTGTCTTTCAGCAGTGGGTTTCAGGTTGCTGGGTATCTTAATAGGATAAGAAATCACATGGGGGAAGGGACTATGGGAGAAGTAATTACAAGGCTACCCAATGAGGAGAGAAGAGGACCAGGGGTAGGCATACATAACTTTAAGGAAATGGGAAAAGCAAGATTTACACCAAAGAGAAATCAGGGTGTTTGGAGGAGTGATGCTTCGTGTTATAGAATTGAACAGCAGTTAGCAGTCAGGAATAAAATATTTGCCTCCAAGACAGTGGTCAGAGGAGTAACGTCTTTCCACTTGAAAGTACGTTCAAATAATTTTCCCACACCCATGCATTGTCAAGTCTGTCTTCCTTCCTTCCTTCCTTTCTTTCTTTCTTTCTTTCTTTCTTTCTTTCTTTCTTTCTTTCTTTCTAAGATTTTATTTATTTTAGAGAGAGAGCAAGCATGCAAGCAGGGGCAGGGACAGAGGGAGAGGGAGAGAGGATCCTGAGCAGACTCTGTGCTGATTGTGGAGCCCCAAGTGTGGGGCTCAGTCCCAGGACCCCAAGACCACGACCTGAGCCAAAATCAAGAGTCGTGAGTTAGGGAGGTATGGTGGTCATTCCAGGTGTGCGGTGGCTTTCACACTCTTCCTTGCGTGCTCTCTCTTGCCCACTGCTGCCATTTCCTCCCTTTACATAGGAAAACCCCTTCCTTTAATGACTGAACTACCCAAGTGTCCTGATTGTACTCATTGCCTGTTGCTGAGGAGCAAATTACCTGAAAACCATGGCTTAATATAATAAGCCCTTAGTGTCTCATGGCTCCTGTGGGTGGCATGTTCAGAAATGGCTTGGCAGGGCGCTTCTGGCTTGGGGCCGTCCTCTGAAGTTGCACGAGGATGTTGGCAGGGGCTGTGTCATCTGAAGGATTGACTGAGGCGGGCAGCTCCATATTCAAGATGGCGCACCCCCATGACTGTCGGTGAGAGACCTTGGTGTCTCACCGTATGGCAGCTGGATCCCCCAGAGTGAGCTAGCTGGAAGCTGCCATGTCTTCTGTGACCAAGCCTCAGAAGTCACTTGTCTCCAGGGTCCTACTGGTGACCCGGCTCGGGCGCTTTCCCTTCCAAGAGCATGAGCACCAAGGGCAGGTCTCCCTGGGATCATCAGGGGACCAGCCAGCACACTGTCCTGTTATGTTATTGCCATCTGTTAGGTGAAAATTCATGTCTCGCTGTTGTCATGTGTTGTTTCTTCGACAGCGAGGCTGGTCATGCTGACCTCTTAGGCTAACTTCCACATAGACATCCTTCTCTAGGAAGTTGAGTAAACCCGTGTCTGTGTGACGTTTCCGGGCACCCGTTTCTAACCCGGGTTTAAACTGTGTGAGTTTTCCTCCTTGTCTGTGACTGAGAACCCGTCTTTTAGGGCTGTCTCTACAGTCTGTTCCTTTTCTCTTCCCAGGGGAAGGCAGAGAGGAAATTGTGAAGGTGACATTTGAAGAGTTGAGGCAACAAGTGGCTTTGTTTGCAGCAGCAATGAGGAAAATGGGTGTGAAACAAGGAGACCGGGTGGTCGGTAAGTATTTTTGGTTCTTGTGGTTTTGCGGTGGGGAGACTGAGGTAGAGGGACTGGATTGGAAGGTTGAGGCCACTTTTTTACAAGATGGCAGATTACATGCAGCCTTGTAGGACTTCAGCGATCTGTGCTCGATGGAGGCTAGATACACAGGGTAAGTCATGGCACAGGGAGAGTGCAGGGTAGTCCACGCAACAGAGATAGCCTGTGCAAAGGCCCTGAGGCTCATGGGAGCAGGACACCTGCAGGGTTGACAGGAGTGTGGTGGGCTAGGTGTGCAGGGCAGGCAGCAAGGCTGGCAGGGACTGCCCTTCTGGAAGGAAGCAGGGTTGGAGTCCTCAGACCTGAAAGGGAGGCCTGGCTCCTTCTCCATCTCCATCCCCTGTCCCCTCGCCAAGTCCCTGCCTTCCTTTGTTCTCTCCTAATCTGGTGGTGAGTCATGTTTCTTACAGTTTTCTTTTCACTTTGACTTCAGGAGGACCTTTAAAGGCCTCTAAGTGAACCTGGTCTCCACGGCAAGGCACTGTAGTGAATTGAGATGTGGGTGGGTGTATCCCCAGGGGCAAGCAGCAGCAGGTAAGCAGACTAGCCTGCCTCCCCCACCCCCATGTGGTGGTGGGACTGGGACCATGGGGCAGGGGAGGCAGCTGGGGAAGCTGCTGCTGGGCCTCTCCCCAGATAGCTCACTGCAAGTGGGCATTCAGCGTGTGTTTACAAAGAGGGCGGCCTTATCATGTGTAAACGGAGGAAAGGGCTGTGCCCGCGTCTCCTCGCTTGGCAGCTGGGCCTGGGGTCCCTGCTAGGACCTGACTAGCTCCAGACAGTAGGGATGTACCAAGTGGCCTCCTGTCTTAGCCCTCGGGGGGGGCCTTCCTGTGGTTGGTCCCTGTGAGCCCACAGAAAACCCGCCACCACTCTCTCCCTCTCTCCGCACACCCTGCTTTGTTTTTCTGTTCTCCTCATAGACCACCTGGAATCTTGGGGTTATTAGTGTGCACACACGCGTCTCTGTCCTCCCATACTAGAGGACTGGGGCTCTGTCTTCTGTTTGCTGCCGCGTCTCAGTGCCCAGGGAGGCGGGCGCACAGCGGGTGTGTGATGAACACGGAGTGAGCGAGTGTGGGTGCGGGGCCCGTGGTCACAGCAGGCATCTCGTGGTCGAAGGCTCAGTATCTGGGATTCTTCTTCCAATTTAGCCTGCCCTTTTGAGGTTTAGAAAAGGATTTTAGAAGGTCCTTCTTCCAATTTTCATTAAAAAAAAAAATCTCTTTCCAAAGCAAATGTTTTCTGAGAGAAGGAGAAATGGAGAACCAGGTGTGTTGGGGAAGGTGGCTGAGAGCCCTCCGGGGAGGGCACACCCGGCTCTGAAGAGTCAGGCTGGTACCTGGCGACCGGCCCTCGTGGGTGTCACAGCGTGGACACTGGACCGTAGTTCCAGGCTGGGGGCTGTGTTTCCCTGACGGGGGCACGAGGGAGTGACCCCCGGGGAGAGGCATGAGGGGCTCCTCACACTGCGGTGGGGCTGCCCGTGGGGGGCTTCTCTTGTCTGTGACTTGCTCATCTCCTGGCCCTCTGCCAGTCTCCACCAAGTCTGGCTGTGCAGCCTCCCAGGGCTGGGTCCCCTCCAGCCCCGGGGACATTGCAGTTTACACACCAAACTCAGCACATGTCTGCGGGCCTGCCTGTGGCAGGTGCTGGGCGCACCCTGCCCTCTGGGACACTCCTGTCCTGGCGGGAGTGGTCACAGCTGAGAGCAGTGGGGAGGGAAGCAAGGGGAGAGCTGAGCTCAGGGCCGTGGGCGCCAGGACTGTGGGGCTTCTGTGGTTACCAGGGGACCATGGCCCCCTGTTCCCTGACGCCTCATGCGTGCTCCTTTCCTCTGGAACACTTAGGATGATCTGTTTAATGGACCACAGTCTCACTGGCCACAAAGATTCTTTCGGTCTGTTGTGGTAAAAGCCCAGCCTCCTGTCAGATGGAGGGTCTGTGGTGCTTCTCTTATAGTCTCGTGACTGTCCTGCTCATCGTCTTCATTCCCTTATTGCCTCTCCTTCTCTCCCAATCTGTCCACCTGTCTGTCCATCTTTCCTTCCCTCCATCCACCTGCCAGCCAGCTCACCAGTATGAAGGCCCTGATATGCCGGGCATGGTAAAAGGTACTTGGTAAAGCAAAGAACAAAACAGGCAAAGTCGCTGCCCTCCCATGAGAACCAGATATAAAATTGCCACTTACAACTATTAGATGTAGGTGACTGTTAAGGTTAATTTGGTGAGGGAGAAATAGAGTGTGCTTTGTGGGGACTGGCCAGGGAACTCGAGCTTATGGGTGACCTTGGAGAGGGCATTTCTGAGAAAGTCTCATTTGCATTAAGAGCTGAATGATGAGTTTGCAGAGTCAGGAAGGCTGGTGGGTATGGAAGAGTGTTCAGGCAGAGGAAACAGTCTGTGCAAAGGCCCTGGGGCAGGAGGAGCTTAGAACAACTGGAGAACTGAAAGAAGGCTGTGACTGAGCCCAGTGTGGGAGGCAGAGTGGAGGGAGAGGAGGCCGGGGCCGGATCCTGCAAGGGCTGGGGGGATCACCCTGGTTAGGTTGGGTTGGAGGGGGTGACAGTAGGACATGGACAGGCTGGTGATAAGTGGTGGGGCTTTCTGAAGAGGCAGTGTCCAGGCACTGGGGTGAGGTGGGGCTGGCCGTGCTCCTGGGACCAGCGAGAGCCAGCCCCTTTCCCCACTCCTGCCCTTGCTCTCAGTGGTGCCTTTTAGAGGTCTGCCATGTCCAGCATACCCTGAACCCAGGCCTTTCTCCCTGTGCCCAATGACAGGTTATTTACCCAACGGCGTGCATGCTGTGGAGGCCATGCTGGCCGCAGCGAGCATCGGCGCCATCTGGAGTTCCACATCCCCAGACTTCGGTGTGAACGTGAGTTGGGGTTCCCACTGATTGCCCTGGGGGTGCGGCCACAGTGGCAGAAACATTCCCATGCGGTTTCTGCAGGGAAGCACTCTGCCCCTCTCTGACATCTTGGGCAGGGGTGCGGGAGGCTGTGCAGCAGGACTGGTGGGTCTGGAAGGCGACCATGTCACCATGGCCTCCCATCTCACGGCTGGTGACATGAGAAAAAGAGAAGGAGCCAGAAGGAGCAGAGTCTTGTTTTTCAATCTAAAAGTGAACGAGTCTTCCTTTTTTTAATATTACTGATGTCCTGTCCGGGTGTATGGACTGCGTCAGCATGTGTTCTGTGTGACAGATGGCTCTTGGAGATCTGGCTAGAGGGGGCTGGTCATCTGTCCACGGATCCGTGACCACAGGAGATTTTTCTGTAGACAGTCGTCTGGATTTGCTCACAGAAGTTCCCCCGAGACCTCCCTGCCATTTCTGATCTCTTACTTTGAATTATGCTCTCTGTGCTCTGTGCGGGAGGAGGGCAGACCTCCTTCTCTCTGTGAACCCCGCAGGGACCTCGGGTACATCCAGCTGCTGGAGTGACCTAGGCAGGGGCAGGCAGCTCACGCTCAACCCCGCCATGGAGGGCAAAGCAGTGGCAGAACAGGACTTACCCAGGGCCCTAGGGACCTCTCCTGGTTGCAGAGCCTTGGGGATGAAGGGCCATCAGGAGCCACGAGGACAGACCCCAGTTAGAGGACCCGGGGGGCATCCATGACCACCAGCCACTCTGCCCAGCGTCAGACTGCTCCGCTCTCGGCACAGTCCCTGCTCTGGCACGGGACCGTGTAGCCCAGTGTCTGAAGGTTGGCCTGGCCTTGCCAATAGCGCACCCTTGGCCAGCTGTTTATCCTCCATGTGAAACGGGCCGTGGGAAGGCAGGGCCACGAATGAGTGTCGGAGGTTCGGGCCGTGGTCGGCACACCCGCGGCAGGTGCAGCCACTGGCGGCGTCGGAGCTCAGGGCCCTGTGGTCAGTGTGCGTCTCGGCTGCGGGGTAGGTTTCTGGGTATGAGCCTGATGCTCACATCTGCCTTGGGACTTGCTGTCCTGGCAAAGGTGGTCCCGGTACCTCTCATTTTCCCGACGCTGTGCAAAAGAGGAACAGACGTGCTTCTCTGGCACAGGGGCCTGGAGACGTGCGGTGACCTGACTCTGGGGCGAGGCCCGAGCTCTGCTGAGTTCAGGGAGGGGTGGCCGCCCCAGACCTCACCACTTGGCGTGGTTTTCCTCCTGGGGCTTACGTGTGCCTGTGCCTGCTTCACCCCGTGGAGGACCACCCTGGGTCAGCCAGGACTGGAGCTCTCTGTGCAGCCTCCAGTGCCCCAGGCTGTCTGTGAGCCTGTGAGAGCTGCTCGGGGCCAGCGGCATCTGCACGGAGGGTCTTGGAAGGTGGGGGCCAGCCCGTCCCTGGGCACTGTTCCCTCAGACCCCTCAGCAGCCCTTGATCTGTGTTGCTCAGAAGCAGGGCCGGGCAGGCAGTGCGGCGCGGTGGTTCCTCCCTGGATTCGGGTCTGGCTTTGCTGCTTCCTGGCCGTGTCCTCAGTACACACCGGGGAGCTGGCGAGAGCCACAGAATCATGCTTTTGCATTTGCCTGTCAGGGGCTGGGGGCGGCCCTGGATGCACCACGCGGGACGGTACGTATTAGCCGTTATCCAGGAGGCCGATGGTCTTAAGTGGCATTGGAGCTTTTGACACAGGAAGATGTCGGGAGAGCTGTGTGTGGCCCTGGGTGGGCCGGGGGGCAGGGAGCAGGCGTGGCCCTGTCTGCAGACCCCCTGCAGAACAGAGCTCCTGGTGGTCCCGGTGGTGCAGGTGGTAGAGGGAGGACATAGGCAAGCGTCTGGCCACCTCCCTCCCGGCTGTTCTCGCGGATCACCGTCCTCTCCAGGCCACTCTGCGGGTGCTGGCGCACACTAGATGGCAGTGTGGCCCCCTCTCTCCGCAGCCTTCAGCACGCCTGGGTCTGGGGAGTCTCTCTGGCCTGCTGGCCAGCGTCTCAGGGGATAGCGCTCCCTGGTTTCCTGTCCCGGGGCCAGTCTTCCCTAGTGCAGGCGGCCTTACCGCTAAGCGTCCCAGCCTGCAGGCCCAGCTGTGTCCCCGGCTGGTGGGAACGCTGGGCTTCTCACTTCAGCTGGCGCTGCCACGAGGACACAGAGCCACTCCGGGGTGTTCAGGCTGAACGTGTGGGTACCCGTAGCAAACCAGAGTGGGGCCTGGCATGCGGCCCTTGGTGCATGGTAAGGGATTTTTATGGGCAAAAAGTTTTTTCCCAGAGAAACCAGCAACCCTCAGCCCATCTTAGAATCCTGGGCTTTTAGAGTACAGTTTTGCTGTCCTGCATGTGTACATCACCACGGTGTCTTTTATCCCCCTAATGGTTTTCCTGGTGAGCCTCATGAATTTTCCACATAGCCCTTCCCCTTGTGTGCGTGGACAAAGCGCCCGGTCTTTACGCCTCTCCCTTCTGGTTCCCACCTCCCCGGGATTTTCTTGGGGAATCATGGCTTCACTGTTTGTGCTCTTAGAGTAACCCGGGTTTGATTGTCAGCCGCTGGCCTTGGACCGATACACAAGGGAACAGAAGGGGCGTTCTGGGCTGTGCCTTCCCAGGAGCCCTGTTTATGGATGAAGAGGGCTCCACTGTGTCCTGAACTTAGGGGGAGACCCAGCTGGGAGTGCGTTTGCCTGTCACCCCTGGGAGAACACTCGGGTTGTGTGGAGTGTGTCGTGAGGCTGCACCTGTCAGTTCCCATCAGTTCACAGCAGTCCCAGAGACCAGGTGTGACCTGCGTGGGAAGCCAGCGTTCTTCCAGAGAGAGACATGTGCTTGGCAGGATGGCGGGTTCCACGTGTGCTGTAAACAGACACGTGGCTGCGGTGAGCCTGCTTTTTGTATTCATTTATTAAAAATATTTATTAATTTATTTTAGAGAGAAAGTGTGCGTGAGTGTCAGTGGGAGGAGGGGCAGAGAGAGGGAATCCCAAGCAGACTTCCGGCTGAGCGTGGAGCCTGACACGGGGCTCGGTCAATGCCATGACCCATGAGATCGCGACCTGAGCAGAAATCACAAGTCGGATGGTGACCACCCCAGCCAGCCAGGCACCCCGAGTCTGCCTTTTCAACAGAGCTTGTGTATTAGTATACACATTTATGGGGTCGTGCATTTCGTTGGCAAGAAGCGCTGTTTGGAGGATTAGAAGAGAACCAGGATGTGGAGGTGCTTTGTGGTGAGAGTTGCCTTTCTGGAAGGCGAGTTGTCTTTCCCGTGCACGAGAGGAGCTGTGTTTGAGGCTCTTTCTGCAAAGTGCGGCTCTTTCTGGAAGGGCCACTACTCGGCCCCCAGTTTCCCCGTCTTACAGACTTGTGTTTTGCTATTTTGGTGTGTGTGTGCACACCCTTCTGGTATTTCTGTAGGTCGAGTCCTTGAAGTGACGGTCCCGTCTCCGGCGTGAGCTGTGGTTTGCTGGGCTTTCTGCGTTGGCCGCGGCTGACAGGGACGTGGGAGTCGGGCTGGTGGACGGTGCCGCTGGTCTCTCCCCCGACGTGGTCCCGTTGGTGGCTGAGGGTTTTCGGCTTTGGCGTGACTGATGGTGACCACCCTTTCCTTCCATTTGCAGGGCGTCCTGGACCGCTTTTCTCAAATCCAGCCGAAGCTCATCTTCTCCGTGGAGGCCGTCGTGTACAACGGCAAAGAGTACAGCCACATGGACAAGTTGCAGCAGGTGGTGAAAGGTGGGTGGCCCTCCCACATCTCCGCTAGCAAGGCAGGGCTCAGGGTGCACCAATAAGAGGTCCCCGGGGCTCCGCGTCGGCCGTCCCTCAGTTGTGTTACACTCTGTGAGAAATACCGCTGCCCGTATGCCGTGGCCTATAAGCCCGTGTTCCCCCTCTCCTCCCTCCAGGACTTCCGGACTTGAAGAAGGTGGTGCTGATTCCTTACGTTGCCTCGAAAGAGAAGATAGACATTTCCAAGATTCCAAATAGGTAAGTCCACCATGTGCCGATCGCTGGTTCCGGGCAGAACCCTCCGGAAGTCCCAGTGGGTTGTCCAGTCTGTGAATCCTTTCACGGGGGGCGTAGCAGTTTAGAGGTACAGGAGGTTTTGGTTAAAAATCACAGTTTGTACGTGGGCACCCGAGGCCACACAGTGACTTCGCGGTGGAATGGAGAGAGCCCCAGGGGTCCTCCGTCTTTCCCTCTGCTGTGACTTGAAGTGTCCGGTCAAGGCCAGCTCCCGATGGAATGGAAATTGCCGTGTGTGTGTGTGTGTGTGTGTGCGCGCGCGTGCACGCGCACATGTGCATGCGTGTGTACATGTAAACACACGCTTGTGTGTATATGTTTCCCTTGTAGGACCTTTGTCCCTATTGTTAATAGCACCTTCCTCTGTTTTTCTGACATTTATAAGCTGATGCATCACACACTTATGTACCTAATAGTATTGGAGGCAGTTTATTTTGGAAGAGGATTTCAGGAATTGGGTTGTGGTTTGGTCACAGTTGAGTTTGCTTCCAGATTCTTGGAGTTATACTCCCTTCCCCTTCCTTGAAACCATCATGGGGGGTTCCGAGGTCAGGTGTGTTTACTCCCTCTTGCCCTGTCGGGGGGACAGGGAGGAGATCACAAGGGTCTTTTTGGGGGGCAGACAACCGACGTGTGGCTTGGGTTTTGTGCAGGCTGCTTTCTGGGGGTGCTGAGGGGGGACCTCTAGGTGCTATGCTCCGGGGGTTGTGGTTGTTGGGAGGCACGAGCCACACCTGCAGGGAGGGTGAGCCGTGACCACTGGGCCCAGTAGACAGGGGCAGGAGGTGGACAGGAGGTACCTAGGGGCTGAGAGCAGGGCACAGGTCTGGGGGAGGTGACACTGAAGGTGACCTTGACAGATGAGCAGGGTTTGGGGACAGGTGCCGGTACTTGGATTCCGGAGGCCACAGGGTGCTGCCAGCAAAGTGACTCTTCCGTGAGGGCGGTGGTCTCAGCTCTGTGACCCTGTGTGAGGGATCCACCTGTCTGTGCCTGGGGTCCCCATCTGTAAAATGGGGAGATAACAGCACTTTCTTCAGTAAGTGGACACCAGGCCAAGTGCACTTAGCATAGCCCCTGGCAGTCATGATGGGTTGGGGACAGCCGCAGGCTGAGGTGCGCTCTGTCCCACGGGTACCTGCGTCAGGATGTGCAGGGCCTTACGGGCAGGCTCGGCACTTGGGTTGTCCCTGAGACTGGGGGTGTCCTGCCAACTGTGATGAATGACAGCCAGATGACGATCCCCGGTCCCAGTTCCCACCACGCACACAGCTGCCCTGCCTTTCTGTCGGGGGTCAGAACGCAGAGGCTGGGAGGAAGACCAGACGGGCTCACTGGTCCTACTGTGGCTCAGCTTTTATCCTTCTGAATGTGTTGATCAGCGGCTGATAATGAACGAGAGTATCCCGTAAAATCCCGTAGCATCCTGTAGAATCCCGTGAGCCACTTCATTTAGCTTGATACGATGTGAGAAGCTCTTGCCGTCCCACCTGGGGGATGGGACCCCCGTCTGGCTCATCTTTGATTGCTGGATGCCGCAGATAAACTAAGAACAAGAACGTGCCCGGGTTCAGAGACCTGGGGTTGCGGGGGGGACCGCCCTTTGGGATTTTCATTTTTAGAACAGCAACAAAAGTAATTGCTCTTTACTGTGATTTATAGACCCTTTGGAAGAAAAGGTTTTTCTCTGTGTGAAGTATCCGATTAGATTGGACACTTCGTGTAACTGGGGTCCGAAGGGGAGGTGGCGGTGGAATGGGCCTTCCGTTGCTGGAACGTTCCACAGTGAATAGTTTTCCTGACACTCTAGAGCAGAAGGCTTTGTTGTTTACTGCTCAGAGCTGAATTATTCTGCAGGCCCTTTTTAACCCTCTGCGCCTCCCCCACAAGACAGCCTCGTCCTTAAGGATGTCTTCCCTTGCAAGATAGCACGGTTCTTCCCTCTTGTGTGTATGCATTTGGTTCCGGAGTAATTATCCTTAGCAAATTGCTGCAGCCTGAGTTCTACGGATTCTCCCCCTTCTGGAAAGAAGGTTCCATTTGTCAAAATGGCAGGGTTTTTTTTTTTTCCTCCCCCCCCCCCCCCGCCCCTTTCAAGCCAGCGGAGAGAATAGTGCCAGAGTCCGTGTTCCTGCTCATCTCAACATGGAGAAAACACCTCTCCCACGTGGCCCTTTGGCTTCAGAGGCCCTGTTTCTGTTCATCAGACAAACCTGTTCCTTCTCTGCTGGTTTTTGGCCACCCGCGTTGATGCCCTATGTCAGCTTTGGGGGTGGATGTCTTAGGTGGTAGTCAGCGGCCGGACTTAATTTTGTTTCTAGGAAGTATATTAAACAGGATGAAAATGAAAATTCAAAGCACCAATATCTGTATGATGCTGTTAAGTCAATACTTAGAAGAAATTTTAGGTGTGAGAAAAGAAAAAGATGTTAAGTCAGTGACTTAAACAAAGCCATCTTAATAAACTAGAAAGGAAGAGCGAGTAAGATCCAAAGTAGTACACTGCACGAAGATAGTTTCCCTCTTAGAAGAGGGAAGATGCCTTACTTTGAAGCCTCCCAGCTCCTTACATTCCAGAACACTCACTTTCTCTCAATGACTCTGAGACTGTCGCAGAATTGCTAGAACTAGCCTCGAGCAGGCAAGAGCCCGGTTTGGGGCTTGGTTTCATCTCCTGCGGGACAGATATCTGTACTGAGCTGCTGTCCTCCTCGGGACACGTGACACATTTGCCTAGAAGCATCTCTGTCATGGGATCTGGTCTTCAGATCTTGGCCCCACTGTGCCACCCCGACCTTCCCGTGGAGGAGCTCAGGGATCTGGTCCTTCCCTTCCCGCCCTGCTCCTCGCAGCGACCAGCACAGCTTTCTTCCCCCGAGTTTGCCTGCAAATGGGACGTGTTCATTGTATGTGATCCTTGGGCACAGTGCGTGTCAAAGCCCTCCAGAGAGTCTCAGAAGAGACAGCCCTTGGTCTTGTCAGCATGCTAATAAAGAAGCTTGGAATTTTCACTCATTCGGTGCATTTCCCTTCAGTTAGCGTGAGTGCGAATTCATAGAGATCTGACTTTTTCCCCTCTCTCCCAGAGAGCTGCCAAACAAGGTTAGTTTTCCCTGGAAATCCTACAAGGCAGCAGTAGAGGGCAGTGAGCAGCCACGTCTAGCCTGGGAAGCCTCGGCAGATGCAACCCAGCCTTCTGGAATGTTCACTGTCTGTCTCTGTGTGTTCTGCCCCCAGCGTGTTCCTGGATGATTTTCTTGCCCCTGGGAAAGGTGCGCAGGCCCCGCAGCTGGAGTTCGAGCAGCTGCCCTTCAGCCACCCCCTCTTCATCATGTTCTCGTCGGGCACAACCGGGGCGCCCAAGTGCATGGTGCATTCCGCTGGGGTACGTCTCTCCACCCTCTGTCTGCTCCCCTGGGGACTCCTGGCTGGCGAAAACAGCCGTCTGGGCATGCACTCCAGACCCCCACCCGGCCAGCCTGCACCCCCTCCCCAGAGACTCCATCGTGCAGCTCCTCTGCAGGTGTGGTGGGGGAGCGTGGAGGTCTGAGACTGAGCTCGGGCACTCGGAGCTGCTGTTCCAGGCGCTGCTGTGGTGCCTGTCACCGCCGGGATGGGGGTGGAGGCCCCGGGGTGAGCCCCTGACTTCCACAGTGCGGCCAGGACCCCATAGGTGCTTATGAACGCGGTGGGGGGGTGCCCTCCAGCCTTGCATGAAGAAGGCAGTGGAGCCGGGAGAGCAGCAGCCGTGAGCACCTCGAGGGTTGGGAGAGGTGCCGTGTTGTTGCATGAGGTCATCGTGTTAGAGGCGTGGATGCATGTGCGCTCTATGGCGTGGTCAGACAGAGCTACCCGTGGGCTGGGATCAAAACCCTGGAGAGCCTCCTGGTCACGGTATAAAGTGCCAGCAGCTGAGAGAAGCTTACGGGCCACAGTCGTTGGCTCTGGCTGCTGTCACTGAGCACCCCGGGCCGCGGCATGGACGCCACACGCCTCTCATGGTTACTGGGCTGGAAGTCTGAGGCTGGGGAGGCCAGGGTTGGGTTCCGCTGAGGGCTCGCGCCTTGGCTTGTGGACAGCCGCCTTCTGCCCGTGCCCTCACCTCGTCTTCCCTCCATGCGCATGCTTGGGCTCGTGTGTTTTGTCCCATTTCCCTTTTCCCATAAGGACATCAGTCAGATTAGATTAGGACCCACCTTCTGGGCTCCTTGACTTTGTCACCTCTTTTAACGAGGCCACATTCCAAGGTCCTGGGCCTCGGGCTCAGCGTACAACTTCAGGGACCCTCAGTTCAGCCCACAGCACACAGTCCTTGTTTCCCTGCGTATTTCATCAGGAGGCCAGCTTTACAGAGGCCCCTGAAATAATGCTTTGCTACTAAGCCTGAGATTCTGTCCCCGTCAATCAGTGAAGTGAACCTTTTATGCTTGAAACAGCCGCGAGCCTGTAGGGAAGCTGCAGGAAGAGCTCGGTGGGCTCACGGTGCGGCTGCCGGACTCCGCCAGCCTCTGTGCGCTCGGCATCTGCTCCTAGCGCTTTCTGAAAGCTGCTTCTGTGTGGTCGCTGTCTCTGTGTGCGAGCACACACACACGACACACACAGACACAGACATAGACACAGACATACAGACACAAATAGACACACACATAGACACACAGACACACAGATATAGACACCTACAGACAGAGACATAGACACACATACAGACACATACAGACACACGGATACACAGTGGACACACAGGCACACATGGACACACAGACACAGACATAGGCGCACAGGCACCCACATAGACATACATAGGCACACATACAGTTACACACACAGGTGCACACACAGACATACAGACACACACACACAGACACACATACACACGTTTGCTTTTTGCCGCCCCCCACCTGGACCATGAGTTGCAGGGTCCGGCCGTTCACCCTGAGTCCTTGAGCACGCGTCTCCTGGCCACAAGCACGCTCCTGCACAGAGCCCTCGTCGGGTCGCTGTGTTCACGAAGTCGGGCATCCGTAGGATGCTGTCATGTGACGTGTAGCCCCGTCCACGTGCTCTGCTCCCTCTGGGGCCCGCGCTCCGGAGCGGCCCTCAGCCTGCCTTCCCCCGTCAGGACACCTGTGTCCTGGGGGTGCAGCTGCTGGTCTTGTGGCGGCAGGTGCCTCCCACTGCTTAGGGCTGGGCGTCGCCTCCTGGAAGCCGTGATGTGTCTTTCTCCGTATGTCATTCAGGAGGCGCTGCTGTCTGCGCACTGCGTCCTTGGCGTCTAACCAGGTCATCTTCGGAGGTACCATTCCTGGTGCGTTTGGTGCTTTTCTACGACCGTGCCCCCTCCTGGCCTCCTCCTGTCGGCCTACACCGCTCCTGGCCTTGACGGGGAAGCTTCTTTCTGACTCAGGCAGAGTCCCCCCCGGAGCTCCGATGTCTCCTGGGCCGGCCTCGGGAGCCAGCCCCCTCCCCGGGCTCTGCGCCCCCCAGCACTCCTTCCAAATGCCTTGGCTTCTGGCCTGGCCGCTCTGCAGCTCTCTCCAGACCTGCTTTCCCACTTCTCCCTCAGGTAGCTTAGCCTGGAGGGAGGAGAAAAACCCGCAGGCTCTGGGTCACACCTGGTCATAGCCTTCTCTCCTGCTCGGAAGAAGGGGATTATCCGAGAGGAGAAAGCTGTTCACAGACGGCTTTCTGGCTGTTGCTGGAGATGATGGTGGCATTTGAAAATCAAATATGATGTTTCTCTTATTCTAGTTGACTTAGCTTTTACAGATGTTCCCTCTGCCTAGAAGCAGTCTGAATCCCTTCCATAAAAAGGGGACATTTACATTTGAATCATTTTAAAGCCTTACACAGCTTTTCCCAGAGCACTTCCATCAGAATGGGGAAAGGAGTCGGCACGGTTCCCTTATTACCTGGCTCTGGATTCGCTGCGGGTCTGATCCCAGGTGACACAGAGCTGCCAGATACACCAGGAGCCGGTGGGGGACTTCTCAGGAAGCCACAGGGCAGGAGGGAGGGGGATGTCGGGGCGAAGCCCTTACGTCTGCCCGTAACACTGGCCAGGCTGAGGCGAGTTGCCCTTTTGCAGGAGTGAGTTGACCTTGTTCAAACCATCCCGTTTTATGAAATCACGTTGGGTGTGTTCAGAGTCCAAGATGTCATTTGCTATGGTGGCTGGAATCACATTTTCCCCAGGGAGGGGAGCTCTGGTCCGCCCGGTCACAGGCCCGTTAACGAGCTATAGAGAGGAGCGTTTTTAGAAACCTTGTAGACAAGGGTGGGATATGTGTGGCAAAACAACAGACATTTTAGGAAAAAACTGAAATGTCTAACTACACTTTTATTTTTAGTGCTTTTTGCAGAGCGAATGTCACTTTTTTAGGCAAGGAACATAAAAATGTATTAGATATAATGTGGCTTGCTCATAAAATCATCATGCTTGGTATATTTGGAGTATGGAAAAGTCAGGAAAAATCATATTTATTCTGTCTTCTCTGTGCTCTTGCCTCTCCAGAGAAGTGACTAAGCATCTTGCCTGTTCTGTTCAAGAGTTCCCTCGACAGGAACCTTGGAGACAGTGGGATGGAGGGCCACAGCGGGGACAGAGGGCTGGCCCCCGGCTTTACTGGGGCTGCTGTTCCTCGTTTGCAGGCTTGTGTTTTCCGAGTCGACAAGAGGTCTCAGGTCTCAGAAAGCAGCTTCCCTCTTCTTTCTATGAAATTAAATTCCTCTTTTTGCTTGAGATGCACAAAGTCACATTGCTCATACTTCCTTCCCCTCAGACTCAGCCATAAATACTTAAAAATTAAGAGCAAAACTACCGCTGTGAATCACAGTTCATTCAGAGACTCTTGAGAGAGAAGCCAAGCCTGGCTTGTTTTGTGCCTCCTGAGAGGAGGAGGAGAAGGCGCAGGCGAACAGATGTAGGGTTATAAATAGGCCAGGCTCGAAGCAGACCGCACCGATGAAGAAACAAGTCTAAACTGAATGACGATTTTAAGTAAGAATCCGGGAGGGGGCTTTGCTGCGGGCTCCTGTCGTCAGGGAGCCCCTGGCCCTGTCTGTGGATGTGGCGTGTGGATGTTTCATGTTCACTCAAGGAGTTCCTGAAGTCATTGTCCCCAAGCAGGTGCCCCTGCCCCCCCTGCACTCTGAGGCAGAGTGCTGTGTTGTGCGACTTCGCTGTGTTGTGTGACCCGCTCAGGGGGTCCAGGGGAGCTGTTCCCGACCCCTCTGATGCATGCTCCATAAAGCCACCAGAGATCTGGCGTCTGCATGTGCCTTGGGGACCTTCAGAAAGGTCCTGCATGCCCCCCCGAAGCCTCTGTCTGCCCGGCCCCCAAGTGGCTGTGGTCCCTGCTGCTCCTCGCGGGCCTGGTGGTGGCCTCTGTCCTGGACGTGCTCTGGAGTAGGAGCTCTGGCTCTTGAGTTGGAGACTTCGTTGGGTAGGGTTGTTTCCACTGAGCTTTCAAAGGGATCCTCTGCCTTTCAAGCCTTGCTGGCTTGTTTTCATTTCCCTTGGGTACAAAGAGAATCAGTTGTAAAGGCTGCTTGTGATACGTGGGTCCTTGCTTCATCCATCCATGTGATATGTGGGTCCTTCATCCATCCATGATAGGCCCTAAACAAGGGGACCTGTTGCCACCAGCCAGGTGCTCCCATCTGTGGAAGTGTGGCAGCCGGCCCTGTGCAGGGGCCTGTGAGGGGCAGTGCCTCGTGTAGCCTCAGGATCCTGCATGAGATCCACACACAGATGGGAGCACCAAGGCCAGGGGATGCTAAGTGTCTGGCGTGGGGCCCCTTGCTGTGCCCTCCAGACAGTGCTTGGAGGTGGGGTGCTCCCTCCCCGCTGGGAGCTGCAGACAGGACGAGTTCAACAGGAGGGGTGTGGGTGGTGGAGTATTACAGAGCTGAAAATAAAACACGAGGGCGCTCTCAGGGCCAGATAGAGAGCTCCGAGGTGTGGTGTGCGGAGAAGGCAAAGTGCAGGCCATGTGTGCAGGTAAAGAAGCCAGCATAAATAAATCCAGGCTGAGAGGCCAGGAGTTTACATGGAAACACACAGGAGGTGGTTGCACGGCCGCTGGAGAATTGGGGGCAGGCAGGGGCCTCATCGCGCTGTCCGCTCTGGAGCACTGGGCGTGTGCACACCTGCTGTATAGAAACAGTGGATGGTGCTGGGGGTTGGGGTCTACCCGGACGTTTGGGCTCAAAGCAGGGTATCGTGCTGCGAGGCTTGCAGAGCCCGTGGTGGCGTGGTGGCCGCGGCTCCACCGGGCTGTCCCATCCCTGCGCTGCAGGGTTCTTGTGCTGTGCTCCCGTCCTTCTGCCCCGGCCTTGACTTTGCCTCCCCGCTCCCCTCTGCCTGGGGTTAGGGTCCCACACTGTTCCAGATGTCCGTGGTAGCTGGAGCTCGAGGCTGGCTGGAGCCGGTTGGAGGCTGCTTCCCGGGTGCTCGCGGACTCTCAGGTCAGGACGCAGGGCACCCTGGGAGTCCTGCTTATCCACTCTAACGTGCTCGGTATTTGGCTTCCTCCAGGAAAGGAAAGGGAGGCTGGCTTCTTCCCCAGGGCTTTGTGTCTGGGCCGTGTTTGCTCACGCTGCTCTCCCGCCTCTCCCCAGGGCACCCTTATCCAGCACCTAAAGGAACATGTCCTTCATGGCAACACGGGCAGCGGCGACATCTTGCTGTATTACACCACGGTAAGCGGGCTTCGGAGGTTGCCGGGAGCCAGGGGACTGAGCTTTGGTCCCTTCAGGGCCTGTGCGATTCGGTCAGGGGTGTGGTGAGGGGGCATTCTCTTGCGTTAGCAAGGTGGGCCTGATGGGAGCACACGGGTCCTTGGATGAGGAAAGTGGGAGGGTCAGCCTCGGAGATGGAGATGGGGTGAGGGTCAGAGTGGTGCGGGGTCGCAAGCCAGAGGATATGAGTGACTTTTTGAAGTTGGGAAAGACAAGGAGCTTCCAGAAGGAGCACAGTCCTGCCGATACCTTGATTATGGACTTCTACCTCCAGAACGCTCACGTAATGAATTTGTGGTGTTTTGGGCCACTAAGTTTGTGGCAGTTTGTTGGAGTGGAAATAGGAAATGTATACAGATGGCGCTTCCAATTACTGTGACAGCAGGGGGTCCAGGTGTGGAGGCCAGGTTGGGCCTGAGTCTATCCTGGGGACCAGGGCTGCTCCCCATTGCAGGACCGGCCTAGGGGGCCCCCTGTCCCTGCCATGGGCATGGGCATGCAGCTCAGGCTGCCCTCACGCCAAGTGTGTGCCTGCTCTTGTTGGTGCCGTCCTCCCAGAAGGAGACCGCCCCCTGCCCAGACTTAATTGTGTTTCTTTTAGAGAGAGAGAGAGAGAGAGAACGCAGGAGCAAGAGCATGCAAACGGGGAGGGGCAGCGGGAGAGGGACAAACAGACTCCCCACTGAGCAGAGAGCCTGGTGTGGGGCTCGATCCTACAACCCTGAGATCACCACCTGAGCTGAAATCAAGCGTTGGAAGCTCAACTTACAACACTACCCGGCCACCCTCCTCACAGAAGGAGTTCTGTTCTGCCCCTAATCCTTGCCGGGCTACCTGGTGGCTGAGCCCAGGTACCCGGCTGGTCTGCCGAGCCACCTCCCTTCTCCCTGAGGTGTTTCACTAGAATCCTGGAAAGACTGCGGCTTTCGCTGAGCAAGGAGGGGGGCCCAGGAGCCAAGGGAAAGGAGATAGTACAGCCTAAGCCAGTGTTGTCTGGGTCAGACGTCCCTGGGACGTGGGGTGGATGGGGGCCTGCCTCTAGCACATTCTCCTGGTCTCGTGTGGGATACGCATCATTAAACCAAAGCTCGGGTTCGAGCAGCTGGGGACACTCCTGTCCTTGTGAACTCTGTGTGATGAACACGTCAGACAAGTTAAAGGAAACAGTGTTTTATCCTATGAGACGAAAACTTGAAGTTGACTTTTTCCAACTGCAAACATCAAGAGGTTTCAGAGTGAGTTAGCTCTGTTCCTTCGATGACAATTCTGTGCTGAGTTTTTTTTTTTTTTAAGATTTTATTTATTTATTCGAAAGACAGAGATCACAAGTAGGCAGAGAGGCAGGCAGAGAGAGAGAGGGGGTAGCAGGCTCCCCGCTGAGCAGAGAGTCTGATGTGGGGCTCGATCCCAGGACCCTGAGATCATGATCTGAGCTGAAGGCAGAGGCTTAACCCACTGAACCACCCAGGGGCCCTCCGTGCTGAGTTTTTAGGGAAGCGGAATGTTGGAAGTGTGCTCCCGGCCCGTGAGGTTGATGGCCAGGGCCCTGGCTGTGCCCTTGGGGACAGAGCCTGGGACTCCACCCACTCCCGGGAGAGGGAGTCCGAGGGCACCCTGGGTATGTGGCTGTGCATGGGCTGCCTCATCGCTTGGCGTGTCTAGCTGAAAATCAAGGGCTTGGGCCCAGTGATTGGGGTCTCCCTCAGCTGCAGGGATGTAACCCAGATCCTCCTGCCCTCCCCACAGGCAGGCCAGTGGTGCTGGGCACTGGCAGGCTCTGGGGCCCTTTTCACACAGAAAGCCCATCAGCATTGATGGAGCGTCTTTTGAATTGTGGGGAGAACTGGCAGGTGCGACGATGTCAAACTCAGCTGCCTCCTGGGACTCACGGTTTAAAATGCCAGGGTTTTACATTGAGGGCAAGTACGTAATAAGAGCTTAGATATGGAGTGGTTGTCCCAGAGGCATTTCACTTTTCCCGAAGCATCCTGCCCAGGAGGGATGGGCAGGTAGCTTTTTCCGTGGGGCATGCTGGTGCCCACAGCCGTGGCTGGCAGTGGCTGTGGGGGTCCCCATGGCCGGAGCCAGGCCTACGCTGTGTCTCTTACTGACTGACTTTAAAAACTTCCTCGGATAGTGAGTTGGCCGGGCCACTGTGCTGCTTGGGCTGCCCCGCACTGGTTTCTTTTGTTAAGAATAATTCCTTATTGGGGTGCCTGGGTGGCTCAGTGGGTTAAAGCCTCTGCCTTCAGCTCAGGTCATGGTCTCAGGGTCCTGGGATCGAGCCCCGCATCAGGCTCTCTGCTCAGCGGGGAGCCTGCTTCTCCCCCTCTCTCTGCCTACCTCTCTGCCTACTTGTGAGCTCCATCTGTCAAAATAAATAAATAAAATCTTAAAAAAAAAAAAAGAATTCCTTAGTGAAAAACTCAATTGGGGATATTAAAAGCTTGTTAAGAGGAAGCTCAACGAACTTGAGATTTGGGGTGCCCGCAGTGCTGGTGTCATTGAGGGGAAGGACAGGCAGCTTCTCAGGGGCCTGCTGGGTTCTTGAGCCTGTCCCCCAGGCCGTCGGTGGCCTGCTCGCTGAGGCTCTGTGCTGGTTGTCTCTTAAGTGCCCTCGTCAGCGGTTCTTAGCCGCTTGGGGTGCCTTCCGTGGCCCCCGGTCCCCGCTGTGGGATCTGCGCACGGGCATGGGAGAGGAGGGCGGGCTTCCTGGCCTCCCTGCCGGAGACTCCTGTTGGAGCTTTCCTCCTGCTCCTGGCTCCCTCGCTGTGTTGGTTCAGCTCTGGAAACGCCCACAAGTTCCCCTGCATGGATGGGAACGCTGTGGCCAGTTCTTTCTGCCCTAAAATGTTTTCTTAAATAACAACAACAAAGGAGGCCTCACTTGTGTATGGGAAACATTTCACATGGCACACGTGTGTGTGTGGTGAGCTGTCAGTGCCCTCCCGGGGCAGGGGCACCGAGTGGGTCTTGCTCACACATGCGGTCTACGTGTTCCCCGTGGCCCGTGGCCCATGTGGAGGCCTGCCCGGGGCTCCAGCTGTGGGTGTGGGTACGCTGCAGCCCCCATGCTGGCTTGTTCGACACAGAAGCTCGTCTCAGAGACTGGTCCCCGTCACTGCAGGCCGCATTCCTGTGGACGGCCGGGGTGGGCTGGCTCCTGAAAGCTTGCCACGTGCTGTTCCAAACGTCTGATGCGGCCTCACGGGTTTGGCCTGTGGCGTTCCACAGCACGTGTGCATGTGTGGGACCCCTTTCCTTGGGGCGGGACTACATCTCCTGGCTCTCTGGCTCCCATTGTCCCCAGCGAGGCTGCGGGAAACACCCTTTGACCCGTCTTAACGTGTGTGTGTGGGTCCATATGAGACACTCTAGGCGTGGAGCTGCTGGTGCAAGCGTTGTCCATCGGGGGTGGGTGTCCTTGCGGACCGCTGGCTCGGTGTCGGGACATGAGACGCTGAGGGACAGAGGTGAGGGCACCTGGCCTGGCGCTCGGTTGACACTGTGTTCCTTTTGACTGTCCCAGGTTGGCTGGATGATGTGGAACTGGATGGTGTCGGCTCTTGCCACGGGGGCGGCTGTGGTCTTGTACGACGGCTCCCCGCTGGTGCCCACGCCCAACGTGCTCTGGGACCTGGTTGACAGGATAGGGTAGGTGCCAGGACACCATGCTCGCCATAGAGCCACACTGCTATTGACTGCCGTAGCGCTGGTGCCATCTTGGGAGTGCTTGGCCTCTCGGTGGGCATGGAGGGCGAGGGAGGGCGCGGGAGGGTGAGGGAGGCTGTGGGAGGGTGAGGGAGGCCGTGGGAGGGTGAGGGAGGCCGTGGGAGGGTGAGAGAGGGCGTGGGAGGGTGTGGGAGGGCGAGGGGGGTTGAAGTTGCCAAGGAGGGTAGGAAGAGGCAGGTAGCCCTGACGGGGACCGACCAAGGAGATGGGGGCCACCCCCAGGGCCAGGAGTGAGTTTGAAATTTCGGGGAATCAGGAGAGGGAATGTGATCTTGTGTCTGTAACTCTGGAACCTAAGAGCTGCTGGAAAAGCCCAGGAGAAAGGGAGCCAGGGCCAGCGAGGGTTCTGCCTCTTGCCGGGCTCCCCCAGCTCCAGGGTGGGTTGGGGGGTAAAACAGGCTGTTCAGGGATGGTGTGGATATGCCTGTGAAGGGCAGGGGCAGAGCCCAGCACTGGGGCATTCCCAGGGTCTGGGTTTCCCACTGCTGGCCTTCCGAGACCCGTGGCAAGAGGACAGTCCTGCCTTTGTCAGCTGTCCCCTGGAGTCTCCTTGGACCCGTCACAAGGTTGCTCCAAAATGCTCCTATAGATGCTGCAGGAGGGCCTCTGTGCCTCCAGGCCATCCTGCTGATGGCTAGTTTCTCGGTCAGGTGACAAGCTGGGATCCTAGGGAGCAGGGGCAGAGCGTGGGGAAGGAGGCTGGGCCCTCCCTCCCTCTCCCGGTTCCCCTCCTCATCATCACTGGGGACAGTGTCAAGGGACCATTCTGGGAATGCTCTCTCTGTGGATGAATTCATCAGAACCAGTGGAAGCATCCGCCCCCTTGCGGCCCGTGGTCACTGTTGGCCTAATGATCGTGGCTCCAGGAGCACAAGCACGGAAGCCGCAGAGCTCCGGGAGCCTGGAAGCCCCCGTGCTCTGAAACGCGCACCTCACTCTCAGTTTGAGTCTGTTCACGGTGAGGAGACAGAAGGAGCCACTAATGTTTTTAAATTCGTGGTCATTAATATTTCAAATATAACTTTGCGCGGCCTGGGTAATATTTAAATTCTGACATTTGGCTCAAAATATTGGCAAGGAAGGTTATTTCCTAATGAGACTGTTTCCAGCAAAAGGTTAATCAAATCCCTGGGAACTTAGATGACTTTAAGAGCTTTACCCTTAATACCCGGGAGCTGGGCTCCAGGTGGGGACGCTTTCTGGGGTGTGTCTGTGTGTGTCTGTGTGCATATAATAGGAAGACCGATAGATAATGTGCATTATTGGGGCTCAGTGCTAATGAATTTAAAGGATGAAGGGCCCCAGCACAACCCAGCTCTGTGTGTGTGTGTGTGTATGCGCGTGCACACATTTGTGCATGTGTTTGCATGTGTACACAGGTGTGCAGAGTGTGTGCAAGTGTGGGCAAGAGTATATGTGTCTGCATGTGTGGGTGTGTGCAGAGGTGTGTGCGAGTACATCAAAGTGTGTGTGTGAATACGTGTGAGCAAGGTGTGGTTGTGGGTGCATGTAGGGATGGGTGCATGTATGTGTGTGGCTGAGCAGTCACAGATGTGTGGTCTGGGCCGATGTAGTAGGCATGTCCTAGGCATCTGCCTTCCAGCAGCCCTGCTGGCTCGTGCCCCAGATGCTGCCAGAGACGTGGCCTTGGCCATCAGAGGGCCCCTCTGGACCTGGCCGGGATCGTCCCTGCTCCGTTGCTGGAGGTTGGTGCAGGTCTGCGTTCAGGCGGGAGCCGGGGGTGGGGTGCTTGGGAGGACTGCGGGCCTTGAACACCTGCTCTGACTGCCAATGGCCATGGAGGGGTGCAGATCAGGTGTGGGGGGAGACCTTCATCTGACCTTCACTTGTGCGCGCCCTCCCCACTGAAAATTAAAACCAAGTTACATATGGTCACATAAGTTCCTACGTGTCGGTGGCAAGAGGAGCAGCTCTCCTAAGCTGGACAGCAGGGTCCTTGTGGGCCATTTCAGGGCTCCTGGGTTTTTTAAATAACCCAGGCTAATGTATGAATGAAATCTTGGATGATTTTAACGTGTTGGCCCAGAGACGTACTAACATGTCTGGTAACAGAACATTTATTTTGTAGATGCAAAATTCTTTTCTTTTCTTTTTTTTTTTTAAGATTTTATTTATTTATTTGGGAGAGAGAGAAACCACGAGAGAGGATATGAGTGGGGAGGAGAGGAAGCAGGCTTCTCACTGAGCAGGGAGCCCGATGGGGGGCTCCATCCCAGGACCCTGGGATCATGACCTGACCCGAAGGCAGACACCCAACTGACTGAGCTACCCAGGCATCCCGATGAGGTTCTTTTAAAAGACGGATTTTCTTTGTCGTTTGGGGTGTTTTTCTGGGCTCCGGGAGTCTGGCTTGGGGAATATTTGGGTTAGAGTTGGGGCCAGAGCTCTGGGGTCTTTTGTCCAGGCTTTTCTTGTACCCAGGCCAGCCATCTGAGTTCCCCTGTGTCACCTGTCTCTGGGTGGGAGAGGCCCCGGGGGCACACTGGCAGAGTGGACTTGCTGGACAGCTGTCCGCCAGGGTCACGCCCACACCCCGTCTGCTCTGCGCCATGTGCCCTGCTGGGCTCTGAGGCGTGCACAGCAGTGCAGTGGTGGAGGTGACTCGTCTCTGCCCTTGTGGGGCTGCATGCGAATGGGGGAAGGAGGAGAGAGAAAGAAGTGGTGTTGGTGCCCTGAGTTCCGGGATTCCCCTGGAGGCAAGGGCACTGGGGCCTAAACCTCAGGCCTGGGGAGGGGATGCAAAACACGCTCCAGGCAGAGGGGTGGTAAGTGCCCGGGCCCTAAGTTGGAGCTGGGATAGGTGTGTGAGGGAAGGAGACCCCTGTGCTGTGAATGTGAAGAGTGAATGTGGGGCCGGCCGGGGCGGTGGGGGTAGAGGCTGGTCCCTCGGGGACTCTGAGGCCGGCTTGGACGGTGGGGGCTTTTCTGCACGAAACGCGACACCCTTGAAACGTTTGGAGCAACACAGCCTGGGTTCGTGTTTGTGAAGGCAAAGTCTTGCTCCTGAGTGGAGAATGCATTGTAGGGGGTGGGGGAAGAGGGCAGTGGGAGACTGGTGGGTCTTAGGCAGATGGAGTTACCCAGGCACCAGGTGGGCGGCCTCAGAGGGGCTGTCTATGAGCCGCCCGTGGGGCACGGGGGGCGGCTCCTGTCCAGCTGGGAAGCCGCCTGGTACTTTGTGCAGATCCCCAGCCGTTATCCCTAAAAATACACAGCGCGGAGCACCCACACCAAGCTCCCTTGCTTTGTGGGCTCAGTGTGGTTTTACGCAGCTCCTGCAAGCCCTGGAGTCGGGTGGGGAGACCTTCCTGTTCTTGAGACATGCAGGCTTGTGACCCAGGTCCAGCACATGGTTGGAGTCTCCGTGCATTGCCAAGGTCAGGGTTCACAGGGATATGGGAAGAACCACAGAGAGCCATTGATTTCGGTGCGGGGGGGGCAAGGGGATGAGCAGCAAGGGGAATGTTGCTTTGGTGTGGCTGGGGTCCGAGATCCTGGCGCTGTGGCAGTCATTGCTCCGCCATCAGAGGCTGCAGGCGTGCCTGGTCTTCTGTGAAAATGTAGCCGTTCCTGAAGGGTGACACCTTAGTGCTCAGAGATGGTCTTGAGTTTGGGAATCATCCTGCCCGAGTTAATGCAGTAACCACGGGGGACGTGGGAGGGTTGTGTACACAGTCCTCCACGGCCTCCCCTCCTGAAGCAGCCACCTCTAGGGCACAGCAACCCGGGAGGTGCCTAAGGTCTCGGTGGGGGGCTTCCTGGCAGCCAGGTGCTGGTGGTGAAGAGGGGGGCTGGGAGGGACGAAGGACAGACAGCAGGCTCAAGGGCTCCTCCCAGCCCAGCTGCCCTGGTGCTGGACAGCATGTGGCTGTCCCCCACCCAGGGGTGGGGGGATTAGGTTTTGGCTGCCCAGAGGGATGCCAAGGGACTTTGATGTTTGCAGCCTCCTTTGGGCCTGGGAGGGAGGGCACTGTTTAGTTATGAAGCTGGTCTGCTGGTCCAGGGCTGCCTGGCTGCTGGAGCCATCAGGAGCGCTCGCCCCTGGAAACGCAGCGACTTCTTCTCCACGTGGCGTTGTTCTCTGAGTGCGGACGTGGAGCAAAGGACCGTAGACTCTGAACATTCGAAATGAGAAGAGCTGCACCATTTAAGAAGTCATTTAAGTCACTTAAGAACAGGGGGTGGGTCCCGAGCGCCCAGCACGGGCCCTGCTCCCACAGAAGGTCCCGCCGCTTCTGCACCTCGGCAGAAGGGGCTTGCATGGAGCTGGGACTTGAGGGGTCTCGGTTTCCTGGCTTCCTTTGCTCCCCAAAGGGCAAATACCCTGCAGTTGGGAGGAGGGTGGGCTGGTGTACGAGTCGCTGTCTGTCACATGGAGCCATGTGCTCCGGGGGCCGGGGCTCCGAGCATGTTGGGAGTCCGTGCACCGGCCTGTCCCTGCTGAACCCGCAGTCAACACATGTGTTTACTGAACACTAGGTATTAATTCAGCCCAGAAAAATATGTGTCTTGGATTTTGCAAACTTGCCAGAAGCGAGTCACTAATTTTAAAAAGCTCTGGAGCGTGGAATGTGCAAGAGCCTTGAGAGTTTCTGTTTTCTTTCCCTCCTGTGCCCTTAGCATCACCATCCTTGGAACGGGTGCCAAGTGGCTGGCCGTCCTTGAAGAGAAACAGTTGAAGCCAGGTCAGTGTGCCCCTCAGGACGCCTGGCCTCGTCCCCGTCCTGCCAACCAAGGAGTCCAGAGCCGCCCTCTTATCTGTTTCCTGCACGTGAGCCAGAACAGGGGTGTCGGGTCTCGTTTTAATCTCTCTGTGGTTCTTCCCCCTAGTGGAAACCCACAGTCTCCAGACACTTCACACGATCCTGTCCACTGGCTCCCCTCTGAAAGCCAAGAGCTATGACTACGTCTACAAGTGCATTAAGAGCAGCGTCCTCCTGGGCTCCATCTCAGGTAGGGCTTGCACCGTGGGGGGTCTGGGAGGAAGCAGGGGAAGTGGGGCACGACCAGGCTGGCCCCCTGTAAGCGTGCACGGCCTTGGACCTGACAGGTCCGCTACCTTGTATTTGTCCCAGGTAAACAGCAGGGTGCACATCTGTGCACGGTTGGTTCTTCTTGTTCATGATAGTTAAGTTCTAGGAAGTTACTGAGTTAGCGACTACGAAACCATTGGGGAAGGAACACACACACACACACACACACACACACACACATACACATCTCACATCAATTATGATCTTATATTCTGGAAACAACCCTTTTCTGGTAGGTTCTGTTGTCTTTATCTTATGGAAGAGAAAACGAGGTTTAGGAGTGTTAACGGACTTGTCGGAGCAGCCCCCCAATGGGTGCAGTGCAACTGGGTCCCGAGCCAGAGCCCCTTGTACCCCGTTCCCCCACCCGTGCTCTCTCCCGGTCTTCTCTGTCACAAGAGCTGAAGCCAGAGCAGGGCACTGCCTTGTGGTTCTGTGGCTGCAGACGTGCGTGTGGGGCGTCTCGAGATTTCCACTGCTTGGCTCGTGTTCTCCGATGACCTTGAGAGCACCCGGAGTGTTGCTCCTGAGGTCATCAGTTTTAGTGAGCAGAAGCATTTGAAAATACAGAATCTGTAAGTAATAAGGATTGGCCAAGTAATAAGTAATAAGAACAATTGTTGCAACGTCGTTTATGCTCGTTAAAAGCCAGAAGTTACCTTTGTGCCTGGTAGAAGGGAATTCGTTGAATAATGTATGGCGCATCCTGAATTTTTGCAGCTCTTAGGAGGGATATGGTGAATATTCTTATGTAGATGGAAACATATTCATTGATACCGAAAGAGGGTTGTGATACGTTGAGTGAGAGAAGCAGATTGCAGAGATATAAGTGTGGTCATTTTTGTAGATCGAGAGAAGGAATATGTGGTGGGGTGTGTACACCCGTGTGTGTGTGTGTGTGTGTGTGTGTGTGCGCGCGCGCACACGCTTGGGTATTGGGATTTCAAGTGACTTCTTTTTCTCTTCACTTTTTCCTAACGTGAAATTGTATGAAGACAACTTGTGCATGTTGCAAAATCTTCAGAATCCAAAAAAGAAACAGAGTGGTGTCCACCCCGAGTGGTTTCTCCTTCCCGCCACAGAAGCCTGCGCTCGTTTCCCCTCAGGGGTGTCCGTACGTAGGTGGGAGAGTGTGTCTGGACGGGGTGAGACTCATTTAACTTAGGATTCACGCTGTTCCGTATTTCCCCCTTAACAGCATGACTTGTAGTTAATTCTATCTTAGCTCATCAAAATCTTGAGAGGAATTTAATTTATATTTCTGAAAGCATATCTTTATTTATTTGTTTGTTTTTAAAAAGATTTTATTTATTCATTTGACAGAGAGAGTCACAGCGAGAGAGGGAACACAAGCAGGGGGAGTGGGAGAGGGAGACGCAGGCTCCTCGCTGAGCAGGGAGCCCGATGTGGGGCTCGATCCCAGGACCCTGGGATCATGACCTGAGCCAAAGGCAGAGGCTCAATGACTGAGCCACCCAGGGGCCCCCGAGAACACGTCTTTAAAAGCTACTGTGTGATTTGCTTGAAGCCCGAAGCTGCCCTGACAGGCCTCTGCGGGACCCGTGGCCCGAGGCTGGGGGACTTGAGCTGTTTAGGCGAGCAGGGCAGGCAAGGGTCCGGCCAGCATCTGTGAGTGGCCTTGAGACATCTCTTCTCCCTCTGGGCCTCAGTTTGCCTGCCTTAAAAGGGACGGATTGTGCAGTGTGACTCTAGGGGCCTGTCCATGCGACTGCTGCCCACCGAGTGGGTGGACATGCTGGGGCTCAGGCCACTTATCTAGTGGGGTCACTCTCCTCGTGACAGGTGACATGTTTAAATGTTTGCCGCCTGTGTGTCACTCTGTGAATGCCATGAAGTCTTGGAACATAGCAGCTCTCCTTTCCTGACACAAAACACTCTTCGAGATGCTCTGGGGGAAAGGCAGGAGTCGGGTGTATGCGGTGCCCCACGTGTGTGAGATGATCGTGTGTGGTGAGGGTCTCCAGCCAGGTGGAAGGGAGGCTCACATCCATTCCTCGGCCTCCCAGAGGGCATTATGTGCCCAGAGCGCTGCGGTGCAGAAGCTCTGGGAGGTGGCCTGCTGGCTGATCCAGTGCTTAGACCTGGGCGTGTTTCAGCCCCTCAGCCCGGGCTGGCGCCGCAGGCGTCCCAAGGTCACCCGAGAGCATCTCAGGCCTTCCTGGCACCCCAGCGTGCTTCCCGCCCGATGCGTTCTGTCTTCTGTGAGACCCGGCCTGCACAGACCCCTGGCGTGCGGCTCCTCCGGTTGCCGCAGAGGGCCTCTGTATGTGACGCATTTGCCCACGCGGTGCCGGTGAGGTTGGGCTCATGGGTGAAGCCTTCATGTCCCGTGAGCCCAAGTCTGGAATTTCACTGTGACCATGACAGGTCATTCGTTTTGTCTGTCATCCAGCAGGAAGGCTTGGTCAAAACATAAATCGTCCGGACACAGGCGTTTTGCTGAAATTTTAAATCCCCTCCCTCATGTCTCCCTGAAAAGAAGCACTAACCATTGTGCGTTTGGCAGTATCTACCGGGAGAAAGAGTAGAAGTACCTCTGGGGTCTTCCTCCCTTGGTGTTCGCCAGTAAAAAAAAAAGCTGTTCATCTCAGTCTTCTGAATTCTGCCTCTCCTTTCCCTTTGTTTGCAGGGGGCACCGACATCATCTCTTGCTTCATGGGCCAGAACTTTTCTGTTCCTGTCTCTAGAGGGGAAATTCAGGCCCGGAACCTGGGCATGGCCGTCGAAGCCTGGAACGAGGAAGGTGATGGCTTCACTAACTGCCTTTCTTTCTGTTTCTGGGGGGACTGGTAGCTCGGGAGCAATCGGATGTGTAACCTCCCCGAGAGGGGTAGCCCAGCTCACTGGCAGACTGGGCTCCTTCTAGCGGCCCGCCGGGCTCCCTGTCCCCAGCCCCCTTCAGCCTGCCCTCCTGAGAAGTCAGTGTCGGGCTGGAGCGGAGAGCTGTGTGTTCAGGAGCGGCAGGAGGGCTGTTGCACCCCCAGCATCCAAAGCCCAGAGATGCTGCTCAGGCAGCCACACTGCCCTGCTCCTGTGACCCCCTGACCTTGACATGGACCCGGTAGGGGAGCTGGGGTGTTGGCCTCTGACAATGTCAGGATGAGCTTTTGCTCTATAGCCTGTTGGTGGCCATTGATAAATGAGCAAAGCCTGTTTGTGTCTCTAGCACCAAACAGGGCCTAGCCTGGCGTGTGGTGTGTGCACTGTGCAAATTTGCCCTGCAGCCACCATTATTTTAGCCTGGCAGAGTGCATGGGGAGTCTGGGTGAGGAAGAGGGAGAGACGTCGGCCGTGGTGGCCCCACCAGGTTATGGGCTGGAAGCCTGGAGAGCACAGGAAGGATTTCTCCCTCTCCAGTTCATGGGAAATGTTTCCAGAGACCTTTCTGAAAATCGGTTCTTACTTTCAGAAGAGAGCTTTTCCTGGTGCTTGCTGAGCTTATCGGCCCCATATGTCTGTTTTCTTCCCCACCGTCTGAACCATTTCTTTTGGTCCTGGTCCCTGCTGCATTCTGTGGCCTGGTTGGGGGAGATGCTCCTGGCAGAGAGAAACTGACGGCCATCTCTGCAGCTTCCAGCTGTCTGTCTGTCGTCTCTCGGGGGCGGGGGGGGGGGGGGGGGGGGGGGAGGAGCTAGGTGAGGGGGAGGAAATGGGGAACCCCAGGAGCCCCCTTGGGTGCATGTGGAATGGTGACTTTTCAGTGCCAGTCCTGCGTTGCTGCGGTGTGGAAGGTGCTGGATAAAGGGACCCGCTCCTTGGGAGGGTTGCTGTGCTGCCCTCTCCTCGGCCTCCACGGCCTCTGCTGTGCCCAGGGCCGGAGACTGGGCGCCCTGCTGGAGCAAGTGGGACTCGGCGTGACTCAGTTAGCCTGCAGGTTGGGAGTAATGAAGGGAGGTAGGGACCGCGTGGTGCAGAAATTCTACTCCTGGGAGAAGCACTGGTGCATACGAGCGAGGAGAGGCGTGCGAGTGGGTTCGTCGCCACATGTTCGCAGTAGGGAACAGAGTCGGGAACATACAGAGCTCGTCCTCCGGAGGAATAAATGGCCACGATCGCATGTGGACAGTTACAAGCAGTGAAAACGAGTGGGCTTGAGCGGCATATAGTGGACGAGCGAGGCACCCCAAGCCCACACTGGGAGAGCCGAGCCGGGTGCGGGGCGCACAGAGCAGGAGGCCATGGGCACAGTTTGGAGACACGCGGGATGACTTTGCTGTTTGGAGACGTGTCTCGATGGCGTGAACGTATTAATACACGTGTGGGAAAAATCAGTTCCCTTTAGAAGAGAGGTTTAGGGGGGCGTGGGTCCGGAGGGAAGGTCGCTGGGGTCGGTCCCAAGTACATGGTGTAGGGGATGGGGAGCGTGTGCCAGGGTACGCGGCTGCTGCGTGTGCTCAGCTTAGTCTTTCCTTCCCGAAGCAGGAAAGGCAGTGTGGGGGGAGAGCGGCGAGCTGGTGTGCACCAAGCCGGTCCCCTGCCAGCCCACGCACTTCTGGAACGATGAGAACGGGAGCAAGTACAGGAAGGCCTATTTCTCCAGATTCCCAGGTAGGTCTGGTGGTGGGGGATGCGGAGGGAGCCGCCCACACTCCCTCTGGGCTGGGCCTTCCGGTCGGGTTCTGAGGTCTTCCCCGCCCACACCTGTGAAGCTGCTCACGGCTCCTTCCACCAGGGGGCGAGGCTGAATGGGGATCAGGATCTTGTCCCTTCTGCTTGGAGCCATCATGTGAAACTGGCGTCTGCTTAGCTTCTATTTCCTTACGGCTTATTTGTTTATTTGAGAGAGAAAGAGAGCACGTGAGCAGGGGGGTAGAGAGGGGCAGAGGGAGGAGGGGAGAGACTCTCAAGCAGACCCTTGCTGAGTGCGGAGGACCTGAGCGGAAACCAAGAGTCAGACGCTGACCTGGCTGAGCCCTGGTGGGGTTGCTTTCTGCTTAGCTGGCCTCTGTGTGCAGAGCCCCCGGGCTGCAGGTGCGGCTGCGGGGGGCCGGCACCAGCCCCAGTATGAGCCCCGGTTTGCCTGTGGGAGGGCTGTGGGCTGTGCGCTTACCCAGGACTGCCGGTTCAGACGGAAGCGGCGTGTTCAGGAGGAATCTGGCTTGGGCCTCCTCCTCTCCACCGGGCACGCACCCTCACCCAGTCCTCATGGAGGTGTTGGAGGAGGAGCACATTGGGGGTGGGGTGCTCCGCAGCCTGCTTGTCACTCTCACATAGACCGACACCCTCGTGTTTCATCTTCCAAGTGGCGCCTTGCCCCGGAGCAGGGAAGTGTTTATTTCAAGTTCTGACTCCCGTCTGCGTCTTTCCTTCGTTCATAAGCCACCTCGAGTTATCACAGCTGTCTGATTCACAGTTTAGTAAGTCCTCTGTCCCAGAGCGGTGTTCTCCAAGTGCGTGCTTGCTTCCGTCTCCAGAAAGGTAATTTGATTTTGTGGTAATGGCTCGTGGAGGACCAGGAGAGGGCAGGTGGCCGGCAGGAGCAGAACTCGCCGTGGACCCCTCCCGTTTCTCCCCCGGCCTTGAGTGTTTACACGTCCCATGTGAAAACCACTGTATCTGGCATCGCACCCCCACGCAGGCGTCGGAGGAGCGCCCCAGATGTGGCGTGGCCTCCTGGGTACCTGCCACACGTGAGCCCCACCTTGGATCCCGCTAGTGTGCAGCTGTCCAGGCGGAGTGAGGCAGCATAGAGGGAGCTAATGTAGAGAGAAACGTTCCTCAGGTGACCCTGAAGGAAAGGGCAGGACCTCCTGCCGTAGGAAGAGAGGCCAAGAGGAGCAGAACCTCAGTGGGAGGATCCATCCCTGTCTCCTGCAGTACAGCTCACTGCTCTTTGGAAACTGTGTTTCCTATAACTTATTGTATGTACAGTTAACATGATAAATGTCTCTCAGGATTGATTTCAAAGCCTTTCCTTCCCCTTCCTCCCTCCCTTCCTTCCTTCCTTCTTTTTTTGAACTTCCCTCTTGGAGAAAACAAGTATTTTGACCTGTTTTATTGCCATTTCCATTTTTGCCTTGGCTGCCAGGAAGCTCAGAGCGGAAATCATTGCTTGTTTCCAGCAGTCCTCTTACCCCCAGGGCAGGGTTTCTGATTCTCTTTAAAGAATCTCATTATGTAATCGGTTTTATAAGTAGTTTCCTCAGATACTTTCTGGGAGTAGGTGGGAGATCTGCGAACCAGTACGGAAAGAGGAAGGCAGTTAAGATAATGGAACTCTGGAGCCTTTGGTCATGGACCGGAGGAACACAGGTGGAACCTGACTGTCCAGGTTGTCCTGGGAGATTCTGACACTGTATTGGAGTTAGTGTTGAAGGAAACAGCTGGAGGCCAAGGTTGTCGTTCCTGGAGCAGCATGCAAACTCACAGACATCGTTAGACCAGGTGAAAACGTAAGCAGGCAGTGATATCCAAGGAATTAGTAAGCGAAAAGAAGTACGGCACAGAGGGTACAGTATCTCTTTGTGTAAACTTCTAAAAGGAAATATGTGTGTGTAAGTGTGTGAATAAATCCACAACAAAGGGTTATCTGTGTCGGGGGAATTATGAGCTATTTTGCTTTTCTTTATATCTTATCATTTTAAAAAATCTAGTAAAAATTTAAAGATTTTAAAAGCGGACTGAAGAAAGACTTAGACTGTTCTGATTCTACAAAGCAGTGATTTCAGCTCCAAGTTTCCTGGCAGCCAAGATAAAAAGGGAAATAAAATGGGTACGGATGGGTGCAGGGGACACATTTCCACTCGGGAGCCAAGCACACCCACCAACTGTTGGGACTTTGAACTTGGACATGGAGACAGCCAGAGGTTCCCTCAGCCCGCATCAGCAGAAGAGCTCAAAGTGGAAGGAGACTGAGTCATAACTCATGGAGCCCTCCGTCCTCCCATAAGAGAAGCGTGTGTGTGTGTGTGCAGTTTATTCATGATGGAGCATTTGCAGACGTGGACAGCCGTGCTGTTGTTCTCTCTATACAAGACACATGCTTACCTAGATTTCCTGCAGGAGGAAAGCAAGAGCAAGGCTGGGTCTCTCCCTTTGCACTGGCGTGCGGTCGCTGAAACAGGGTGGAAGGAGCCAGTGCTCTGCTGGCCCTGGGCACGGGAACCCGCAGGGAAGCCTGCATTCCTGCGCCATGATGACCCGGCAGCAGAGCCACCAGCCCCGTGAGAATCCTTCCTCCCGACTTCACGTTGTACGAGGCAGCAGTGCTGCATTTTGTTTTCACAAATGACAATTCCTTCAGGGTGCATTTGCATCTTCTGTTTTGTCTTCGTTTCCGGGGTCTCACATTCATGATCAAACTCCTGGGAGAGCTGGCTCCGCACGGCCCAGACTCTGTGTCGGTCGGCACCCGGTCCCCAGATGAGAAAGGACCCATGGAGGGGGCGGCCCTGCGGCTGCGTCCGCAGCCCTGTCCCCTGGGATGGCGTCTGGAAGCCCGGCGTTGGGCGTAGCTGTCGGATGTGCTTCTGCAGAAACCTGGCGTATCACTCGCAGTCCTGGGAATGATCTTTTCCTGTTTGTGTACCCGAGTCTTTCACGAGTCCCGTCAGGAGGAAGGGGGTTTCTCTCTTCAGCTAGGGGAGGAGGGGAGAGGGACCCGGAGGCTTACAGTTATTCTTTTGCGTCAGAAGAAAGGAGCTCAGGAGTCCCTCCGTTCCCTAACTGCCTCCCAAGGACCACCTCCCTGCAGACGGACAGACGTCCTGGCCTTCAGCTGGGTCTGCACCTGGGCGGGAGCCTCAGTCGCTGCTCGTGCAGTCTGGTCATGACTGTGAACGAGCGAGGGAATAAGTGCGATGTCTCGTCACGGGGGCGCCTCCCGGACAGGTGTGGGCGGATGGGGTTCGTGCCTCCAGGCGGGAAGCGTCTCCAGCATTGCGGGGGAGGAGGTCCTCTCTGTGAAGGCCCTGAAGGTGGTTTTATTTGATATTTTCCCTTTCTGGGCCGCAGGGACTCGGGCCCCATTTCAGGAGGCCAGACTGCCCCTGGGGAAGTGACTTCCAGGCAGCCACAGAGCTGGCGGGATGTGCGCCTGGTCATTCAAACCCGTTTGGCCTCCGATTGTGCGGCTGGTCAATGGTCATTGCCTTTGGCGGCAGGAGGAAGCTTCTGGCCGCTTTAATTGCTCCCTTGGCAATTCCGTTAAGGCATGACCTCTCTTTCCTGCTCCTGGAGGATGTGGCTGAGGCTGGGGCTATTAGCTTTGCTGTGTCTGGACGAGGCCTCCCTGGGAATGCTGCCAGGCCAGGCCTCGGCTGTCCGCCGGGCCACACGGGGTTGGCACAGGTGATCGGTTGCATGGTCACCTCTGATCCCTGCCCCTCCACCCCGTTCCTCTGCCTTCCGTGTCCCCCGCGTTTTACCAGCTAGGTAGCTCTGTGCACATGGCTCGTGCCTTACCTCGGGCCTCCGTTAGGAGCCTGCCTCTGGTCGTGCTGCTTCTGTCCCGTTCCGGGGTGGGTCCAGCCCCTCCAGACCTGCCCCCTCAGCTCTCCCAGACCACCCTGACTTCCTAAAGTGGCTTCTTGAGTCAGGCCTGCTCCCAAAGCTCCCACTGACCTTCCCCTGCCCCCTCTCGCACCCTCACTGCCAGGGCTGGTCCCAACCCTGTGAATTCCTGAGGCCCTTGTGGGTGCCCGAAGGAGTGACGTTCTCTTGCGTGCTGGTGCGTGTCAGAACTGGGTGCCCAGTGGCCCCTGCTAGACGCTGTGCTCCTGGGGGCAGGGATGGGCTAATCCACTTTTACCCCGGGCCCCAGCCCCGTTCTGTACCTATTTATGTGCCTTAGCCGTGTCTGTTTTGATGAACCTCCTGTTGCTGTCATGCCTGCCGTGGGCGTCTGTCCAGGCAGGACCCCTTCTCCGGGGTGACTGAGCCCCTCTGCCTCCCTGCAGGTGTCTGGGCGCACGGCGACTTCTGCAGAATCAACCCCAAGACGGGGGGCATCAGCATGCTGGGCCGGAGGTGAGGGGTCTTCGGACGGTTTCTCTTCCCAGGAGCCCCCTTTCCCAAAGCATCCAGGCAGGGACAGGGGGCATCCCGTGTCGGCTCCCTGGGGGCCGGGTCTGGGCCTGATCCACATTCCTGGGCCCCAGCATGGGGTAGCGGGTCTGTGGCAAAGGTGTGTCCGTCCTCGGTAGCAGCAGCCCTTCCAGAACAGCTGTACAGGTGGGAAGGGGCAGGGAGGTGACAGGTGTTTCCACACAAAGGGGACTCCCTTGTTGTCTGGCTTGGTGTTTAGAGAGAGAGGGGGACTGGTAGGGATAAGGAGCAAGAGGAGGGAACCTTCATGACAGGGCCCAGCGTTGCCGTGTGGAAAGGGGGTGATGCCTCCCTCCACCCCCGCCCCCGGGTGACATGCCTCACTCAGGAACTGCTGTGTGTTCATGACCTTGTCTCTTTCCAGCGATGGCACACTCAACCCCAACGGAGTGCGATTTGGCAGCTCAGAAATCTATAACATTGGTAAGTGTTTCACTTTCTCCTGAATTATTCTCGGGTCATCCAGGAAGGAAGGAGGGTTTGTCGTAGCGGGGAGCCCCAGAGCCCGCTTTCCAGAGAGCCCAGCCCGCCTTTTGGCGCTAACTCTGGTCTTTTTGCCTCAGTGGTGAGAATAGACATTTGTGAACGTGTCCTTTTTTCCAGAACATACCTTGTCCACACTGCTCATGGCCGCAAAGCCTTAGAGGCCCATTCCTGTTCCGTTACATTTTATCTTCACAGTGAGCAACCTTGGCTTGCTTAATTATGTCCTCTCCGTATGGGTGAAGGAGAAGCACAGAGAGGTTGTGATTGCTGGAGGTCCCACAGCGCCACTCAGGACACCATATAAAGACGGTGGGCCTTGCGGCCACTCAGTGCAATCAACCATGGGCCTTCAAAATGCTCCACGCAGGCCACGAAGTCAGCCTCCCTAGGAGGTGGTGTCCTACTGATGTCACGCCAAGATTGTCAGTGGAGCCAGGCCAGAGTCCTGCTCCTCCTGCCTTGAGCCTTTGTCCCTCCCCGCAGTGGGGTCCCCACCACAGGCACTTGCTTCCTGTTTATCTTTAAATCGGCGTGTAGTGGAGCCAGGGAGGCCTGCGTTTGGCTTCCTATAAACACGTTGACCACTGCAGTTCAAGCCACAGCTCTTGACTCCCCGCCAGAGACGGACACTCTCCTGCGTGCTCCCCTGGAGGGTCTCTTCCCGGGAGGGTGGGGGAGAGGCGGCCGTGCCCGTCAGGCCCGGGGGGCCAGCCTCCCCCTCCCTGCTGGCTGGCCGCAGCGGGCCGCTGTGAGCGCGTGTCCCCTTCCCCTGTGTCTGCAGTGGAGGCCTTCGAGGAGGTGGCGGACAGCCTCTGCGTCCCCCAGTACAACAAGGACGGGGAGGAGAGGGTGCTTCTCTTCCTGAAGATGGCTTCCGGCCACTCGTTCGGGCCCGAGCTGGTGAAAAGCATCTGTAACGCCATCCGCGTCGGCCTGTCTGCACGGCACGTGCCCAGCCTCGTCCTGGAGACCAAGGGCATCCCGGTAGGTCCTGCCCCCAGGCCATGGGGCCAGAGCGCCGGCATCTCCCCGAGAGCCCCGCACGCGGGGACTCATCTAGGAGCTTGCTCTGCTTTATATATAGTTTGTCTGTGTTGCCTGGCAACCCCATCTTTTTCCCCCCAACATCTCTCTCTTTCTCTCTCTCCTATTTTTTTTTTTAACCCTTCCTGAATTGCATTTAAAGTAACTTCTGCTAAAATACCTGTGTTCAGAGGCTAGGCAGGCCCGGACCTGCACATCCAGCCAGCTTTCCCCCAGTGTGGTGCTGGTGTGTTCTTAAAATTATTAATGAGAAAATTAATTTTAACTTTTTAAAGAGCCGCTGGGGTGCCATTGCTCTTGGCTTTTAATTTTAAGTTTCGCCCGTGGAAAGAAAAGTCGAATCTATTTAGAGGCACGTCTCCAGAAAGCTGCCCCCCCTTCCACTCTGTTTAGGTTCTGAGTGGGGGAGGATGGGCTCCCAGACTGGATCTCAGCCTCAGCTGGGACTGGTGACACGCGGATGGCAGCCAAGAGGGGAGGCTGCCGTGTGCACATGCACGCGTGTGTGCACAGGTGAGCCAGGCTGTCCGGAAGCCGGCGGATCGTGGTTCTCTGACGGGCAGATGGGGCAGAGTGTGACCGGGCCCCTGCGGGAGCACAGCTCTGATGCTGTCCTCAGCAGGGCCCAGACTTCTGTTCACACGCTTCTTTTAAATAATGGTTATGCACAGGAAGGGTCCCAAGCTTGGGACTAGTCTCTCTGTCTCTCTTGGTTGGTGACTCCCAGCGACTCTGTGGACGGTGGCTCCCACGGGCGGGGACGGTACTTCTCGAGTCCGTGACACTTACTGCCTTCTGATGAGGGCCTAAGGCTTTCCTTCAGGGAACCAGTTCTGTCTGCTTCTGGAACATTCTGGAGTATGAGAGTTTGATTTTCCCCTTGGCTCTCTTTTGTTGAAACGGGACATCTGTCCTTTGTTACCAGAAGGGTTATTCCCCAACTGAGGTCATGAGGTTAGTGACACAGTTTATTTGAGAGATACAGGAAATGGTGGCCCATCTTTCTGTCCTCAGCATGGCTATCAGGTCGCTGTCAGCTCCCACCCTCCGCGGGCGCTGTCTCTTCTGTCTGGTTGGGCTGGGAAGTCACTTTGAGGGTTCCCTGAGATGTTTTGAGGTCCTTGTGTTTCCAGAGCCTCCTGATCTGAACTGATGGATTCGGTTGGCCCTGGGTGTCACGCGCTGGGGTGGGGGTGGCCCGGCCAAGGAGACTGGGGGGCACTTGGGGCATTATGAGTCTGGCAGGCCCCAGGCAGGCACGACCGCCCCGACTGATCACATCTTTGTCCCCACTCACAGTTGAGATGCCTGTCCCATACCGATGGGAGGCATCATGGTGTGTGTGCCCCAGGGAGGCCCGAGCCATAGCCCCAGGGGCGGTGGGGTCCTCTGCCTCCCACCACCCTCTTCACCAGGGAAAGCGGTAGTGGGATTGCATCTGAATCACGGTCTTCTTTCTTTTGTCAACTGGTGGAAGATATAAATTATTAGCTCCCCTGAGCCATTCTTGGGGCTTTTGTGTAAAGCTTCCAAGCCCATACAGCATGTGAGACTCTCGCGTTCCCGGCCGAGAGGGGCTGACACCCCAGTGACAGGCAGTCCCTGGGAAGCTAGCGCTTAGGTCCTTAATTAGTTCACACGTCGCCTGAGTTTCTCAAATGAATGAATTTTAATTACATCTCAGGTTGAAAAAAAAATTCATGCCCGTGGAGGAGAGATCAGGGCACTGCCATTCTACTAAAGGGCTCTGTCCTTGAGTCCCCCGGCCCCCGGACGCCTGCACTGCCACCAGAGGCCTGTAGGGAGCAAAGGCGGCACATGCAGGCCACAGGTTTTAGGGGGAGCTTTGCACGTTTGGAAGGAGTCTGACTGCCCCATCGCACCCCGACGAGTGGTTCTGAGGACAGATTTGGGGACAGCTTGGTGAGGCTTGTGGACGAAGCTCGCTGGCCATGTGATCATGACGAGGTGGTGGGAAGCCAGCCCGCTGCTGACATGCTGGTGATGGCCTGATTTTACGGTACAGAGAAGGCTAGTGAAGTCAGTGGCACCGACAAAAAAGAGACAGTCTGACAGTGAGGCCCTTGCTAGGGCTGTCCCTATGTGAGTCCCGTGAGCGCCCCCTGCAGGGAGAGGCGCTGGGGCCCCCGTCACGCTCGAGGAGGCCAGTGGGGCCTCGGGAATCAGCCCACAGTCCCCAGACGTGGTGGCCCGTGTGCTCACCACAGTGGAAGGCCCCCTCCGCGGGCACAGTGCGCAGTGGGCTCCAGGCGGGGATCGTTCCGTCCGCAGTCTGGACTGCCCGGCCCCGGGAGCCCCCGGCTCTTCCCCGCTCGAGGCCCAGCCCCATCCTTGTTTCCTCCGCCCTGTGCAGTACACCCTCAACGGCAAGAAAGTGGAAGTGGCCGTGAAGCAGATCATCGCTGGAAAAGCCGTGGAGCACCGAGGGGCCTTCTCGAACCCCGAGGCCCTAGATCTGTACCGGGACATCCCTGAGCTGCAGGACTTCTGAGTCGGCCTGGCTTGCTCGGCACCTGCCACATGCGTCCGTGCTGTGACTTTCGTGGGGTCGAGACGTTACTTTGGGAAGGCAAGTGTCCGCGGGCTGGGGGGAGAGTCGTGTCCGGGCCGCAGTCGCGTCTGGTGGCTTCCCTGTCTCTTCCTGGACCACGTCCTGATCTTCAGAGGCCGAAAAGGAGCATTTGGTTGTGTGTGTGGCGAGGCTTGGAGAGTGTGTGTCTTTGCACAAGTGTTCTTGCACGCGCCATGCCTCGAGGAGCCGGGGGTGGCCTGTGCGTGGACAGTTGTGGCTGACAGTTGTGGCTACGGCCGCGCTTCCCTCTCTGGCAGCGGCACCCCTCTGAGGAGCCGTCCTGCCTTCAGCCTTGTGCCTGTCGTCCCCTTTACTGTCTTCAGGTGTAAATCTGTGTCTCCCTCTTAAGTGGGTCTTCTGGCTCTGGCCGTCGTCCCTCGGGGCCTGGCCGTCCGCTGTGACACGTGGCCTGGTCCCCGGGTGGCCCACCGCTCCTGCAGGTCCTGGGGCAGCTGTGTGTCGCGCCCACCCAACCCCGCCGCCGGCCAGCAGAGGCTCTCGCGGGACCACACGTGGCTTTCGTGCTTCAGCGGGGTTTCCTTACTTCATGGACTTCGAGTGGTTTAAAAATATTGTAACGTTTGTTATCCGGTGTGTGTGGGTGTTAGACAACTGGACGTCCGCCCTACGGGGTGGCCTCGCTCTTGGGGCGCCGGCAGGCCGCCTGGACAGCAGGCACGGGTCCTCCCGCATTGCAGCTGCCTGGCCTCAGGGGACAAAGCCTTGCTGCTCCTCCCCCTGGGGGCTCTCGGGACCTCGTGTGGAAGTGGTGTTCCCAGCAGTTGTAAATCCAGTCACGGGTTCATTCACTGGGCGGTTCATGTGTGTTCTCAGTCCAGCACATTAACGAGTTCCTGTAATCCTGATGTTCGTTTTTGTATTTGTAAAAACAGCACAATGAAAACCTGTTTTGAATCCCTTTTCTTCTGGATTATAAAAACACAGGTGGAAGGGACTAGGGGGAATTTATGCAATAAACGTCTCTCTGTATATACGTGTCTGTGCAGACACCTGTGCGTGTGCGGCGTGCTGGAGTTTCCTTGGACGGGTGACTGGATGTGCGTCCGAAGCTGTTTGTGTTGTGGGGGCCGTGCCCCAGGGGGGATGTTTGGTCACAGGGGTGGGGCATTCCCGGGCCCTGGGCATTTAGCAACGGTTCCCAGTGACTGAGAGGCCAGCTTCCCAGAGGAGAGGCCCATCCTTACCCTGGGCTCCCTCATGGTTCCAAGCAGCCAGGTACCGGGACAGCAACCCATGTCATTGTAAGAGCCATGCGTCCCTGGGAGAGTGTTGCAGAATCCAGGCTTTGCCCGGAAAGAAGGGCTGCTTTTTCTCCCGTCTGGGGGATGGTGGAGGCAAGCGTGTGTCCGGGGCCTGGGTAGTAATTGCACTACATCGTCCTCCATCTGTAGCTGCCCCGCCTCTCACCTCCCATCATGTTCCTGGAAGGAAGCTGGAGGAAGTGATGGGTGGGCTGGGTGAGGGGCAGAAAGGCCCTCCTCAGCTCAGGTCATGATCTCAGGGTCCTGGGCTCAAGCCCCGCATCGGGCTCTCTGCTCAGCGAGGAGCCTGATTCCCCCTCTCTCTCTGCCTGCCTCTCTGCCTACTTGTGATCTCTCTTTCTCTCTCTGTGTCAAATAAATCAATCTTTAAAAAAGAAAGAAAGAAAGAAAGTCCTCCCTCTCTGATCTGTCCCCTTGTCATCAGCCAAACAGTGGCTCTTCTGGAAACCCCACCCCGTGCGGCTCTGCTGGTACCTAAGTGACCAGAATTGGGCCACACGGCCATCCCCAGCGGCAAGGGCGTCCGGACATCTGAGCATTTTTAAACAGGACCCGTCACCTTTTTCATATTTGTTTTTTGTTGCTGTAACAAATTACCATGAACTCAGTGGCTTAAAACACAAATTTATTACTGTGGCTGGAAGCCTGACGCAGATCTCGCTGAGCTATAGTCAAGGTGCACCGGCTGTGCTCCTCCCGGAGGCCCTGGAGGAGAGTGTCTCCCTTGCCTTTTCCAGCTTCCGGAGGCGCCCTCCCCTGTGGCTGCTGGCTCATGCCTCCATCCCCAGAGCTGCAGGGCCTCCTGCCTCCCGCTTGCACACAGAAGCCCTCTGTGATCACGTCGGCCCCGCTCCAGTAATCCGGGATCATTTCCCTATCTTAACATCTGTTGACTCGCACACTCGCTTCCATGTGCCACCTTAAATCTCCTGGCCGCAGAACCCGACCTCTTCCTGGGGCATGTTGGGGGCTCAACTCTGCCTCCCTCACTTTGCAAACACGGTCAGGTCCTGCTGGTGAGGAGGACGGGAGAGCGGCCATCAGAAGCTGTGAACTCTGTGCTGGAGCTGCTGGGTGGTTGGGACCCCTGGCTGTCGACTCACCCTGGGCTCAGCTTGTCCCCCTACTGTGGGCCTGGCTGCTAGCCTCCCTCCCGGGACTTGGGCTCCACCCCACTGGGGGCTCTGAGCCCATGTCAGACTGTTCCAGAGGTGTTGTTAAGACTTAACTGCTGTGCCTTTTGAGTTCCAGCAAGACCCCCCGGGCTGGCCAAGCCCACACTTCCATGTTAATATGCTGCGCTGGACAGCTTCATTAATGAGAGACAGATGGTCTGAGCGACCGCCATCGAACCCCGTGGTGCTGGCTCTCCCACGGTGTGCCTTGGCCCTGGCATTGCCCTGAAAGCACCTGCTGGTCAGTGGCCTTTCCCTTTGCGATGCCTGCAGGTTGTACCCCCCAGTCTCCTTCCCAACCTTCTCCCGGTTCCCCAGCACGTCTGTTCCCCAACTTCGCCAGGAGCATAGGGACCTGCAGTGCCGCCTGGCTGGGGGCTGCCTGGCCAGGGGGCTCCCTCCTCCGGGTCTGTCTTCCCACCTCTAAGAACTTTCTCGGGGGTGGGGGGAGGGATCTTGCCCACCCCTGCCTCCTCACCTGTACAGAGAATCCTAGGGACCCTGGAGCACTTACCCCTCCAACACATTCTGTGCTGTGCTCCTCTGCACTGGCTTCAGAATGACCCCTCTTGCTACGGGCATGTGCCTGCTGGCCCCCCCTTCATTCCCAGCCCCAGAGGAGCCCAGATCTGCTCTCTCATTGGGATCCCCAGTCCCTAACAAGCCCCGGAAGGGTGTCTCCTTGACCTTTTAACCCACCACCACCATGTTTGTGGACAGGAGAGACTCTCCCCTTGGGCTTCAGGTGCTCAGGGCAAGGTCTTGTGGGGAATGAATTCCCTTTGAGGGCCCAGCCATGTCCCCAACTCTGGACTTGAGCCTTCAAAGGGAAAGCCACACACAGATTTGCGGGGATGAGTGGTAGCGGTCTGGCTCAACTAGAAAGAGGTTTTTCCCTGCAACAGCTTGAAGGTGAATGGGTGGCCTGAAGGGTAGGTGGCTTGCCTTTGCAAGGTCGCCCACATGACATGCGCTTCTAACACCCGGTTGCCCCACCATCCCCTACATGGCGGCCTGGTCCTGTGACCCATGCCGGTCACATTCACACTGCAGCCCCCTCCCTTCCGCTTCTTGCCCATCCGCCCCCACCCGTCCCACAGCTGCTCTCAGCGGCAGGAGGCTGGGCTGTGTGCTCGCTGGCTGGATCGCACCTGACCTGCAGCTGGAGTGTCAGCCCCGGGGGAGAAGACATGCGTGCGTGTGAAGGCAATGCTTCCTTGTCTTTGTGCCTCTGCATTTTTGAAGGTAAATTGTAGGGTTTATGAGGCAAACTTGTGGGCCTTTATAACATTTTGGCCATGTGTGTGTATGCACGCATGTGTGCATATATGTTTGTGCCTATGCAAACGTCTGCATGTGTATGTTTGTGTGTGAACCTGTGTGCATGTGTGCGTGTGCTGACATTACACACAGCTCATCCGAACCCAGAAGAGCAGGGTGGTGAACACATCCGGTGTATGTGTTTTTCTATCAGGGTGAGGGACCCGAACCAGGCGCTCACTCACACGTGGCACACATGGGCCAGCGGGGAGACTCCCCGTCTCACATTTGCCTGGCCCGACTCTGGCTGCTCACGGCTCCGCCATCTCAGCCTGTCCCCCCGAGCGGTTGCCAGGGTGGGGATGTCTTTCCGTGTCCCAGTCAAGCGGCTTTTCCTGGGCATCTGCAGGACTGGGGACTGGGCAATAACTGCCTCTTCCAGTGATGTACCCTGTTTGTCACTGGGGCCAGTGGTCACCAAGCGTGGTGAGTCCCTTGCTCTAGGGAGTGGGTGCTTCGGGCAGGAAGACAGGTGGTCAGCAAGGAGAGGTGAGGAGGCCTGACCAGACACCACGGCCAAGGCTTCTCCAAGGAGACGGTGCTGAAGGCCGGCCTCCGAGGGGAGCTGCCCCGTGAGAAGGTGGGAGGTCAGCCCGGGGGCAGAGCAGAGCAAGCCTCAGCCATGGTCCGGAGAAGCACATGGACTGACCCAGAGGCTCAAAGGAGACGTGACTTGGAGAAAGGGTACAGAGCCGAGTGGGAGAGGGGCCGCGTTGTGGAAACTAGAGTGTGGACTGTGTTCCGAGGGGCACCAGGAAGCCACAAGGAGTTGGAGCCCAGCAGTGACATTGGTGTATGCCCATGTAGAGGGGTAGCCAGGCGGAGCAAGGATCTGGATCAGGAGGTGGGTGGGTCCAGCTGGGTCCAGCTTTCTCCCATCTCCTCCTCCTCTGTTCTCTCGCTGCAGTCCCAGCACCCCTTGTGCACAGAATTCGAGAACCACTGTGGTTCATCAGGCACATCGGTGTAGAACACACAGCCGGGACAGGCGGAAGCCTGTTGTATCGGGCTAGAAGCCCAGATTGGCTTTGACGAGTTGTGGTTCTGTCTCTCCAGGCCATGGTTGCCTTTTCTGTCAGTTCTGAAAGCCTGCTACTATTCTGTCCCCGTGTCCTCAAGACTGTCATAAGGTCATAAGCAAATAAGTGAAGGCCTATTAAGATGATGTTTAAACTACGTTACAAGCCAAGCCCTGGCTCGGCTGTCGTGGTCGATCACGTCGGACCGCAGCCTTGACCGTCCGAGCAGTAAGTGGATGGTCTCATCGTTTCATTAGATGACTTCCAGCGGAGAAACAGTTGTTCATCAACTCATTATTATGTGCTGGAATGGTTTGCAAACCTCTTCATCTTGCTGGGGCTGCCCTCCCTGTTCTGGCTCCTGCCTTCTTTCCTGGCCTCAAACAGCTAAGGCACAAGTCAGGGTGGTTTTAGGGGCATGAAAAGAGGTGGTTGTCGAGTGGCCCTGCATGGCTTGGACCTAGTTTTCACGTTCTGGGCTCTGAGTTTATCATTCCCGCGTTCCCACTTACCACTTACCTGTTTATGGTGTGGTCCGATTCTTTGTGGGGCTCATTTCCTTTTTTTCAGTCATGACTCAGGATTTTCTTGGCTACAAGGAACAGAAACCCCATCCCAAACTGGCTCAAGCAAGTAGAAGGTTTAAACACAGGTTTAAAAACTCCAGTGCCAAGATGAGCTTCAGGTGTGGCTGGATCTAGGGGCTCTAGTGGCATCAGGGTTCCCTGTCTCCATGGGTCAGCATACCTTCCTCTGTGTTGACTGCTTTCTCAGATGGCTTCTCCTCTTGCTCTGCCAACCTGGATACCTCCCACTCCAGGATTTTGTCCTCCCAGTGCTGCGAGGGGAGAAGGATTTTCCTTCTGGTCGTTCCATCCTGAGTTCCAGTGTTGAAGATTATTGGGCCATTTGGATCACATTTGGCTAGGCATGTGCTGATTGGCCAGGCCTGGGTCCCATGATGCCCGCTGGAAACTATCCATACTCAGTTACAGGGCCTTGGGCGCGGGTCCCAAAGCAGCATGGGGCTTTCCTTTCAGGAGTAGCCGGCAGCCAGCCTCTCTGTTTCTTCTCATCCTTTCATAGGTGCTGGCCCTTTTCCTGTCCCTCGCTTGCTCCTTCTTTCTCTAGGAGAGAACTTGTCTAACCTCCTCTGTCTCTCTCTCTTCCCCCTTCCATCCCCAGCAGGACAGGTCGCCTGGAAAACCAGCAGGGACCTGGTGCCTATGAGAACGGATTTCCAGATTAAGAAAATTGGGTGGGGGGGAGGGCGTGGGGGGGGGGAAGTGCTGTGTTTCTCCATAACACAAACTCTGGAAAGTAAAGCTCTGAATTCTCATGTCTGGCTTTCAAAAGTCTGGAATAATGTTTAGCTGCTCCCCATCCCCCCACCTGAGCCCCCTGCAACCCCTGTGCTGGGCCAGGACTGGCTGGATGGAGGGGCTGTGTGGGCAGGAGGGCTCAGCCCTCCTCGGGGACCCCTGCTTCTGCTCCCCATTGCCCTCCCTCTTCCTTGTCCTGCTCTCCCTCCCCTCCTTCCCCATTTACTCCTCACCCACTCCTCACCACCAGCCATTCAGAGATGGGCTCACATCCTTTCTCCCTGGGAAGCCTGTCCTGCTGTACCAGTCTGGACTGACTCAATCCCCTCTGTGGTAGACATGCCCTACAGTGGCCCCATAGTTCCTGTCCTTAGCACCCGTACTTTTGCATTACCTCCTCTTGGATGGGGGCGGGACCTGTGACCTGTTACCTACCAACAGAAGATAGCAAAAGTGAAGAGAGTTTGCAGATGCAGTTAAGGTCCCTAATCAGTAGACTTTGCATTAATCAAAAGGAAGACAATTTTGGTGGGCCTGACCCAATCAGGTGAGTGTTCATAAGAGGCTCTGGATCTTATCTGATATCAGAGACTCCAAGTAGCAGAGACTTCTGACTTTGAAGAAGCAAGCTACCATGACTTCTGCAGCTACAGAGAAATGAATTCTGCCATAAACCTGGGGAAGCTTGGAAGGGGATCCTTCCTGAGTTGGGCCTCCAGATGATAATACAGTCTGACCTTCACCCTAAGCTGAGAACGAGCGAAGCCATGCCTGGACTCCTGGTCTATAGAAACGATGAGGTAATACATGAGTGCTGCTTTAAGCTACTCTGTGGTAATTCATTATGCAGCGATAGAAAGTGAGCATACCTTCTCAGTGGTCCAGGCCTCTGCAGATGGGATCACACTCCACTTAGCACCTTTCCATGTATGAGTGCTATCTCTTTGGCCTCACTCAGGTCCTTGAGGACGGGAATCCTCCTCCTTTACCTCTTCCCTGTCTCCGCTGCTTGGTGCCAACCACTGGTAAGGCTTCATTTCAGTTGGGACTGGCTCTGTGACAGGAAGCCATCTCTTATCAGTGGCTTCAGGTTCAGTGGGATCCAGGAGCTGGGACAGTGGGATCATGATTCAGTATCTCTCATGGAATCTCTAAGCCACTGGAGTATTGTGGTTAAGGGCATGGACTCAGGAATTGGGTTGCCAGAGAAATTATAGGATGTTCAGGGGTCCCTGGCTGGCTCGGTAGAGCATTCAGCTCTTGATCTTTGGGTCCTGAGTTTGAGCCCCATGTTGGGTATGGAACCTACTTAAAGTGAAAAATAAAATTCATTAAAAAAACATAGATGTTCAGTTAAATTTGAATCTGGAACAGTGAATAGCTCTTCAGTGTAAGTATATCCCAAATATAAGAATATCCCAAATATAACGTGGGACATATTTACACCAAAAGTATTCATTGTTGATCAGAAATTCAAACTTAGCTGTCCTGTAGTTTTGCTACATTTGGCAACCCTACTCTCTAACCAAGTACTTGGATCTGAAGTATGGTTCCTCTTTTGTCTGTGTAACCATAGGGAAGTTACTTGACCTATCTGAGCCTCATTTTCCTCAGCTATAAAAGTGGGGATTAAAAAGATGAAATCTAACAGGGCTGTGGGGACGGTGGGGTGATCACACGGCCTATGTGTAGGGCCAGGCATCTGGCCGATGCTCTCTTAACATTACCTACAGTTACAGTCTCTTTCTGAGTAAGCCTGGCTTTTTGGGGGTCTAAGTCTCAGGGAGGAGTCTCCTGGGCCTGGCCAAGATCATGTGCCCATCTCAGAACCAGCCACCATGATCAGGGGGATGGGAGGTTCTGACTGGGCACACCCGGGTCATTTGCCCTCCCCTACAGGGGGTGGGCGGGGCAGCCCACCTGGACACACCTGGAATGAGAGTGGGGAAGGGGAAGGTGGTTGTTGGGTTGTTGACGGTGGTGCTGGGGGTGTTGAGGATGGGTTTCTGAGGGCACAGGCTCCCCATCAGTATGGTGTCAGGGGGTCAGTGAGACCCTGGGACTTGGTGTGGGGAGGTGGGGAGGGGGGAAAGAGCTGATGCTGAACTTTGAGTTTAGGGTCCTGCCTCCTCCATGTCACTAGCCCTACCTGGGGTGGTGACTCCGGATGCAGCGGGTGGCCCGAGTGCGTGCAGGAGGGCCTTGTTTCAGGCCGGGGAGGGAATCCGAGCCCTGCCTGGATGTGGCCTGGAAGAGTTCCCAAACAGAACCTCAAGAAGAAAATTTGTTTTTCTGCTTGTGAACGTTTTCGTGTCATGAACACAAGTGAGAATTCTGCGCACAGACCACAAACAAAAGAATTGGGCTTTGAGGATCAGCCTGAGTTCAACCCGGATGGGCCCCCCCTTTGAGGAGAAGCAGCTCCTCCTGGGATAAATCTCCTTTTAAAATTACCGCGTGTCCTCTAGGAAGAGCAGTGTCTCAGGGTTGTGGCAGGTCAAGAAAAGTGGTGGAACGTTTCTCGACACTTCTTCTGGAGGGGAGGGGTGTGTCTGGGTCCCCTGTCCTTGAATCTGAGCGGACTGGTGACTGGATTGATCCACAGGGTGGGACACGTGCTGCTCCGTGGCTTATAGGCTTGGCCAGGGAAGCCATGGAGCTCGACCTCGTTCTTTTGGGAGCTGCTCACTCTGGGGAAGCCCACCCCTGTGTAAGAAGTCTAGAGAAGGGGCGCCTGTGTGGCTCAGTGGGTTAAGCCTCTGCCTTTGGCTCAGGTCATGATCTCAGGGTCCTGGGATCGAGCCCCGCATCGGGCTCTCTGCTCAGCAGGGAGCTTGCTTCCCTTCCTCTCTCTCTGCCTGCCTGTCTGCCTAGTTGTGATTTCTCTCTCTCTGTCAAATAAATAAAAATCTTAAAAAAAAAAAAAAGTCTGGAGAAAATGGAAACAGGATCTCCAGGGGACACCCGTGCTGCTCTGCTCCCTGCAGCATTATTCACAGTCACCAAGATAGGGAGGGGACTTGAGTGTCCATCGGTGGCTGCTGGGATAAAGAAGATGTTCTACTTACGTGTGTCTATACACGGGGGTGGAGATCCTGCCGTCTGTGACAACGTGGTTGGACCTCGAAGGCGTCATGCTAAGCGAGACAAGTCAGAGAAAGACGGACATCACATGCTCTCACTTACACGTGGCATCTGAAAACGTGGAGGTCATGGAACCAGCGAGTAGAATGGTGGATACCGGGGCTCAGGGAGGGGGGGAATTGGGGAGATACTGTTTTAGGGTGCAGGCTTGCAGCTAGAAGAGGAATAGTTTCTGGAGACAATACATAATCTGGCGAGTGAAGTCAGCAGGACAGCATTAAATCTTTCAAAGCGGCCAGAGACTAGATCTCAAAGGTGCTCACTACGGAAGAGGAAAGATAATTATGTGATGTGATAGGGAAGGTGGTGGTGACCCTGTTGCAGTATAAAAGTGGATCAAATCAACACGCCATACATCTTAACTGTACCCAGCGCTCTAGGTAAATTACACCTCGACTGAAAGAAAAAAGGCTGAAGACTTGGAGGTCACCAAGCTGGGAAGCCACATGGGGGTGCTCTGGCCCAGAGTTCCAGCCATCCCTGCCTAGGCCCCTGGCTCTGGAGTGCAGCCGTCTCTGACCCTCCATACCTGTCTTCCACCCGCTGAATATCACCGAGTGACCTCAGCTGACACCACATGGAACAGAAGAATGACCCGGTTGAGCTCTGCCTGCATTTCGAACCATGGAAGCCTGGCAATACAGTAAAATATTTTTGTTCTGTGCTACTGAGTTTGGGGTTGATTATGTGGCAGTAGCCATCAGAACAGGCTCCTTTATAGCAGGGCCAAACTGGCGGTGTAGACACTAGAAGAAGACCGGGCGCAGCTCTGGGAAAGCTGGGGACAGCGGGCGCCTGCTCTGTGTCAAGGTGACAGCCGTGATTAGGAAGCTGGCTCCGAAGCTGATCTGGGGTTACGCTGGATCACAGTGGGGGTGTCTCTCAACCACCCAGGGTCTCAGCTTTCCCATCTGTAGAATGGGGTTTCCGGGAACTGCAGACTTGACAACAGGGAGCAGAGGTCTCAAACCGCGGTTCAAATCTAGCCTGCAAATGTATGTCCCGTGACTCTCATGGCTTTATCGTTTGGATCCAGTTTAGCAACTGGGAGATTTTGCAGCTTCTGCAATCGCTTGGTCATAACAGCTCCCGTGGCCCGACACCATTCTCAGGCCTGGCAGGCGGGATTCCTTGGACCGCAGTGTCCTCATCGACCCCGGGCTGTGCCGGAAGCGATCCGGGGAGCAAGGAAGCCGCCTCAGTGGGGACCGCAGCGAGAGATGACCATGACCAAATGTTCCCTCTACCCCCCTGCCCCAGTTTAAGCCCCAGGGAGTGGGGGAGCCCCACGCAGGACTGACTGACGTCAATGTCCTGTCCTTAGGAGGCTGGGGTTCACGGGAGAAGCTCATCCTGGTCATGGAAAAGTAAAGGCCATTTCTGCCAACCCGCACACCTGGGCTGAGCCCTGGCAGAAGCCACTCATTGAGCAAACCCTCCCCGGAGCCCAGGCCGATCAGAGGCCAGCAACTGATTGAATCCTCTGCAACTCCCCCTGTTTTCCTGTTTTCACAGAGTGGAGACTGAGGTGTACAGGTTAACTTGCCTGGGGTCCTAGAGCTAACAGAGTGGGTGGGGTAGAATTGGGCTTAGGCCCCAGGGAGGCCAGCCACAGCGCCCTGACGCTGTCCATGGTGCTGCCTTGTCTCCCCCGGTAGCCCCTTTCCTGGCAGGATCTCCTGGCAGAGCTGGGATGGTATCCTCTATGGCAAGAGAGTGGTCTCCATGTGGGAGGGGAGCCCGGGGTGGCCTGAGGCACCTGCAGACAGTCAGTGCTTAATGCATTGCTGCTCCTGTCCCAGCTGGAATGAGCCGGTGCAGGTCACCCTGCCTCAGGCTTCCTGTGTCCCCGCAGTTTCTGTAATGACTGCCCGGGTCCCCTCTGCATGCCGACAGCCGAGCCAGGTGCCAGTTGCTGAAGGCCACACACTTGTTTCTGCCAGCCTGGGCTGTCTGGTAGCCGAGGGTGGTGGCTCCCACTGGGGCGCGGGGTGGGGTCTGTCGACTGTCTTTCTATAACACTCAGGCCTCGGACCATAGGCCCTGGGGTCTGGAGCCATTCGTCTGTGCTCTAGGCTGCCTGGCGCTAATAATAGCTAACATCGCTGTGACACTGACCACGTGTCAGGCACTGTTCCAAGGGCACGCGCCTGACTGTCTCCAGGCCCAGGACATAGATACCATCATTATCCCCACTTTGCAGATGGGGAACAAGGCACCAGGTTCAAGGACCTCACCCAAGGTCGCACAGATGGGCAGGCTCTAGATGCTAGCCTTCACATCCTGGACCCTTTCAGGAGGGGCTTGCAAAAGAACGGAGAGAATCCCCCTTTTGATAAGCCTCATTCTGTGGTCCTCTTTGGGGGGAGGAGGGGCGTTCTCGAATGTCTACGTTGATTAAAAAAAAATCATCCCCCAGTGAAAAAGATCAATTGCCATGTACGGTTTCCAAGTCCCTTTGATGCTGTCACAAACCCTCTCATATGTTTGAGCCTCTAATTAGATTTGGAGGGGAATGAATTCATGTGTCATGAAATTTTAAAAGACAACGTTCCATGAATGGAATTTCCCATTATTCCAGCTTGATTGAAATTGTGGGTTTTTAAGAGAATGCTATTTATACTCTTAAAACAATGGAGCTTTCAAAAGGATTCAATTCCTAGGTCTTCATATGTGATTTCGAGGGAAGTGGAAATTTTCAAATTTTCATAATGAATGTGTTTTTGTGGCTTTCCTCCTTTTCTCTCTCTCTGTCTCTCATTCTCTCTCTCTTTTTTGTTAAATAACCTGAGTCGGCAGTGTCTCTCTCCCCCTGATGGGAACCTCAGGTTCTTGCCAAAGTATGTATCACATAATTGCTTTCGTGTTCAGGCCCGGCAAGAGCACGTTGTAAACGGCGGCGACGCAGATGTGACAATTCTATTAGCCTGGGTTCTTGCATGGTTGACCTTGCAAATTGAATTCGGGGAGGTCAGCCCTTCCGTGCGGCTGCTGGATTTCACGTTCACAGTTTGGGGAGAGGCTTGGGAGGTGCAGGCTGAGATTTCTGGGCCTGGCCATGGACAGCCAGGCAACCACTCTGACTTGTCCCGTCCCACATTCTTCCCTCTTGCATCCCAGGGTCTTCCTCCGCTCCCAAATGGGAGGCGGCAGCCCTGTGATCAGTGGGTTCCTGCTTGCCCTAGCATCATTAGCCACTCTGTCAAGGCGACAGTGTCATTTTTAATATGGCATCTTCAGACCTGAGGTTTATTTTTGGGTTAGGAGTCAGCTAGCCTTTCCAGAGAAAGAACCACAAAAAGTTGAGGGCACAGGAACGTCTGGGTGGCTCAGTTGGTTAAGTGTCTGCCTTCAGCTCAGGTCCTGATCCTGGGGTGCCAGGATCAAGTCCCATGTCAGGCTCCGTGGCCGACGGGGAGCCTCCTTTTCCCTCTGCCTGTCGCTCCCCCATGCTTGTGCTCTCTCTCTCTCGCTTGCTCTCGCTGACAAATAAATAAAATCTTAAAAAACAAACAAACAAACTTGAGGGCCCAGTTCCTGATCCTGGTTACTTGAGCTTATATATGTGTACCCAAAATTGAGCTCTGGTGAGGATATAGGGAAATCAAGCCTTTTGCATTGACTATGAAATGGTGTAGCCACTGTAGTTTGGCAAGGGGCGTCTGGGTGGCTCAGTCGGTTAAGTGTCTGCCTTTGGCTTAGGTCATGAACCTGAGGTCCTGGGATTGAGCCCCACATCGAGCTCCCTGCTGAGTAGGATATCTTCTTGCCCCTCTGCCCTCCCTTCCCGCTTGTGCTCAAGCTCTCGTTTGCTCTCTCAAGTAAATGACATCTTAAAAAAGAGATAGTTATGCAGTTCCTCAAGGAGTTAACCAGCAACTCCAATCAGGGACTTAAACAGACGTTTGCACGCTAGCGTTCTTCCCAGCGGCACTCTTCACAACAGCCAGAGGATGGAGAGAGCCCGCGTGTCCGCCAACAGATGACTGCAGAAATAAAATGGGGCCCCTCCACACAAGGGAATATTCTTCAGCCAGAAAAGGGAACGATGTTGTGATCCATGCTACAACATGGACACACACTGAAAACGTGCTGAGTGAGAGAGGTCGGACTCAAGAGTCCAGACATGGTGTGATCCTCCTTCTACGAGGCAGCTTAAATGGGCGGACTCAGAGAATAGAGGGTATTCGGGGGCTGGGGTGGGGAGAGGGACATGGGGAATTAGTGTTTAAGGGGTGCTGAGTGTTTAATGGGATGACGGAAAGTTTTAGAGGTCGGTGGTGGCGATGGCCCCACAGCTGTGTGGATGTCCCACGGAACGGAGCACTTAGAAATGGCAAAAATAGCAAATTTTGTGTTCTGTGTATTTTACCGCAATAAACCATCATGGAGATGTACGCTTACGATTCGTGCATGGGGTCTGGGAGGAGGGGCGCCTGGTGGCTCCGTTGGTTGAGCACCGACTCTTGGTTTCAGCTCAGGTCGTGATCTCAGGGTTGTGGGGTCAAGCCCTGCATCAGGCTCCGTTCTCAGCACGAAGTCTGCTCGTCCCTCTGCCCCTCCCTCCACGTGTGCACACTCACTCTCTTGCCTAAATAAATAAGTAAAATCTTAACCAAAAAAAAAAAAAAAAATGGGATTTGTGCCTTGGGGTGCATGTATGCTGTAAACACTGATTTCCAGGTCCTACTCCTGAGATGCTGATTTCATGGTCTGCAGAAAAGCCTGGGCATCAATATTCTAAAAGAAACTTGCCACAAGGAATCTGTGATCTGGAAAAAGGGCAGAGCTCAGGCATGGAAAGTCCTCCAGAATAAGACGGAACTGGGGAACCCAAGGGGAGGCCGCGTGGTCTGTGAAGGCCAGTGTGTGGGGTCTAGGGCAGTGTTTGCTGATGTAAGAACCGCACTCCCCCGGCTCCCGGTTCCCTGTCACAGGGTGGCTCCCCCACCCGCCGTGTCCGGATCCATCACGAGGGACGGAGCCACCACCCTCCGGCCTGCACGGGTGCTGGGTGAGGGAAGGAAACGCTGCTTGGGTAAAGCCACCGACCCCGTGGGCTTATCTGTTTCACAGCAGAACAGTCTGCCGTGACTGGTACAGGGTCTCCCTCTCGGGCTTGTATGTGGGGGAGGGGAGGCCTTTCGGGGGCTGGGAGCTGTCTGGACGAAGCCTGGGGCACAGAACGCGTGTGGCCCGGAGGGACAGAGTGGAGGGACCGCGATGCTTTGTGAAAGATTGTCGTGGAGGGTATTTGTCAAGTTGAGCCGGCCTTTAACTGATTTCACTACCGTGCCTTGACCCTTCCCTGCTGCTGGGCCGCTGGGCCGCTGTGTGTGTGCATTACATCAGGGGTGGTTTGTGACAGTGTAAGAGAGAGATGGAGAGAGCAGCAGGGAGAGAGAAGAGCCATTATATAGCTTTTGCTTTTTTAAAAGTCTGGAACTGAGGGGCGCCTGGGTGGCTCAGTGGGTTGAGCCTCTGCCTTTGGCTCAGGTCATCATCTCAGGGTCCTGGGATTGAGCTCCGCATCGGGCTCTCTGCTGGGCAGGGAGCCTGCTTCCCCCTTTCTCTGCCTGCCTCTCTGCCTGCTTGTGATCTCTGTCTGTCAATGAATAAAATAATGAATAAAATAAATGAATAAAATGAAATTTTATTCATTTATTTTATTCATTATTTTTTATGAATGAAATGAAATAATGAATGAATAAAATGAAATAAATGAATAAAATGAAATAATGAAAAAAATAAATGAATACAAATCTTAAAAAAAGAATGTATAACAGTCTGGAACTGAGAGGCCAGGAGGCACAGACCAAAAAAATGGGAAAAAACGCGGGAAAAAAGCATGAAGAAGAGCAGGGTTTCTCTGCTTTGCCCCCAGCAGACTGGAAGCTTCCTGGGACTGGAGGAGAAGCCAAGACAGAGAAGACATTGATGGGTATGAGTAAGGGGAGCCTGGCTCCCTGGGCTGAGTCCTCTGGCAGCCACGTCCCCAGATTCTTTACTGGCTCTAGGGACGGGGGAGCTCTGGCTTCCTGAGGTAAGGCCTGGGTAGGTAGCAAGGACACAGAGAGGTGGGAACGCTTTGGTGGCAAGCAACAGAATGCCCAAACAGAAGGGATTTACTGAGTATGGGCATTTCGTGATCTCGTGTGACCACCTAAGGCGGGGAGCAGTGTCAGGCCTCTGGGCACCATCGTTTCTTGGACTCCTCATGGTCACAAAGTTGCTGCCACAGCTTCGGGATCCCATGTTCACACGTCTGTGTCAGTGGCCGGACGTGGCAGTGTGGGGTGGCCAGGGCAGCAAGAAGTCTCCCTGTGGCCCCCAGTGTGGGGAATGTTTTCCCTGAACGGTCCCCTGCAGCCTTCCCCTCCGGTTCATTGAGCAGGGCTGTTTCTCACGGCTGCCTCAAGCTACAAAGGAGGCTGGGGAGCAGGCCCTAGAACTCTCCCCCCAACACCCGTTCACTTCTTGTTTTGACATACTTTCCCACTGAAATAAAAGTTGCAAACGTAGCACAAAAAATACCCAATACCCTTGACTCAAATTCCCCAAATGTTGACATCTGCTTTATGTTTTCCTTTTTCTGTCCCCTCACATACATACGTACACACACATACGTGTATTCCTTCCTAATTGTGTGAGTCTGTTACAGACATAATGTCCCTTTATCCCTAAATACTCCATTGTGTATTCCCGAAAAACAAAGGCATTCTCTTACATAACCACAGCACAATGATCAAAATCAGGGAATTAGCATAGAAACAATGCTATCACCCAAGCTACCGACCTTTTTCGGATTTCATCAATTGTCCCGAACGAAAGCCTGGGTCACACCGCACGCAGTTGTCATGTTCCTAAGCCTGGGTTAGTCAGAAGCTTTGCCCCAAACTTCCATTGCCTTCCATGACACTGATCTTCTTCTTCTTTTTTTTTTTAAAGATTTATTTGAGACAGAGAGCAACAAGGAGGGGTACATGGGGAGGGAGAGAATCTCTAGCACACCGTGCTGAGCCTGGAGCACGTCTTGGGGCTCGATCTCACAACCCTGAGATCATGACCTGAGCTGAAACTAACAGTTGACACTTAGCGGACTGTGCCCCCCAGGCGCCCGACCTTTATCTTGTGAAGAGGACAGGCCAACGACTTTGCAGTACTGAGTCCCCTGACGCTTCCTTCTGTTTGGGTTTCGGTTGTGAGTTTTGGCAGGACCGTGCGGCGGTGATGCCCAGTGCCCCTTTAAGCATTGTCTCTGGGGCCACGTGCTGTCGGTTGGTCCCATTTCTGGCTGTCAGCTTTGATCGCGCATGAGGCTGGGCCCGCCAGGTTCTCCACTATGAAGTTACTGTCTCAGCATTGGATTTTCCACCTCGAGAGTGGGAATGGGGGTCGGGGTGGCCAACCCATGAGATGACTATGGTCTTGCACGTCTGAGTTTGTGAACTGGCCCCCGGCAGTCACTGCTAATCTTGAGTTGGGGAGGAAGGAGGTCCTCAGAAAGAAGCAGATTCCATTCCTTTTTTTTTTTTTTTTTAGCTACACTTTCTAAGCACCTACTATGTGCCAGTCTCCTGGGCAGGACCGCACAGAATATCCAGTCATGGATGACATTGTCTACCCTCATTGACCTTCCTGCCCAAGGGGAGGGAAGAAACTAGTATTTTTTCTTATAGCTACTCCGTGCCACGCCTTGGGTCAGGCACTCACGTCCATTGTCTTGCTGAAATTAGCATCTCAGGTCTACGAGGCTGGCGCTGAGTAATGATCTGGGGGGACCTGATTCGTTTTGAACCAGAGAAACCATTCATAGCTTCTCCCATGTCTGTATCTGCCTCACCTCACTTGAGTACAGTTTTTTAAAAGCATCTGAAATATTTTCCATATCAAGTGTTTCAAGGACCTAATTATGAACTTCATTATAATTGTTCATTAGTTATATTTTGTTCAATTACTTTAACAAGTTGCCAAATGGAACACAAAGCTGGCAATTAGCATTATATAATTGTAATGAGACACTCAAATTGGGTTACAGAGCGCCGTCTTTGCTTGCATGTTTTTCCCTCAGAGGAAGACAGACTGACGGCGGTGTCTGGCTGTCTGTCTGCCCACCGGTTCCATCCAAGCTGTCAGGGGTGGGGGCAGCCTTTCCTTTTGTGCAAAGGTCAAGTTCAGAAAAACGGAAATGTTTAAGTATGGTGCTAAAGATATTCCAGGTGACGATTATTGTATGATTATTGATGATGATTTTATTATAGATGATGAGTATCACTATTTTAGGCACATTTGTATTCAGTAATTAATTTAACCTTCCTGTCAGGCCCCCGAGGTGAGCAGTGTCATTTCCCCAGTTTACAGATGAAGATAATCAAGGTGCAAAGTCCGGGTGGCTTGCCCAAGGTCACACTGGGAGCTGGCCTCATACCCACACCCAGGTGGGCCCGCCTGGGGCCCTACTCTTGACCACTCCTTTTTGTTGATTATTGAGTCTCACAGAAAATGGTGTACTTTTAAAAATGTTCATTACTCACTTTATCCAATAGGAGACCATCCACGAGGAAAAAACAAATGATATGGAATTTTAGCCACTGAATTGTGAATACCTGAGTGTACTTTAGAGGTAGGGATATGAATGCTACCTTCTAAAATTTGTCCTAGAACCAGATCACATGCTGTCTCCCGTGGCTGTCCTTGACCCCGGCGCTGTGGCTGAGGGCCTAGACAGTGCTCACCATGTGAAGAGCTTTCAACGGGAGTCCATTAACTAAAAAATATATTCACTTCTCAAACTTAAAGAAGCTGGCTTGACCGAGAATGTTAGATTCTTTGGCGAGTGAGTGAAAACCCCAAATGCCTCTGGCTTTAAGAAGGGGGAGATCTGTTGGCTACTGCGAGTGGGAGGAAGTCTGGGTGCGGATTGCAGGCATGGTTGTATCCAGGGCCCCAGACGGTGTCCTCCATGCATCCCTGTCACCCCACTGAGGGTGCTGCTGCCCTCTGCGTGCGAGTCACTATCCTCTCCAGGCAGCAAGAGGCCCCTGCAATTCCAGGTCTCCCACCATTGAGGGGCCTCCCTTGGGGGCAGAGTCCACTGTCTCCTCCACAGTAAGGGGCACATCAACCGGCCGCCTGTGGGGTCTGCCTGTGTCTCTGAGCACACCCGCTGGGGACCGGGAAGGTGGCGGGCCAGGGTGCAGTCACCTCTAATCAGAGCCTGTGCAGGTGCTCCGTGTGGTCAGATCTGTGTGGGGTCTCGAAGCTTCTGCCCAGTTCTGCCTCCTCCCTTCCCATACCTTCTGCAGGGGCCACCCCAATTAGTCCCTTGCTCTTTTAACTTCCTCTTCGCACCTGCTGCCCAACCACTTACCGTGCGCCTGTGAGGCTGGCCTTCCCGGGGGCTTTCCCAAGAGTCCCAGCAAAGTTCCTGACCTCACTCCCAGGGCTTGATACTGGGGGACCCTCCCTGTGAATCTGATTGCCCAGGCTTGGGTCATATGGCCGCTCGTGGGCCTACAACTTGACTCAAGGAGAGAGTGTAGTCCCCCCCGCCCCATCGCCCTCCACGCCCCCCCCCAAAGGAAAGTCTGAGTCCTCTGTGCGGAAGAGAAGGGGAGCCGCTGTTGGTCAGGCCCAAACAGCCGACCTTCCTGGGAAGGCCATGAATTCAGAGGGCCTGGCCCTTAGCCAGCTTGTCCCACTGCATTCAGTCTTCTAGGACTCAGTGTCTGCCTCTAGGAAATGGGCATATGGCAAATGGATCCTGTTCTGTCTCCCGCTCTCTGTCCCTCTCCCTCCTAGCTGATCTCCTCTCACAACTCTCCTAACAGCATCCATCTGGGCTCGTGCTGTTAGCAAGAGCCGCGTCCAGATGGCCGGACGGATTTGAGCTGATGGCTTGGTGTGCTAATGACACAGAGCTAATTCTTAATAATGAGGAAAGGCAGTAAAACCTGCCTCTGGACCAGTCCGAGATACCTGATCCGACTGCGCGCTGTCTGCTGCGGTCCTGGCTGCTGTCTCCAGGACGAGTGTGATTGTTCCAGAACCGGCGTTGGTCTGCAACCTTGGCCCCCCCAGGTGAGGCCTCCGAGTTTGGACAGTTGGGGTTCTCCGAATCCAGCCCCGGTGAGTTGCAAAGACCAGAATCGCCCTCCAAGATCGAGTCACAAGGGAGTGAGCTATTGTAAGCACAGCGGCCGGAAGGTGGTTCACAATCGCTCGTGTGCATCAGAGTCAGGACCCCTGGGTGCGTACGAGGCCGACCGAGTCAGTTGCTCAAGCTGCAAGGACTTGCCTGAAATGATGCTGGGAGCTCGCAGTGCTGTTGAGACGCTGAAAACATAGGGTCCCCACTCGGGGCCCCGGGGGTCTCGGTCGCTGAGCGTCTGCCTTCGCCTCAGGCCAGGGTCCCAGGGTCCTGGGATCGAGCCCCGCATCGGGCTCCCTGCTCAGCAGGGAGCCTGCTTCTCCCTCTGCCCCTCCTCCCTGTGGTTTCCCGAAATCTCACTCCATCTTGGGGTACACCTGCCCGCTCCCCAGGACTGCCTCTTCAAAATGAAACCTGAGTGCCTTTACGCAGGCCTCACCAGTCGGCACCACTCCCTGCTGCCCTGCCCTTGTCCTGATCTGCTCACTGACGTGCTTCACTCCGTTCTGGTGGACGTCCGTACCTACGATCCCAGAGCCAAAGAGCCGGGGTTTGGGAAGACAAAGCATGACGCTTGAAGGCTTTTGTACCTGCTTTCATGACGTCCTCTCCTACCCCGAACGAAGCAGCATGGGAACTACCATCTGCTAGATGCGGCGGGAAGGGGAGAATGAGTACACGGTACCACCCGGCTACCTGTGGAAATCGGGGCCTCTCCTGGGGCCCAGATGCAGGACATCTCGTGGGAACCGGGTGGTCCCTTCCTTCTTGCAGGTGATTCCTTGGGTGTGAGCCTGTTACTGCCCTTCCGCGGGTGTGAAGTGCGTCATGAGGCCATACAGCAGCTGGCTTCCCATCTCTGTCCTTCCCAGGGACACTGGGATGGTTCACCTCTGTCAAAGGTCCTTGCAGCCCAGGGCAGTCTGAGCACGGCTATGTCCTGCACCCCTTGTGGTGGATGGGCTCCTGCTGCCCTGGCCTGCTGCTCTGGCGTCCCGCTCATTTTTAAGACTGGGCCACTGGGTCTTGGGTTTGTAAATGAATCACAACAGTTGTTTCTTAGTTGAAAGCCATAAAATAGAGGTTTACAATGAAGGTTTGTTTTATTTTTTTGTTTTTGTTTTAGTTTTAGGGATCCTCTTTTATATTATAGGTTCTTGTCTTTCCACGTGTTAGACTGGGAATCCAGAAGTCCAGGTTTTAGTTCTGAGTTTGTGGTGTCGCCACAAAGCTGTGTGAGGGGTGGAGGGTCACTTGACCCTTCTGAGCCTCAGAAGTTTCATCTGGCAAATGGGGAAACGGAATTCTGCCCATCCAAATGCTCAGGGGGTTTGAGATGATGAGATGAGATCATGGCCGTGAAATTGCTTTGACAAAAGACAAAACTGTTCAGTTTTGTGAAGCTGTCTGTAACCATTAGAGCTGACATATTGGTAGGAAATGATTTTTGCTGGCAGGTAACAGGCAACTTCACTACTGTGGCTTGATAAACATTTACTTATATATATCAAGAATACATATATATGTATATGTGTATATATATGTATATACTAGAATATATATTTCAGAAGTGGTTATCTTTGGGTGATGATAAAGCTGATTAATGAAGTAAGGGCCAACGATCTCTGTGATTCTCTTGGTCTTCTCTTCATGGTCACAAGGTGGCTGCTGCAGCTCTAGCCATCACAGCAACATGAAGGCAGGAGTAAGATCTAGGACCTGATCAGGCTCCCCACTTCTATTTCCCGTAGGCACTCCCAGACTATCCCTAGACCTCTTCCATTCATCTCACTAGACACAAGTAGGTCTTTCAGGGGGCCTGGGAAAGTATTTAGTTTCCTCTTACACAGTGAGGGGGAAAGGGAGCACGAAGCTGGGAATGGGTGTTGGTTAGATCGCTAGCAGTGTTTGGAATAGCTAGCAAGTTCTGAGTGGCACAAACAGAAATTGTTCTGGGACGGGGAAAACAACCACGGAAGGATTTTGATTTCCACCCGTGTGATTGCTGCTCCTGTTTGTCTGAGCCCTTTCCTGGGGCCCGGCTACATTTGAATAGCTAACATTTTACTTTGGAGGTGGAATTATATTAAAAATCAGATGCTCGTCATTATGCAAATGGCTGTCTCGCTATAGCTTAGGATTTTCGTCCTTTTATGAATTATTCCTTTTTCACTGCTTTTTCTGCCTTCCTCTCTTGGAAGAAATAAAAACAGCCACTGACTGATCAGAGGAAGTTTCCAATCATTCCGTCAGCGGATGTTTACTGAGAGTCTCCCATGTCCCGCGAGCTGTTTTAGGCTCCGGGAGACAGCGGTGAAAGGCACAGTGTCTGCCGGACTGCACCTTACATTCTGGTGGGGGAGAGAGGCAGCAAGTAAATGAATAAGTGAGATCATTTTGTGAGTGATACATGCAAAGGAGAGACTAAGACGTGGTGGGTAAATAGACGTGCAGGTGGGGAGGGCTCCCTTATGAGGGGTGGTTGGCAAAAGTCTCTGAGGAGGTGATACTGCAGGAGAAACTGGAGAGTTGAGGAGAAGCCAGAGCATGTGCAAAGACCCTGAGGTGGGAAAAAGCCTGGTGTGTTTGAGGAAGAGGAGGGCCCATGGGGACCACACCAGGAAAGAGAAAGCAGCAGGAGGCGAGGGTAGAGAGGGTGGACCAGTCCCACAGGGCTTTGGGGTGGTCATTTGGCTAAAGCTTCTGCCTGATGGGAGTTGGTTTGCCAGCGTGGGCCTCACTGGCTGGGGGAAACGGGCCATTGAAACTTAGCCCAGCGTCCTCGTTCCAGGGCCCCATCTTTCAGGGATGCTGCCATCTGACATTATCTTAGTTGTTTGTTTCCTTAGGCACTATCCATTACCCTAATTTGAATATAAGCCCCATTCGGGAGAAGCCTTATCTGTCCTCCCCAGGGCTGTGTCTCTAGCACCTAACAGGGACCAGCACATAGTAGGTACTCAAAAATATCAAGTGAGCATCCCTTAGTTTTCTACTGGTGCATTATAAATCACCCCAAACCGAGCAGTTCCAAACAACACCCACTTACTTGCTCACAGCTGGGTCAGGAGCCAGGCACAGGATGGCTGCGTTCTCAGCTTCGGGTCCCGCGGGCTGGGTCCTCGTGTGGACCTTGGATCCTCTTCCAAGTTTGAGGGGTTGTGGAGGAGTTTAGTTCAGTGGCAGCAGGACCAAGTGAGATCCGTGTTCCTGGCTCACTCTGCTGGGGGCTGCTCTGCCCACCTGGAGACCTCCCACGGCCCTTCTTGGTGGCCCCGTCCAGGTTCACAGCCAGCTGCGGCTTCAAATCGCTCACCCTGGGAAGAGCCCCGTTCTTTCACGGGGTCACTTATTATAATCTCTCTTTCTTAAAGTCAAGTGTACCATTTAACGTAACCTGCCCAGGAAGAAAAATCCGCCATCTTCACAGTCTTGGGATTGTACAGGGTGGGAGTCTTGAGCCATCTGAGAATTCTGCCTGCCAGAAGATGCGGGACTGAATCGGCTCTCCCCTCCATCCCTCTTTCTTCCTCCCACAGAAGCCGTTTCCCTGCCCCCTGCCCCTGCCAGCCCAGCATGTCTGCTTGCTGGCAGCCGCAGGCTTTGCTTCCTGATTGCTGGCAGCCATTGTCTTCTGGCCGTGGAGTTTTCAAAGTTCGCAGTCTGGGCTGTGGGTCTCCATTTATGCTTTTTTTGCCTTTGGTACTATCCAACCCCAGGGCCTTTGCACTTCCTGTTCTTGCGGCATCACTTGCATGGCTCATTCCCTCACCCGTTCAAGCATTTGTTCAAATGACACTTTTTCAGGGGGGCCTTTTCTGACTCCTTTTTTCTTCCACTCAAAAAATACTTGCTGGGGGGTGGGGGGCGCCTGGGTGGCTCAGTTGACTAAGTGTCTGTCTTCAGCTCAGGTTGTGATTCCAGGGTCCCGGGATTGAGCCTCGCATTGGGGTGGGGGTTCCTGGCTCAATGGGGAGCCTGCTTCTCCCTGTCCCTCTGTTGCTCCTCCTGCTTGTGTGCTCTCTCTCTGTGTCAAATAAATAAATCCAATCTTTAAAAAAAAAAAGCAAAAACAAACTTTCTTGGGGCCCTTGGCTGGCTTGGTCAGTAGAACAAACGACTCTTAATCTCAGGGTCATGAGTTTGAGCCCCATGTGGGGGGTATAGTTTCCTTAAAAAAATAATTAAAAAACAAGACTGATATATTTTTAAAAATAAAAATACTTTTGTTTTGCTTTTCTCCTTCATACTCATTTTCCTCTGACCTGCTGTGTGTTTTGCCTGTTTATTTGGTTTATGGTCTTCCCACACTGGAATGTCAGCTTTCCCTGAGCAGGGTATTTGGTGTGATTCTCTGTCACATCCCCAGCCCCTAGAGCTATTATTTGTGGAGCCCCTGGCGCATACCAGGGGCTTAGTAAACATCGGCCCAAAGAATGAATGAGGGTTAAGGTGGGCAGCTTTAACTTTTTAAAATCTGTTTTTCCTTTTTTTTTTTTTTTTTTTTTTGGAAAAACCTGAGCAGGCACGAGTGTTCCTTCCCCAGGCAGCCTCTTTATATAATCAGGACCTTCGTTCTGCAAGGAGCTGTCAGCACTGTCTCAAGCGTTTATACTTGGTGTTTACAGCCTCTCCTTTTAGCTGCATGAGCTCTCCGCAAGAGCCCTGGAAATCAGGCCTCACTTCCACGGGGGGGGGGGCGTGGGGGGAGACCGCTCCTGGCACAGCGCCGGGAGGCCCCATTGGCCGATGGGGCCCTTGCTGGTGGCCAAGCAGGCCTCAGGTCAGGGTCAGCCCATGGTCAATGTCATGCTGTGAATATCCACATCTCGGGGCAAAAGGCGAGCTTCGTTCTGTAATCACAGAGATAGCTGAAGTGGAGGGTGGGAGCAGAAAGAGATGGGCGAGGATTCTAATCTCGTCTTTGACACTTGCTCGCTGTGCATCCTTGAGGGCCCCCGCCGTACCCCAACATTTCTTGGGCATTCAGGCAACGCGGCGTCTCAGAGGCTCCCTCGTGTTTCTGAAACCTGCAGCAGACATCAACAAGGCAACCCACCCAAACAGTGTCTGCTGTCTTGGCAGGAGCTCTCCCTCCTGGCCTGGGGACCGACCCCGTGATGAGGGAAAGCCACTGGCCTCAGCCACCTGCCCAGTCCTCAGATCCCAAGGGGTCACGTGTGTGAAGCCTCCTTCCACAGCCGGCTTCTTGGGGGTCTGCAAGGCCAGCTTGGTTTGTTGTATTTATTCATTCTTATTATATAGTCCCCATTTTAGGCAATTAATAAAAGATTCCCACTTCGGGTTAGCTCATTATACATTATGAATTTGTAAATGTCAAGATGATCGCAGTGAAATTTTAGGTGCTGTGGTTTCAAGGAGCCGAGACCCAGGGGGGCTTTAACGGCTGCATTTAATCAACTGAGTGGCACCCCTGCCCCGCAGCAGGTGTGGGGGCTGCCTGGGGGCCGCCACCGAGCTCAGCCCTTCGGCATCGTTAACGCACATGAATTTTCATGTCAGGGATCCGAGAGCTCTCGGCGGTCCCCGCTTTCCCAGACAATCAGTTTCTCCCTCCGAGGCCCTCTGATGGGTCCTGACTGCCCAGGTTCTCCCCCGCCCTGTTCCAGTCCAGCACTGGTGGGACAAGTCCAGCAGCTACAGCCACTCACGATGGTGTGGCCGTGCTAGCAAGGCAGACACCCCGCCACCAGCAACATCTCGGGGGCGCACTCCGTGCTTTGTCCCTTGGGAGGCAGCTCTGTCTGCGGCTTTGCGTCGGGAATGGCTTTCTGCAGAGGGAGGAAGCGCACTGTGGCAGCTCAGAGTAGCTTCAAGCCCCAACTCTGCCATTTTTAGGTGACTTAAAGCAAGTGACTCAAACCCCCGAGCCTCAGTCTCCTTATTTGTAAAATGGGAATGAAAATAACCCCTCTAAAAAAAAAAAAAAATAAAAAAGAAAATAACCCCTCTGATTCTACTGGAATGGTTACATGGCTTGTCACACCCGAGAGGTGCTCACATTCCACCAGTTGACCAGATGTTAAGGGGCACCCGAGCTAATGCTGAGGGCTTCCTCCTCTCACTAAGGCCAGGAAGCGCTGTGGCAGCTGATCCATGCTGAGAATTCATCAGGGATGCCCTGGTGTGGGCTCCTCTCGGGGACTGCCCCTTGTAGGTTTAATTAAACACGGCTACCTTATTTAGAGTGTCCATGGTGAAAAATTGGGGTACCCCAGCTCTAGGGTCCAAAGTACAGGACTCATTCAATGCAAACATGCTTAAGGAAGTGTGACCACCGGGCGCCTGGGTGGCTCAGTCGTTAAGCCTCTGCCTTCAGCTCAGGGCATGATCCGGGGTCCTGGGATGGAGCCCCACATCAGGCCCCCTGCTCAGCGGGGAGCCTGCTTCTCTCTCCCCCTCTGCCCCTTCCCCCCGCCCTCTGCCCACTTGTGCTCTCTCCCTCTCAAATAAATAAAATCTTAAAAAAAAAAAAAAGGAAATGTGACTGTGTGAAAAATTTTTTTAATATTCTTAAAGGCATAAGCGTCATCTGTGTCTTCCGCCTGCTGAATGAAATGTAAGGGCAAGGAGGGAGCTCCCTCATGGATGCAGTCTTCCCGGGTCTGTTCTCTGCATTGAACCTGCTTGCGAGAACAGCTGTCCCCGGACTCCCCGTCCTCAGGCTGTGTGGCCTGCGCAGGGCTGAAGCATCTCCCAGCTCTGGGGTTGGGCAAGGGACTCCAACCTGGCCAATCAGCATATCCCATCCCCTGGCACTGTGATTGGTTCAGGGGTAGGAACATGACCTCACTGTAGCCAATGATATTTCTTTCCTGCTGTTCTTCTGCTGACTCGGAATCCTGAGGACACTGGGTTCCTGGAACCAGCCAAGCCTGAAGCTGTGGACGTTTTGATGATGTGAACAAATCAATCCCTTCTGGCTTTGGCTTTATTGTTATAAAATATAATACAGTTTTGAGCCTGGTGGTTCTAGACAAGAAGAAATCTCTTGGCCCTTTGTAGTGAAATGCTGTGACTTAAGGAGCCCATCAACTCCAGTTTGGGTCCTCCAAAACAGGAATGTGAGGACCACATCCGCCGGGCACTGGTCTCGTCTGTCCATCAACATTTCCATAATTACCCCCTCCTGTCCAGTGTTGCATCACTTCCTGCCCCTCCTCTGGGACACTGGGACTTTGCAAATGTGAAGAAGCTAACGCATGTTCATCCTGGCATGGTCCGAAATGCTCTCTAATTTTCCCACAGGAAGCTCCCCTAAGCAAAGACTAAACAATAAATATAATTTGTGAGAGAAATAAAAAATACTGAAAACTGTACACAGGCCTATGTGCTCAGAATGAAGAACTATGCAGACAGGGAAAAGCCCACGCATGTCCCGGCAATGGCTCAATACCATCCCTCACACCCATATTCTACCAAAGCACAGTGGGTTGAACGATTATAACAAGTGACCATAAAATCATAACTAGGGATGATCTCACTGAATTTCTATATTTCGTTGTGACAGTCTCCATGATATTTACAAGTTCCTAATGTATAACGAACTAACGTAAATGGGAAGTCTTTTATTAATTGGATAAGCCAGAGAGTGTATATTAAAAATGCAAATGGGCACCCTTCTGCACTCATGGGAATTTGAATTGGTACAACTTTTCTGAGAGGCACTTGATGTGGAAATCCCTGAACTGTACGTGCTTTCACTCGATGATCCGTTCTTTAGGGACGTACCCTGCAGGACTGTCCATGCCCATGTGCAGCTCCAACTCACAACCCAGAGATCAAGACTCCCGTGCTCTACTGACGGAGCCAGCCCGGGGCTCCAAGGGAGCTCATTTTTAATAAATTGTCTATAGACTATAGCTAGAGGAAGGGATGGAAAACACATGAATATATTAGAGGTGGTTATCTCCGAGGGGTGGGGGTTATGCCTTTTCAATACTGGTTTCTTTTGTGCCAGGAATGCATATTTTGGAAAAAAAAAAACTCACAAAGTTAGTATACAGGAAATAACAATTTTTGTACTTTCTACCACTTGACTTGGGATCTTTTGTTGAGTGGAAAACACATATCGCAGTCCATTGTCGGCTTTTCCTGTAGGTAGGTTTATCAGGCTGCTTTTGGCTACAAGTAGCTTGTTTAATTCAGTTTATCATGTCAGTGGACGGGAAGTCTGGACTGGAAGCTGACACCGTGGCTCAAGGTATTGTCAGGAGCTGTCTGTCTTTCTGTGCTGCCACCTGTTGTGGGTAGAGGTACTGTGGTGCCTCAAGGTCAGAAGAGACTGCCAGAGCTCTCCCGTCACACCTCACTCTCTAAGGAGGCAAGAGGGAAGAGGTGGACGGTAAAATGGGCCCTTTGCCTTGGTCATCTGGTCCAGGAAATCATTTTCCCACAACTACCCTTTACATCTCACTGGTCAGCACTGGGTCGCATGCCTTCTTTAGTCAGCTCCTTGGCAGGAGGGGATGTGATTGGCTGAGTCCTATCAGGACTCCTTCCCCTGCCCTCAGGGCTCAGCCTGATGCCACTCAAACCAATGGGGAGTCTCCTGGGGAGGAATTAAGGCTGCATCTGAGTTTCTGGGGGTCTTAGGCTGTGAGGAAGCGATCGTGGGTAGGAGAGGCATAACCCATCCATCTCGGGGACTCAGAGACCCCTGGGGTCAGACTGCCTGGGTCACCTCTGACCCTGCCACTCCTCGGGGGCTGATCCTATGGCCACAGGCACATTGTTCAACCTTCCCTGGGGCGTCAGTTCCCTCAAGCATACAATGAACAGATATGAGGATCCAATGAATTACAGTGTGTCAGCCCCAAACTACTGAAAGCAGGTGTTGTGACAGAAACTTGTACCCAAGCATTCACAGCTGCACTATTCCCAGAGGCTAAAAGGTGCCAACGGTCCTGAGGTCCAGTAGCAGACGTGTGGATACGCAAACGTGACCTAACCGCGGGATGGACTATCCTTCAGTTACAGAAAAGGAATGAGCTAGGGAATCGTGCTTCAACAATCGCTACACCTCGCAAACATGCTGAGTGCAGGAAGCCAGACACAAAAGACCCCGTTCGTATGGAGTGGCCAGCACAGGCAAATCCAAAGAGACAGAGGGAGCGGTTGGGTGGTTGTCTGAGGCTGACGAGAGGGAATGGGGAGGAGCTGGGCACAAGGAGTCTCCTTGGGGTGGTGGAAAAGTTCTGGAACTGGATATTGGTGATGGGTGCACAGCATCATTCATGTACTCGATGCCACTGAATTGTATACTTTAAAGTGGTTAAAATGGTAATTTTGTGTTATGTATAATTTACAAAAATAAAAAACAAAACCGTGGAAAGCCCTTAGAGCTGTGCCCGCCTGGTCTGTGTTAAATGCTAGTATTTGTTTGTTCTGCCCCAGAGCGGTTAAAACCCGTGCAGGAGGTCTTCCCAACGCTTTGTCATCCCCATCCCCACCCCTACCCGGGGTCAATCTGGGCCTCCAGGGATCATTCTGCTCCCAGGTCCCACTGGGAAGCTATGGGGGGCTGGGGGAGGGGACGTGGGTGGGGGTTGGTTAGGGTGCTTTCTGCTTAGCCACACCTGGAAGCCATTCTTCCCCGGGGGGCTCCCCACCCACTGGGACTCTACCTGAAAGTGCACTCAAGCCCCTCCCGTTCTCAATTTTCATGGAATTTCTGCCAACTTCCAAGGCTCAGCTCTTTTTATTTATTTATTTATTTGTTAGGATTTTACTTATTGATTTAGTTGACAGAGACAGCGAGAGAGCGAGAGCGAGAGAGAGACAGCGAGAGAGGGAACACAAGCAGAGGGAGTGGGAGAGGGAGAAGCAGGCTTCCTGCTGAGCAGGGAGCCCAATGCAGGGCTCCATCCCAGGGCCACGGGATCACGACCTGAGCCCAAGGCAGATGCTTAACCGACTGAGCCACCCAGACGCCCCAAAAGGCTCAGCTCTTAATCGAGTGTCCTTTTTCAGTCGCTAATTTCACCACTATTTCTTGGACGGTCCCCTTAGCGCCCAGCACTGTTCCTGTCACTAGCTATTTCGTGAACAAGACAGGGGCTGACCTCCCCGTGGGGGAGACCAGGAGGAATGAAGTTTCTCTCGCTGCATGCTTGAGAGCAGGGAGTCCCAACTATGCAGAAAATAGAAAAGAGAAATGGAACAGAGAGAGAGAGAGAGGTGGGGTACTTGCAGTCCGGGGTCCCCAGAAAGGGCGCCCTTCCTTCCATCACTTGTCAGTAGTTCAGGGGTCGCAGTTCTGCCCTTCTTGGTTTCCTGTCCAACCAAGTGAGCTCACTTGCTGTTTTGAGAGGCTCTCCTCACCCACCATCCCCGAGGTGGCGGACTCGCTGGAGAGAATGCCAGCTACCCTTTCAGCCGAAGGGGAATATTTGCATCGGAAAAGGACAGTGCGTCTTGGCAAAGAACATCTTAACGGGTGGGTCACGACGGGGGTCGCCGCACGTGTGCTGGAAACGTGGGCGGTGCACAGGACACAAGGGTCTTCCAAAGCTGGGGCGAGCTCGGCGGGGGTGGGGAAATCTCTCTGCCCGGTGCCCCCGTTACCCCTGCCCTGGGCGCACGGTCTTCCTTCCGCGGCTCAGGCCAGGCCCGCAGTGCCAGCGGCAGCCACGAGATGGCAGTGTCGCTCCACGCCTGTGGCCCGGCGGGCGCGTGGGCTGAGCAGAGCGGAGCTGGGGGCAGGGAAGGGCGCGAGAGGGCCCGCGTGGGGGCACCTGCCTGACGGATAGGGGGGCTGCGGGACCTGGGGCAGCAGAGGGCCTCGAGCTGGCTCTTAGTTGGATCTGCCTCAGTTTCCCCATCTGTACACAGGGGAAGAGTTTGGGCTGTTTAATTCTTGATTCTGCCCCCAGGCTATGAGGCCAGTAGGTTGGAGGTGAGATTCTGGGTTTGCTGGGAGGCGGGATGGGGTAGGTGTGAGAGGAGGGCTCTGCCCAGCTTTGGTGGGGGGCGGGTGGTGTCCTCCTAGGTCATAGCTGCCAGTCCCTCCCACCTACCCTGACCCGTTCAGGATCCGGGAAGGCTTTTTTAACCTGCTCAGAATAACGCTGGAAATACCCCCATTATCGTCTAGACTCAGAGGCCTCGTTTAACATGCAGGAGTCCTCCCCCAACCACAGGACCCGCGCAGACAGGGCTGGAGTTCTCATCTCAAATAATGAGCTCAGAGAATTCAGGGGCTCGTCCAATGTCACACGGCCACGTGGAAAAGCCACCAAGAACAGATCCCTCTCCCCAGCCATCTTTAGCCGAGATCGATGGGGCCGGGGGGAGGAGTTGTGCCCATCTACCTTAGCTCTGTAACAGCAGAGCTCAGAACAATATACCAACACGGCTGGAGAGCGGTGGGGGGGGGGCTGGGGAGGAGGCTATTTTATTTATTCATATTTTAAAAAATTATTTTTTCGAAGTTATTTACTTTTTAAAGTAATCTCCACACCCAACACCGGTCTTGAACGCAGACCCCAAGATCTAGAGATGCGGGCTTTTTCCGTGGAGCCAGCCAACAGGCTCTGGAGGGTCCCGTGTTCAATGGCTAGTCCGGGAAGGCCTCTCTGAGGAGGTGATGTTTGCGCTGAGCTCCGAAGGGAAGGAAAAGGGAGGTAGCAGGGGTTAGAGACGGGTCAGGTGTGCCCAGAGCAGGGACGGGCAAGGGCAGAGTGCAGAGGTGGGAACCCTGAGCCTGAGGAGCAGCTAGGACGGGGGGGGGGGG